>NW_027328070.1:600000-900000 GCF_047675955.1 Chlorocebus sabaeus | reverse complement strand
GACGGGAAAGCTCTAACTCTTTGAAATGAATTAACAGATCACAAAGCAGTTTCTAGGAAAGCCTCTTTCCAATTTTTAACTGAAGATATTTCCTATTTCACCATAACCATCTATGGGCTTACAAATATGACTTTGCAAATTCCACAAGAACAGTCTTAGCGAAAGGCTTCTTGAGGGAAAAGCTGAAGCTCTGTGAGATGTATTAACAGAACACAAAGCGGTTTCTCAGAAAGATTCTTTCCAGTTTTTATGTTAGGATATTTCCTTTTTCACCGTAGCCCTATATAGGCTTAAAAATATCACTTTGAAAATTAAACAAGAACAGTCTTAAAAAAAGTCTTTTTGAGGATAAAGCTGTAAGTCTTTGAGATGAATTAACAAAACACAGAGCAGTTTCTCAGAAAGCTTCTTCCCAGTTTGTAACTGAAGATATTTCCTTTTTCATCATAGCCCTCTATGGTCTTCCAAATATCACTTTGTAAATTCCAAAAGAACAGTCTTAGCGAAAGGCTTCTTGAGGGGAAAGCTGTAACTGCCTGAGATGAATTAACAGAACACAAAGCAGTTTCTCAGCAAACTTCTTTTCAGTTTTTATCGTAGGATATCTCCTTTTTCACATTAGCCCTCTAAGGGCTTACAAATATCATGTTGCAAATTTCACAAGAACCGTCTTAGCGAAAGGCTTGCTGAGGGGAAAGCTGTAACTCTTTAAGATGAATCAACAGAACACAAAAGAGTTTCTCAGAAAGCTTCTTTCCACTTTTTATCTTAGGATATTGCCTTTTTCACCATATCCCTATTTGGGCTTAAATTATCACTTTGAAAATTACACAAAACAATGTTAGCAAAAGTCTTCTTGAGGGTAAAGCTGTAACACTTTGAGAGGAATTATCAGAACACAAACCAGTTTCTCAGAAAGCTTCTTTGCAGATTTTAATTGAAGATATTTCCTTTTTCATCGTAGACCTCTATGGGCTTCCAAATATCACCTTGCAAATTCCACAAGAACAGTCTTAGCGAAAGGCTTCTTGACGGGAAAGCTGTAACTTTGTGAGATGTATTAACAGAACACAAAACGGTTTCTCAGAAAGCTGCTTTCCAGTTTTTAGCTGAAGATATTTCCTTTTTCTCCGTAGCCCTCTGTGGGCTTCCAAATATCACGTTGCAAATTACACAAGAAAAGTCTTAGGGAACGGCTTCTTGAGGGGAAAGCTGTCACACAGTGAGATGAATTAATAGAACACAAAGCCGTTTCTCAGAAAGCTTCTTTCCAGTTTTTATCTGAGGACATTTCCTTTTTCACCGTAGCCCTCTATGGGCTTCCAAATATCACTTTGCAAATTCCACAAGAACAGTCTTAGTGAACGGCTTCTTGAGGGGAGAGTTGTAACTCTGTGAGATGAATTAACAGAACACAAAGCAGTTTCTCAGAAAGCTTCTTTTCAGTTTTTATCTTAGGATATTCAATTTTTCACCAAAGCCCTCTATGGGCTTCCAAATATCACTTTGCAAATTCCCCAAGAAAAGTGTTAGCGAAAAACTTCTTGAGGGGAAAGCTGTAACTCTGTGAGATGAATTCACAGATCACAAAGAAGTTTCTCAGAAAGCTTCTTTCTCACTTTTAGCAGCGTATATTTCCTTTATCGCCATAGTCTTCAATGGAATTCGAAATAACAGTCCTCAGATTCCACAGAAATAAGGCTAACACACAGCTCTACGAAATACAGATGTAACTCAGTGAGTGGAAGTCACATATCACAAAGCAGTTTCTCAGCAAGGTTCTTTTTAGTTTTTATGGGAAGATATATCCTTTTTCTCCTGAGCTCTCTATGGGCTTCCAAATATCACCTTGCAAATTCCACAAGAACAGTCTTAGCGAAAGGCTTTTTGAGGGGAATGCTGTAATTCTGTAAGGTGAATTAACTGAACACAAAGCAGTTTCACCAAAGCTTCTTTCTAGTTTTTATGTTAGAATGTTTCCTTTTTCACCATAGCCCACAATGGGCTTCCAAATATCACTTTGCAAATTCCACAAGAAGAGTCTTAGTGAAAGGCTTCTTTGAGGGGAAAGCTGTAACTCTATGAGATGAATTAACAGAACACAAAGCAGTTTCTCAGAAAGCTTCTTTCCAGTTTTTTAACTGAAGATATTTCCTTTTTCACCTTAGCCCTCTAAGGACTTCCAAATATCACTTTGCAAATTCCACAAGAACATTCTTTGCGAAAGGCTTCTTGAAGGGGAAGCTGTAACCCTGTGAGATGAATTAACAGAACACAAAGCAGTTTCTAAGAAAGCTTCTTTCCAGTTTTCAACAGACGCTATTTCCTTTTTCACCTTAGCCCTCTAAGGGCTTCCAAATATCACTTTGCAAATTCCACAAGAACAGTCTTTGCGAAAGGCTTCTTGCGGGGAAAGCTGTAACTGTGTGTGATGAATTAACAGAACACAGAGCAATTTCTCACAAAGCTCCTTTCCAGTTTTTAACTGAGACACATTTCCTTTTTCACCACAGACCTCTACTGGCTTTCAAATATCACTTTGGAAATTCCACAAGAGCACTCTTAGTGAACGAATTCTTGAGGGGAAAGCTGTAACTCTGTGGGATGAATTAAGAGAACACAAAGCAATTTCTCAGAAAGCTTCCTTCCAATTTCTATCTGAGGATATTTCCTATTTCACCATAGCCCTCTATGTGCTTCGAAACATCACATTGAAAATTCCACAAGAACAGTCTTAGCGAAAGGCTTCTTGAGGGGAACGCTTTAACACTGTGAGATGAATTAACAGAACCCAAAGTAGTTTCTCAGAAAGCTTCTTTTAAGTTTTTATCTGAGGACAGTTCATTTTTCACCTTAGACCTCTCTGGCTTCCAAATATCACTTTATAAATTCCACAAGAACGGTCTTAGGAAAGGCTTCTTGAGGGGAAAGCTGTAACTCTGTGAGGTGAATTAACAGAACACAAGCAGTTTTTCAGAAAGTTTCTTTACAGTTTTTTACTGAAGATATTTCCTTTTTAACCGTAGCCCACTATGGGCTTACAAATATCACTTTTCAAATTCCTCAAGAAAAGTATTAGTGAACGGATTCTTGAAGGTAAAGCTGCCACGCTGTGAGATGAATTAACAGAACACAAAGCAGTTTCTCAGAAAGCTTCTTTTTAGTTTTTATCTTAGGATATTTCCTTTTTCACCATAGCCCTCTTTGGGCTTCCAAATATCACTTTGCACATTCTCCAAGTACAGTCATCGTGAACGGCTTCTTGAGGGGAAAGCTGTAACACGGTAGATGAATTAACAGAACAAAAAGAAGTTTCTCAGAATGCTTCTATTCAGTTTTTATCTTAGGATGCTTCCCTTTTCACCATAGCCCTCTATGGGCTTCTAAGTATCACATTTCAAATTCCACAAGAACTGTCTTAGTAAACGGCTTCATTAGGGGAAAGCTGTAAATCTGTGAGATGAATTCACAGAACACAAAGGAATTTCTCAGAAAGCTTCTTTTCAGTTTTTATCATAAGATATTTCCTTTTTCACCGTAGCCCTCAATGGGCTTCCAAATCACACTTTGCAAATTCCACAAGAACAGTCTTCGTGAACGGCTTCTTTAGAGGAAAGCTGTAACACTGTGAGATGAATTAAAATAACACAAAGCAGTTTCTCAGACAGCTTCTTTCCAGTTTTAACTGAAGATATTTCCTTTTTTACCGTAGCCCTTTAAGGGGTTGCAAATATCACTTTGCATATTCCACAACAACAGTCTTAGTGAACGACTTCTTTAGGGCAAAGCTGTAACTCAGTGAGGTGAATTAACAGAACACAAAGCAGTTTCTCACAAAGCTTCTTATCAGTTTTTATGTTAGGATATTTCCTTTTTAACCATAGCCCTCTATGGGCTTTCAAATATCACTTTGCAAATTCCACAAAAACAGTCTTAACGAAAGGCTTCCTGAGGGGAAAGCTGTAACTCTGTGAGATGAATTAACAGACCATGAAACAGTTTCTCAGAAAGCTTCTTTCCAGTTTTCAACTGAAGATATTTCCTCTTCACCATAGCCCTCTATGGGCTTCCAAATATCACTTTGCAAATACCAGAAGAACAGTCTCAGCGAAAGGCTTAATGAAGGGAAAGCTGTAACTCTGTGAGAAGAATTCACAGAACACAAAGAAGTTTCTCAGAAAGCTTCTTTCTCACTTTTAGCGGTCGATATTTACTTTGTCCCGATAGTTTTCAAAGGTATCCGAAATAACAGTTCTCAGATTCCACAGTAATAAGGCTAGAAAACAGCTCTACGAAACACAGCTGTAACTCAGTGAGTGGAAGTCACATATCACAAACCAGTTTCTCTGAAAGCCTATTTTCCGTTTTTAACTGAAGAAATATCCTTTTTCACCATAGCCATCTATCGGTTTCCAAATATCACTTTGAAAATTCCACAAGAACAGTCTTAGCGAAAGGCTTCTTGAGGGGAAAGCGGTAACTCTGTGAGATGAATTAACAGACCACAAAGCAGTTTCTCAGAAAGCTTCTTTCCAGTCTTTAACTGAAGATATTTCCTTTTTCCCCATAGCCCTCTATGGGCTTCCAAATGTCACTTTGCAAATTCCACAAGAACAGTCTTAGCGAAAGCCTTCTTGAGGGAAAAGCTGTAACTCTGTGAGATGAATTAACAGAAAACCAAGCAGTTTCTCAGAACGCTTCTTTCCAGTTTTAAACTGAAGGTATTTCCTTTTTCACCATAGCCCTCTATGGGCTTCCAAATACCACTTTGCAAAATCCACAAGAAGAGTCTTAGTGAACGGCTTCTTCAGGGGAAAGCTGTAAATCTGTGAGATGAAATAACAGATCACAAAGCAGTTTCTCAGAAAGCTTCTTTGCAGTTTTTATCTTAGGATATTTCCTTTTTCACCATAGCTCTCTATGGGCTTCCAAATATCACTTTGCAAATTCCACAAGAACAATCTTAGCGAAAGGCGTCTTGAGGGGAAAGCTGTAAGTTTGTGAGATGAATTAACAGAACTCAAAGCATTTTCTCAGAAAGTTTCTTTCCAGTTTTCATCGGAAGATATTTCCTTTTTCACCATAGCCATTTATGGGCTTCCAAATATCACTTTGCAAAATCCACAAAAACAGTCTTAGCGAAGGCCTTCTTGAGGGGAAAGCTGTAACCCTGTGAGATGAATTACAGAACACAAAGCAGTTTCTCAGAAAACTTCTTTGCACTTTTTAAATGAAGATAATTCGTTTTTGACAATAGCTATCTATAGGCTTCCGAATATCACTTTGCAAATTAAACAAGAACAGTCTTAGCGAAAGGCTTCTTGAGGGGAAAGCTGTAATTCTGTGACATGAATTAAGAGAACACAAAGTCGTTTCTCAGAAAGCTTATTTCAAGTTTTAGCTGAAGATATTTCCTTTTTAACCGTAGACCTCTATGGGATTCCAAATATCACTTTGCAATTTCCACAAGAACAGTCTAAGAGAAAGACTCCTTGAGGGGAATGCTGTAACTCTGTGAGATGAATTAACAGAACACAATGCAGTTCCTCAAAAAGCTTGTTTCCACTTTTTAACGGAAGATATTTCCTTTTTCACCATAGCCCTCTATGGGCTTCCAAATATCACTTTGAAAATTCCACAAGAACTGACTTAGCGAAAGGCTTCTTGAGGGTAAATCTGTAACACTGTGAGATGAATTAACAGAACACAAAACAGTTTCTCAGAAAGCTTCTTTCCAGTTTTTAACGGAAGATATTTCCTTTTTCACCATAGCGCTCTATGGGCTTCCAATATCACTTTGCAAAATCCACAAGATGAATCTTAGAGAATGGCTTCTTCCTGGGAAAGCAGTAACTCTGTGAGGTGAAGTAACAGTACACAGAGCAGTTTCTCAGAAAGCTTCTTTCCAGTTTTTAACGGATGATATTTCCTTTTTCACCGTAGCCCACTATAGGCTTCCAAATATCACTTTGAAAATTCAAAAAGAAGAGTCTTCGCGAAAGTCTTCTACAGGGGAAAGCTGTAACGCTGTGAGATGAATTAACAGAACACAAAATATTTTCTCAGAATGATTCTTTTCAGTTTTTATCTTAGGATATTTCCTTTTTCACCTTAGCCCTCTATGGGCTTGAAAATATCGCCATGAAAATTCCAAGAGAACAGTCTTAGCGAAAGGCTTCTTGAGGTGAAAGCAGTGACTCTGTGAGATGAATTAACAGAACACAGAGCAGTTTCCAGTAAGCTTCTTTCCAGTTTTTAACGGAAGATAATTCCTTTTTCACCATTGACCTAGGGTCTTCGAAATATCACTTTGCCAATTCCACTAGAAGAGTCTTAGCAAAAGGCTTCCTGAGGGGAAAGCAGTAACTGTGAGATGAATTACCCGAACACAAAGCAGTTTCTCAGAAAATTCTTTCCAGTTTTTAAGGGAAGATTCTACTTTTTCACCATAACCCTCTATGGGCTTCCAAATATCATTTTACAAATTCCACAAGAAGAGTCTTAGCGAAAGACTTCTTGAGAGGAACGCAGTAACTCTGTGAGATGAATTAACAGAACACAAAGCAATTTCTCAGAAAGCTTCTTTCCAGTTTTTAACGGAAGATATTTCCTTTTTCACCCTAGCGCTCTATGGGCTTCCAATATCACTTTGCAAAATTCACAAGAAGAATCTTAGAGAATGGCTTCTTGCTGGAAAAGCAGTAACTCTGTGAGATGAATTAACAGAACACAGTGCAGTTTCCCAGAAAGCTTCTTTCCAGTTTTTAACAGAAGATATTTCCTTTATTCCCATAGCCCTCTAAGGGCTTCCAAATATCAGTTACCATATTCCAGAAGAACAGCCTTAGCGAAACGCTTCTTGAAGGGAAACCTATAACTCTGTGAGATGAATTAACAGAATACAAAGCAGTTTCTCAGAAACGTTCTTTCCAGTTTTTCTGAAAGATACTTCCTTTTTCACCATACCCCTCTATGGGATTCCAAATATCACTTTGCAATTTCCACAAGAACAGCCTTAGCGAAAGGCTTTTTGAAGGGAAAGCTGTAACTCTGTGAGATGAATTAACAGAACACAAAGCAGTTTCTCAGAAAGCTTCTTTACAGTTTTTTATGGAAGATATTTCCTTTTTCACCATAGCCCTCTATTTCCTTCCAAATATCACTTTGCCAATTCCACAAGAACAGCCTTAGCGAAAGGCTTCTTGAAGGGAAAGTTGTAAGTCTGTGAGATGAATTAACAGAATGCAAGGCAGTTTCTCAGAAAGCTTCTTTCCAATTTTTAACAGACGATATTTCCTTTTTCACCATAGCCCTCTAGGGGCTTCCAAATAATACTTTGAAAATTCCACAAGAACCGTCTTTGCGGAAGGCTTCTTGAAGGGAAAGCTGTAACTCTGTGAGATGAATTAACAGAACACAAAGCAGTTTGTCAGAAAGCTTCTTTCAATTTTTTACTGAAGATATTTACTTTTCACCATAGTCACTTTTGAGCTTCCAAATATCACTTTGGTAATTCCACGAGAACAGACTTAGCGAAAGTCTTCTTGAAGGGAAAGCTGTAAATCTGTGACATGAATTAACAGAACACAAAGCAGTTTCTCAGAATGCTTCTTTTCATTTTTTAACTTAGGATATTTCCTTTTTCACCGTAGCCCTCTATGGGCTTCCAAATATCACTTTGCAAATTCCACAAGAACAGTATTAGCGAAAGGCTTCTGGAGGGGAAAGCTGTAACTATGTGAGGTGAACTATCAGAACACAAAGCAGTTTCTCAGCAAGCTTCCTTCCAGTTTTTAACGGAAGATATTTCCTTCTTCACCATAGCCATCTATGGACTTCCTAATATCACTTTAGACATTCCACAAGAACAATCTTAGCGAAAGGCTTCTTGAGGGGAAACGTGTAACTCTGTGAGATGAATTAATAGGATACAAAGCAGTCTCTCAGAAACCTTCTTTCCAGTTTTTAACGGAAGCTCTTTCCTTTTTCACCATAGCCCTCTATGGGCTTCCAAATATCACTTTCCATATTCCACAAGAACAGTCTTATCGAAAGGCTTCTTGAGGAGAAAGCTGTAATTCTGTGAGATGAATTAACAGAACACAAAGCAGTTTCTCAGACAGCCACTTTCCAGTTTTTAACAGAAGATAGTTCCTTTTTTACCATAGCCCTCTATGGCCTTCCAAATATCATTTTGCAAATTCCACAAGAACAGCCTTAGCAAAAGGCTTCTTGAGGGGAAAGCTGTAACTCTGTGAGATGAATTAACAGAACAAAAAGCATTGTCTCAGAAGGCTTCATTCCAGTTTTTAACTGAAGATATTTCCTTTTTCAACTTAGCCCTCTATGGGATTCCAAATATCACTTTGAAAATTCCACAAGAACAGTCTTAACGAAAGGCTTCCTGAGGGTAAAGCTGTAACACTGTGAGATGAATTAATAGAACACAAACAGTTTCTCAGACAGCTTCTTTCCAGTTTTTAACTGAAGATATTTAATTTATCACCATAGCCCTCTATGGGCTTCCAAATATCACTTTGTAAATTCCACAAGAACAGCCTTAGCGAAAGTCTTCTTGAAGGTAAAGCTGTAAGTCGGTGAGTTGAATTAAGAGAACACAAAACAGTTTCTCAGAAAGTTTCTTTCCAGTTTTTTAACGGAAGATATTTCGTTTTTCACCATAGCCCTCTGTGGGCTTCAAAATATCACTTTCTAAATTTCACAAGAATAACCTTAGCGAAAGGCTGCTTGAAGGGAAAGCTGTAACTCTGTGAGATGAATTAACAGAACACAAAGTAGTTTCTCAGAAACCTTCTTTTCAGTTTTTAACGGAAGATATTTCCATTTTCACCATAGTCCTCAATGGGCTTCCAAATATCACTTTGCAAATCCCACAAGAACAGCCTTAGCGACAGGTTTCTTGAGTGCAAAGCTGTTACGCGGTGAGATGTCATCCACGAACACACGGCAGTTTCTCAGAAAGTATTTTTCAAGTTTTTAACGGTAGATATTTCCTTTTTCACCGTAGCCCTCTATGGGCTTCCAAATATCACTTTGCAAATTTCACAAGAGCAGCCTTAGTGAACGGATTCTTGAGGGTAAAGCTGTACCTCAGTGAGATGAACTAACAGAACACAAAGCATTGTCTCAGAAAGCTTCTTTTCGGTTTTTATCTAAGGATATTTCCATTTTCACCATAGCCCTCTATGGGCTTCCAAATATCACTTTGCAAATTCCACAAGAACAGTCTTAGCAGAAGGCTTGTGGAGGAGAAAGCTCTAACTCTGTGAGATGAATTAACTGAACACAAATCAGTTTCTAAGAAAGCTTCTTTCCAGTTTTTACGGAAGATATTTCCTTTTACACCATAGCCCCCTAGGGGCTTCAAAATATCACTTTGCAAATCCCACAAGAACAGTCTTAGCGAAGGGATTATTGAGGAGAGAGCTGTAAGTCTCCGAGATGAATTAACAGAACACAAAGCAGTTTCTCAGAAAGCTTCTTTCCAATTTTTAACTGAAGATATTTCCTTTTTCACCGTATTCCTCTAAGGGCTTTCAAATATCTCTTTGCAAATCCCACAAGAACAGTCTCAGTGAAAGGCTTCTTGAGGAGAAAGCTGTAACTCGGTGAGATGTATTACACGAACACACGGCAGTTTCTCAGAAAGCTTCTTTCCAGTTTTTAACGGAAGATATTTCCTTTTTCACCGTAGCACTCTATGGCCTTCCAAATATCACCTTGAAAATTTCACAAGAGCAGTCTTAGGGAAAGGCTTCTGGAGGGGAAAGCTGTAACTCTGTGAGATGAATTAACAGAACACAAGGCAGTATCTCAGAAATCTTCTTTCCAGTTATTAACTGAAGATGTTTCCTTATTCACCATAGCCATCTATGGGATTCCAAATATCACTTTGCAAATTCCACAAGAACAGTCTTAGCGAAACGCTTCTTGAGGGGAAAGCTGTAACACTGTGAGATCAATTAACAGAACACAAAGCAGTTTCTCAGAAATCTTCTTTCCGGTGTTTAAGGAATATACTTCGTTTTTCACCATAGCCCTCTATGGGCTTTCAAATGTCACTTTGCAAATTCCACAAGACTAGTCTTAGCGAAAGGCTTCTTGAGGGGAAATGTGTAACTCGGTGAGATGTATTAACAGAACACACGGCAGTATCTCAGAGAGCTTCTTTCCAGTTTTTAATTAAGATATTTCCTTTTTCACCATAGGGCAATATGGGTTTCCAAATATCACTTTGCATATTTCACAAGAATAGTCTTAGTGAACGGCTTCTTGAGGGGATAGCTGTAACACAATGAGATGAACTAACATAACACAAAGGAGTTTCTCAGAGAGCTTCTTTTCGGTTTTTAATGAAGATATTCCCTTTTTCACCATAGCCCTCTACGGGCTTCCAAATATCATTTTACAAATATCACAAGAACAGTCTTAGCGAAAGACTTCTTGAGGACAAAGCTGTAACTCTGTGAGATGTCTTAACAGAACACAAAGCAGTTTCTCAGAAAGCTTCCTTCCAGTTTAAACTGAAGATATTTCCTTTTTCACCATAGCCCTCAATGGGCATTCAAATATCACTTTGCAAATTCCACAACAACAGCCTTAGCGAAAGGCTTCTTGAGGGGAAAGCTGTAAATCTGAGTTGAATTTACAGAACACAAAGCAGTTTCTCAGAAAGCTTCTTTTCAGTTTTTATCTTAGGATATTTCCTTTTTCACCATAGCCCTCCATGGGCTTTCAAATATCACTTTTCAAATCCGACAAGAACAGTCTTAGCGAAAGGCTTCTGGTGGGGAAAGCTGTAACTCAGTGCGATGTATTAACAGAACACGTTGCAGTTTCTCAGAAAGCTTCTTTCCAGTTTTTAACTGTAGATATTTCCTTTTTCTCCATAGCCCTCAATGGGCTTCCAAATATCCCTTTGCAAATACCACAAGAACAGTCTTAGCGAAAAGCTTCTGGAGGGGAAAGCTGTAACATTGTGAGATGAATTAGCAGAACACAAAGCAGCTTCTCAGAAAGCTTCTTTCCAGTTTTTAACGGTAGATATTTTCTTTTTCACCATAGCCCTCTATGGGCTTGCAAATATCACTTTGCAAATTCCACAAGGACAGTCTTACCGAAAGGCTTCTTAAGGGGAAAGCTGTAACTCTGTGAGATGAATTAACAGAACACAAAGCAGTTTCTCAAATATATTCTTTCCAGTTTTTAACGGAAGATATTTCCTTTTACACCATAGCCCCATATGGGCTTCAAAATATCACTTTGCAAATTCCACAAGAACAGTCTTAGCGAAGGGCTTCTTGAGGAGAGAGTTGTAACTCTCTGAAATGAATTAACAGAACACTAAGCAGTTTCTCAGAAAGCCTCTTTCCAGTTTTTAACAGAAGATATTTCCTTTTTCACCATAGCCCTCTATGGGCTTCCAAATATCACTTTGCAAATCCCACAAGAACAGTCTTAGCGAAAGGCTTCTGGAGGGGAAAGCTGTAACCCTGTGAGATGAATTAGCAGAACACAAAGCAGTTTCTCAGAAAGCTTCTTTCCAGTTTTTAACGGTAGATATTTCCTTTTTCACCATAGCCCTCTATGGGCTTCCAAATATCTCTTCGCAAATCCCACAAGATCAGACTCAGTGAAAGGCTTCATGAGGAGAAAGCTGTAACCCGGTGAGATGTATTACACGAACACACGGCAGTTTCTCAGAACGCTCCTTTCCAGTTTTTAACGGAAGATATTTCCTTTTTCACCATAGCACTCTATGGGCTTCTAAATATCACTTTGAAAATTCCACAAGAACAGTCTTAGGGAAAGGCTTCTGGAGGGGAAAGCTGTAAATCTGTGAGATGAATTAACAGAACACAAAGCAGTATCGAAGAAAGCTTCTTTCCAGTTTTTAACTGAAGATATTTCCTAGTTCACCGTAGCCATCTATGGGCCTCTAAATATCTCTCTGCAAATCCCACAAGACCAGTCTTAGCGAAAGGCCTCTTGAAGGGAAAGCTGTAACTCGGTGAGGTGTACTAACAGAACACTCAGCAGTTTCTCAGAAAGCTTCTTTCCACTTTTTAAGGAAAGATATTTCCTTTTTCACCATAGCACTCTAGGGGCTTCCAAATATCACTTTGAAAATTACACTAGAACAGTCTTAGCGAAAGGTTTCTTGAGGGGAAAGCTGTAACACTGTGAGATGAATTAACTGAACACAAAGCAGTTTCTCAGAGAGCTTCTTTTCGGTTTTCAATGGAAGATATTCCCTTTTAAACCATAGCCCTCTACGGGCTTCCAAATATCATTTTGCAAATTCCACAACAACAGTCTTAGCGAAAGGTTTCTTGAGGGGAAAGCTGTAAATCTGAGTTGAATTTACAGAACACAAAGCAGTTTCTCATAAAGCTTCTTTTCAGTTTTTATCTTAGGATATTTCCTTTTTCACCATAGCCCTCCATTGGCTTCCAAATATCTCTTTGCAAATCCCACAAGAACAGTCTTAGCGAAAGGCTTATTGTGGGGAAAGCTGTAACTCGGTGAGATATATTAACAGAACACAACGTTTTTTCTCAGAAAGCTTCTTTCCAGTTTTTAACTGAAGATATTTTATTTTTCACCATAGTCCTCAATGGGCTTCCAAATATCAGATTGCAAATTCCACAAGAACAGTGTTAGCGAAAGGCTTCTTGAGGGGAAACCTGTAAGTCGGTGAGATGTATTAACACAACACACGGTAATTTCTCAGAATGCTTCTTTCCAGTTTTTAACGGAAGATATTTCCTATTTCACCATAGTCCTCTATGGGCTTCCAAATATCATTTTGCAATATTTACAAGAACAGTCTTAGTGAACGGATTCTTGAGGGGAAAGCTGTAACTCTGTGAGATGAACTAACAAAACACAAAGCAGTTTCTCAGAAAGCTTCTTTTTGGTTTTTATCTTAGGATATTTCCATTTTCACCATAACCCTCTATGGGCTTCCAAATATCACTTCGCAATTTCCACAAGAAGAGTCTTAGCGATAGGCTTATTGAAGGTAAAGCTGTAACACTGTGGGAACAATTAAGAGAACACAAAGCAGTTTCTCAGAAAGCTTCTTTCCATTTTTGAACGGAAGATATATCCTTTTTCAACATAGCCCTCTATGGGATTGCAAATAGGACTTTGCAAATTCCACAAGAACAATCTTAGTGAAAGGCTTCTTGAGGGGAAAACTGTAACTATGTGAGAAGAATTAACAGTACACAAAGCAGTTTCTCAGAAAGCTTCTTTACAGCTTTTAATGGAAGATATTTTCTTTTTCGCCATAGTCCTCTATGGGCTTCCAAATATCAATTTCAAAATTCCACAAGAACAGTCTTAGCGAAAGGCTTCTTGAGGGGAAAGCTGTAACTCTGTGAGATGAATTAACAGAACAGAAAGCAGTTCCTCAGAAAGCATCTCTCCAGTTTTTAACGGAAGATATTTGCTTTTTCACCATAGCCCTCTATGAGCTTCCAAATATCACTTTGCAAATTCCACAAGAAGAGTCTTAGCGATAGGCTTATTGAAGGGAAAGCTGTAACTCTGCGAGATGAATTAACAGAACACAAAGCAGTTTCTCAGAAAGCTTCTATCCTGTTTCTAATGGAAGATATTTCCTTTTCCACTATAGCCCACTATGGGCTTCCAAATATCACTTTTCAAATTCCATAAGAACAGTCTCAGCGAAAATCTTCTTCAGGGGGAAGCTGTAACTCTTTGGGAAGAATTAACAGAACACAAAGCAGTTTCTCAGAAAGCTTCTTTCCAGTTTTTAACGGAAGATATATCCTTTTTCACCATAGCCCTCTATGGGTTTCCAAATATCACTTTGCAAATTCTACAAGAACAATCTTAGTGAAAGGCTTCTTGAGGGGAAAGCTGTAACTATGTGAGAAGAATTAACAGTACACAAAGCTTTTTGTCACAAAGCTTCTTTACAGTTTTTAACGGAAGATATTTCCTTGTTCACCATAGCCCTCTATGGGCTTCCAAATATCACTTTTCAAATTCCACAAGAACAGCCTTATTGAAAGGCTTCTTGCAAGGAAAGCTGTAACTCTGTGAGATGAATTAACAGAACACAAATCAGTTTCTCAGAAAGCTTCTTTCCAATTTTTAACGGAAGATATTTCCTTTTTCAATATAGCCCACTATGGGCTTCCAAATATCGCTTTGAAAATTCCACAAGAACAGTCTTAGCGAAAGGCTTCTTCAGTGGAAAGCTGTAACCCTGTGAGATGAATTGACAGAACACAAAACACTTTCTCAGAAAGCTTCTTTCCAGTTTTTAACGGAAGATATTTCCTTTTTCACCGTAGCACTCTATGGGCTTCCAAATATCACTTTGCAAATTCCACAAGAACATTCTTAGCGACAGGCTTCTTGAGGGGAAAGCTGTAACTCTGTGAGATGAATTAACAGAACACAAAGTAGTTTCTCTGAAAGCTTCTTTCCAGTTTTTAACGGAAGATATTTCCTTTTTCACCATAGCCGTCTATGGGCTTCCAAATATCACTTTGCAAATTCCACAAGAAGAGTCTTCGCCAAAGTCTTCTTCAGGGGAAAGCTGTAACTCTATGAGATGAATTAACAGAACACAATGTAGTTTCTCAGAATGCCTCTTCTCACTTTTTATCTCAGGATATTTCCTTTTCCTCCTTAGCCCTCTATGGGCTTCAAAATATCACTATGAAAATTCCATAAGAACAGTCTTAGCGAAAGGCTTCTTGAAGTGAAAGCAGTGATTCTGTGAGATGAATTAACAGAACACAAAGCAGTTTCTCAGACAGCTTCTTTTCAGTTTTTAACGGAAGATATTTCCTTTTTAACCATAGCCCTCTATGGAATTCCAAATATCACTTTGCAAATTCCACAAGAACAGTCTTCGCGAAAGGCTTCTTGAGCGTAAAGCTGTAATTCTGTGATATGAATTAACAGAGCACAAAGCAGTTTCTCAGAAAGCTTCTTTCCAGTTTTTAACGGAAGATATTTCCTTTTTCCCCATAGCCATCTATGGGCTTCCAAAAATCACTTTGCAAATTCCACAGGAACAGACTGTGTGAAAGGCTTTTGAAGGGATTGCTGTAACTCTGTTAGATGAGTTAACAGAACACAAAGCAGTTTCTCTGAAAGCTTCTTTCCAGTTTTTACCGGAAGATATATCCTTTTTTACCATATCCCTGTATGGACTTCCAAATATCACTTTACAAATTCCACAAGAACAGTCTAGGCGAAAGGCTTCTTGTGGGGAAAGCACAAGATGCCGTTCACTAAAACTGTTTTGTGAAATTTGCAAAGTGATATTTGGAAGCCCATAGAGGGCTAAGGTGAAAAAGGAAATATCTTCCGTTAAAACCTGGAAAGAACCATTCTGAGAAAATGCGGTGTGTTCTGTTAGTACATATCACCGAGCTACAGCTTTCCCCTCAGGAAGCCGTTCACTAAGACTGTTCTTGTGGAATTGCAAAGTGATATTTGGAGGCACATAGAGGGCAATGGTGAAAAAGGAAACATCCTAAGATAAAAACTGAAAAGAAGCTTTCTGAGAAACTGCTTTGTGTTCTGTTAATTCAAGTCACAGAGTTACTCTTTTACCTCAGGAAGCCTTTCGCTAAGGCTGTTGTTGTGGAATTTGCAAAGTGATATTTGGAAGCCCAAAAGGGCTATGGTGAAAAAGGAAATATCCTCAGTTAAAAACTGGAAAGAAGCTTTCTGAGAAACTGCTTTGTGTTCAGTTAGTTCCTCTCACAGAGTTACAGCTTTCCCCTCAAGAAGTCTTTCACAAAGACTGTTCTTGTGTAATTTGCAAAGTGATATTTGGAAGACCATAGAGGGCTATGTAGAAAAAGGAAATATAGTAAGATAAAATCCGAAAAGAAGCTCTCTGAGAAACTGCTTTGTGTTCTGTTAATTCATCTCAAAGTGTCACAGATTTCCCCTCATGAGGCCGTTCACTAAGACTGTTCTTCTGAAATTTGGAAAGTGATATTTAGAATCTCATAGAGGGCAATGGTGAAAAAGGAAATATTTTCCGATACAAACTGTAAAGAAGCTTTCTGATAAACTGCTTTGTGTTCTGTTAGTTCATCTCACAGAGTTACAGCTTTCCCTTCAAGAAGCAGTTCACTGAGACTATTCTTGTGAAATTTGCAAAGTGATATTAGAAAACTCCTAGAGGGCTATGGTGAAAAAGGAAATATCTTCCGTTAAAAACTGGAAAGAAGCTTTTTGAGAAACTGCCGTGTGTTCTGTTAAAGCATCTCACCGAGTTACAGCTTTCCCCTCAAGAAGGCTTTCGATAAGACTGTTCTTGTGGGATTTGCAAAGTGATATTTGGAAGCCCCTAGAGGGCTATGGTGATAAAGGAAATATCTTTCATTAAAAACTGGAAAGAAGATATCTGAGAAACTGCTTTGTGTTCTGTTAATTCATCTCACAGAGTTACAGTTTTCCCCTCCAGAAGTCTTTCGCTTCCACTTTTCTTATGGAATTTGCATAGTGATATTTGGAATCCCATAGAGGGCTATGGTGAAAATGGAAATAACTTCAGTTAAAAAATGAAAAGAAGCTTTCCGAGAAACTGCTTTGTGTTCTGTTAATTCATCTCAAAGAGTTACAGCTTTCCCCTCAAGAAGCCTTCCGCTAAGACTGTTTTTTAGGAATTTCCAAAGTGATATGTGGAAGCCCATACAGGGCTATGGTGAAAATGAAAATATCGTCAGATACTTACCGAAAAGAAGCTGTCTGAAAAACTGCTTTGTGTTCTGTTAGTTCATCTCACAGAGCTACAGCTTTTCCCTCAAGAAGCCGTTCACTAAGACTGTTTTGTGAAATTTGCAAAGTGATATTTGGAAGCCCATAGAGGGCTAAGGTGAAAAAGGAAATATCTTCCGTTAAAAACTGGAAAGAACCATTCTGAGAAAATGCGGTGTGTTCTGTTAGTACATATCACCGAGCTACAGCTTTCCCCTCAGGAAGCCGTTCACTAAGACTGTTCTTGTGGAATTGCAAAGTGATATTTGGAGGCACATAGAGGGCAATGGTGAAAAAGGAAACATCCCAAGATAAAAACTGAAAAGAAGCTTTCTGGGAAACGGCTTTGTGTTCTGTTAATTCAAGTCACAGAGTTACTCTTTTACCTCAGGAAGCCTTTCGCTAAGGCTGTTGTTGTGGAATTTGCAAAGTGATATTTGGAAGCCCAAAAGGGCTATGGTGAAAAAGGAAATATCCTCAGTTAAAAACTGGAAAGAAGCTTTCTGAGAAACTGCTTTGTGTTCAGTTAGTTCCTCTCACAGAGTTACAGCTTTCCCCTCAAGAAGACTTTCGCTAAGACTGTTCATGTGGAATTTTCAAAGTGATAATTGGAATCCCATAGAGGGCGATGGTGAAAAAGGAAATATCCTAAGGTAAAAACTGAAAAGTAAGTTTCTGAGAAAATGTTTTGTGTTCTGTTAATTCATCTTACAGAGTTACAGCTTTACCCTCAAGAAGCCTTCGCTAAGACTTTTCTTCTGGAATTTGCAAAGTGATATTTGGAAACCCTATAACCCTATGGTGAAAATGGAAATATCGTAAGATAAAAAACGAAAAGAAGGTTTCTGAGAAACTGCTTTGAATTCTTTTAATTCATCTTACCGATTTACAGCTTTTATCTCCAGAATCCTTTCGCTAAGACTGTTCTTGTGGAATTTGCAAAATGTTTTTGGAATCCCATAGGGGGCTATGCTGAAAAAGGAAATATCCTAAGATAAAAACTGAAAAGAAGCTTTCTGAGAAACTGCTATGTGTTCTGTTAATTCATCTCAGAGAGTTACAGCTTTCCCCTCAAGAAGTCTTTCACAAAGACTGTTCTTGTGTAATTTGCAAAGTGATATTTGGAAGACCATAGAGGGCTATGTTGAAAAAGGAAATATAGTAAGATAAAATCCGAAAAGAAGCTTTCTGAGAAACTGCTTTGTGTTCTGTTAATTCATCTCAAAGTGTCACAGATTTCCCCTCATGAGGCCGTTCACTAAGACTGTTCTTCTGAAATTTGGAAAGTGATATTTAGAATCTCATAGAGGGCAATGGTGAAAAAGGAAATATTTTCCGATAAAAACTGTAAAGAAGCTTTCTGATAAACTGCTTGGTGTTCTGTTAGTTCATCTCACAGAGTTACCGCTTTCCCTTCAAGAAGCAGTTCACTGAGACTATTCTTGTGAAATTTGCAAAGTGATATTAGAAAACTCCTAGAGGGCTATGGTGAAAAAGGAAATATCTTCCGTAAAAAACTGGAAAGAAGCTTTTTGAGAAACTGCCGTGTGTTCTGTTAAAGCATCTCACCGAGTTACAGCTTTCCCTGAAGAAGGCTTTCTATAAGACTGTTCTTGTGGAATTTGCAAAGTGATACTTGGAAGCCCATAGAGGGCTATTTTTAAAATGGAAATATCCTAGGATAAAAACCGAAAAGAAGCTGTCTGAGAAACTGCTTTGTGTTGTGTTAGTTCATCTCACAGTGTTACAGCTTTCCCCTCAAGAAGCCCTTCACTAAGACTGTTCTTGTGAAATTTGCAAACTGATATTTGTAATCCCATAGAGGACTTTGGTGAAAAAGGAAATATCTTTCGTTAAAAACTGGAAAGAAGATTTCTGAGAAACTGCTTTGTGTTCTGTTAATTCATCTCAGACAGTTACATAATTCCCCTCAAGAGGCCGTTCACTAAGACTGTTCTTGTGGAATTTGCAAAGTGATATTTTGAAGCCCATAGTGGACTATGGTGAAAAAGGAAATATCTTCCGCTAAAAACTGGAAAGAACCTTTCTGAGAAACTGCTTTGTGTTCCGTTAATTAATCTCAGAGAGTTACAGCTTTCCTATCATGAAGCCGATCACTAAGGCTGTTCTTTTGGAATATGCAAAGTGATATTTGGAAGCCCATAGAGGGCTACGGTGAAAAAGGAAATATCCTAAGACAAAAACTGAAAGGAAGCTTTCTGAGAAACTGCTTAGTGTTCTGTTAATTCGTCACCAGAGTTACAGCTTTCCCCTCAAAAAGCCTATCGCTAAGACTGTTCTTGTGGAATTTGCAAAGTGAAGTTTGGAAGCCCATTGAGGGCTATGATGAAAAAGGACATTTCTTCCATTAAAACCGAAAAGAAGATTTCTGAGAAACTGCTTCGTGTTTTGTTAGTTCATCTCACAGTATTACAGCTTTGCTCCCAGAAGCCTTTCGCTAAGACTGTTCTTGTGGAATTTGCAAAGTGATCTTAGAAGCCCGTAGAAGGCTATGGTGAAAAAGGAAATAACTTACGTTAAAAATTGGAAAGAAGCTTTCTGAGAAACTGATGTGTGTTCTGTTAAAACATCTCACCGTGTTACAGCTTTTACCTCAAGAAACCTTTCGCTAAGACTGTTCTTGTGTAATTTTCTAAGTGATATTTGGAAGCCCATAGAGGGCTATGGGAAAAAGAAAATATCTTCGGTTGAAAACTGGAAAGAAGCTTTCTGAGAAACAGCTCTGTGTTCTGTTAATTCATTTCAGAGAGTTACAGCTTTCCGCTCCAGAAGTCTTTCGCTAAGACTGCTCTTTTGGAATTTGCAAAGTGATATTTGGAAGCCCTTAGAGGGCTATGGTGAAAAAGGAAATATCTTCCGTTAAAAACTGGAGAGAAGCATTCTGAGATACTGCCGTGTGTTCTGTTAATACATCTAACCGAGTTACAGCTTTCCCCTCTAGAAGCCTTTCACTAAGACTGTTCTTGTGGCATTTGCAATGTGATATTTGGAAGCCCTTAGAGGGCTATGGTGAAAAAGGAAATAACTTCAGTTAAAAACTGGAAAGAAGCTTTCTGAGAAACTGCTTTGTGTTCTCTTAATTCATCTCACAGAGTTACAGGTTTCCCCTCTAGAAGCCTTTCCCGAAGACTGTTCTTGTGGAATTTGCAAAGTGATGTTTGGAAGCCCATAGAGGGCTATGGTGAAAAAGGACATATCTTCCATTAAAAACTGGAAAGAAATTTTCTGAGAAACTGCTTTGTTTTCTGTTAATTCATCTCACAGTGTTACAGCTTTTTCTCAAGAAGCCTTTCGTTAAGACTGTTCTTGTGGAATTTGCAAAGTGATATTTGCAAGCCCATAGAGGGCTATGGTGAAAAAGGACATATCTTCCGTTAAAAACTGGAAAGAAGATTTCTGAGAAACTGCTTTGTGTTCTGTTAATTCATCTCAGAGAGTTACAGATTTCCCCTCAAGAGGCCGTTCACTACGACTGTTCTTCTGAAATTTGGAAAGTGATATTTAGAATCCCATAGAGGGCTATGGTGAAAAACGAATTATTTTCCGTTAAAAACTGGAAAGAAGCTTTCTGAGAAACTGCTTTGTGTTCTGTTAATTCATCTCACAGTTACATTTCCCTCTAAAAGCCTTTCGCTAAGGCTGTTGTCGAATTTGCAAAGTGATATTTGGAAGCCCATAGAGGGCTATGGTGAAAAAGGAAATATCTTCAGTTAAAAACTGGAAAGAAGCTTTCTGAGAAACTGCCATGTGTTCTGATAATAGACCTCACCCAGTTACAGCTTTCCCTTCAAGAAGCCTTTCGCTAAGACTGTTGTTGTGGGATTTGCAAAATGATATTTGGAAGCCCATAGAGCGCTATGGTGAAAAAGGAAATATCTTCTGTTACAAAGCGGAAAGAAGCTTTCTGAGAAACTCCTTTTTGTTCTGTTAATTCACCTCAAAGAGTTACAGCTTTCCACTCAATAATTCTTTCGCTAAGACTGTTCTTGTTGAATTTGCAAAGTGAGATTTGGAAGCCCTTAGAGGTCTATGGTGAAAAAGGAAATATCGTAAGATAAAAACTGAAAAGAAGCTTTCTGAGAAATTGCTTTGTGTTCTGTTAATTCATCTCACATAGTTACAACATTTCCCTCTAAAAGCCTTTCGCTAAGACTGTTCTTGTGGAATTTGCAAAGTGATATTTGGAAGCCCATACAGGGTTATGTTGAAAAAGGAAATATCTTCGGTTAAAAACTGGAAAGAAGCTTTTTGAGAAACTGCTTTGTGTTCTGTTAATTCATCTCACAGAGTTACAACTTTCCCTTCAGGAAGCCTTTCACTAAGACTGTTCTTGTGAAACTGGCAAAGTGATATTTGGAAGCCCATAGAGGGCTATGGCTTAAAAGGAAATATCCTCCGTTAGAAACTGGAAAGAAGCTATCTGAGAAACTGCTTTGTTTTCTGTTAATTCATCTCACAGAGTTACAGTTTTCCCCTCAAGAAGCCGTTCACTAAGACTTTCCTTGTGGAATTTTCAAAGTGATATTTGAAGGCACATAGAGGGCTATGATGAAAAAGAAAACATCCAAAGATAAAAACTGAAATGAAGCTTTCTGTGAAACTGCTTTGTGTTCTGTTAATTCATCTCACAGAGTTACAGCTTTCTTCTCAAGAAGCCTTTCGGTAAAACTGTTCTTGTGGAATTTGCAAAGTGATATTTGGAAGCCCCTAGAGGGCTATGGTGAAAAAGGACATATCTTCCGTTAAAAACTGGAAAGAAGCTTTTTGAGAAACTGCCGTGTGTTCTGTTAAAGCATCTCACCTAGTTACAGCTTTCCCCTCAAGAAGGCTTTTGCTAAGACTGTTCTTGTAGGATTTGCAAAGTGATATTTGGAAGCCCATAGAGGACTATGGTGAAAAAGGAAATATCTTTCGTTTAAAACTGGAAAGAAGATATCTGAGAAACTGCTTTGTGTTCTGTTAATTCATCTCACAGCGTTACAGTTTTCCCCTCCCGAAGTCTTTCGCTTCTACTGTTCTTGTGGAATTTGCATAGTGATATTTGGAATCCCATAGAGGGCTATGGTGAAAATGGAAATACCTTCAATTAAAAAATGAAAAGAACTCCAACTCCCAGCGCGAGCGACACAGAAGACCGGTGATTTCTGCATTCTTAACTGAGGTACTGGGTTCATCTCACTGGGGAGTGCCAGACGATCCGTGCTGGTCAGTGGCTGCAGCCCGAGCAGCGAGAGCTGAAGCAGGACGAGGCATTGCCTCACCTGGAAAGCGCAAGGGGGAAGGGAATCCCTTTTTCTAGCCAGGGGAACTGAGACATACAACACCTGGAAAATCGGGTAACTCCCACCCCAAAACTGCGCTTTAAGCAAACAGGCACACCAGGAGATCATATCCCACACCTGGCCGGGAGTGTCCCACACCCACGGAGCCTCTCTCATTGCTAGCACAGCAGTCTGTGATCTACCGGCAAGGCAGCAGCGAGGCTGGGGGAGGGGCGCCCGCCATTGCTGAGGCTTAAGTAGGTAAACAAAGCTGCTGGGAAGCTCGAACTGGGTGGAGCTCACAGCAGCTCAAGGAAACCTGCCTGTCTCTGTAGACTCCACCTCTGGGGACAGGGCACAGTAAACAATAACAAACGCAGCAGCTCTGCAGACGCAAACGACTCTGTCTGACAGCTTTGAAGAGAGCAGTGGATCTCCCAACACGGAGGTTGAGATCTGAGAAGGGACAGACTCCCTTCTCAAGTGGGTCCCTGACCCCTGAGTAGCCTAACTGGGAGACATCCCCCACTAGGGGCAGTCTGACACCCCACACCTCACAGGGTGGAGTACACCCCTGAGAGGAAGCTTTCAAAGCAAGAATCAGACAGGTACACTCGCTGTTCAGCAATATTCTATCTTCTGCAGCCTCTGCTGCTGATACCCAGGCAAACAGGGTCTGGAGTGGACCTCAAGCAATCTCCTACAGCTACAACCTACAGCTGAGGATCCTGACTGTTAGAAGGAAAGCTATCAAACAGGAAGGACACCTACACCAAAACCCCATCAGTACATCACCATCATCAAAGACCAGAGGCAGATAAAACCACAAAGATGGGGGAAAAGCAGGGCAGAAAAGCTGGAAATTCAAAAAATAAGAGCGCATCTCCCCCGGCAAAGGAGCGCAGCTCATCGCCAGCAACAGATCAAAGCTGGACGGAGAATGGCTTTGACGACATGAGAGAAGAAGGCTTCAGTCCATCCAATTTCTCAGAGCTAAAGGAGGAATTATGTACCCAGCGCAAAGAAACTAAAAATCTTGAAAAAAAAGTGGAAGAATTGATGGCTAGAGTAATTAATGCAGAGAAGGTCATAAACGAAATGAAAGAGACGAAAACCATGGCAGGAGAAATACGTGACAAATGCACAAGCTTCAGTAACCGACTCGATCAACTGGAAGAAAGAATGTCAGCGATGGAGGATCAAATGAATGAAATGAAGCAAGAAGAGAAACCAAAAGAAAAAAGAAGAAAAAGAAATGAACAAAGCCTGCAAGAAGTATGGGATTATGTAAAAAGACCAAATCTACGTCTGATTGGGGTGCCTGAAAGTGAGGGGGAAAATGGAACCAAGTTGGAAAACACTCTTCAGGATATCATCCAGGAGAACTTCCCCAACCTAGTAGGGCAGGCCAACATTCAAATCCAGGAAATACAGAGAACGCCACAAAGATACTCCTCGAGAAGAGCAACTCCAAGACACATAATTGCCAGATTCACCAAAGTTGAAATGAAGGAAAAAATCTTAAGGGCAGCTAGAGAGAAAGGTCGGGTTACCCACAAAGGGAAGCCCATCAGACTAACAGCAGATCTCTCGGCAGAAACTCTTCAAGCCAGAAGAGAGTGGGGGCCAATATTCAACATTCTTAAAGAAAAGAATTTTCAACCCAGAATTTTATATCCAGCCAAACTAAGTTTCATAAGTGAAGGAGAAATAAAATCCTTTACAGATAAGCAAATGCTTAGAGATTTTGTCACCACTAGGCCTGCCTTACAAGAGACCCTGAAGGAAGCACTAAACATGGAAAGGAACAACCGGTACCAGCCATTGCAAAAACATGCCAAAATGTAAAGACCATCAAGGCTAGGAAGAAACTGCATCAACTAACGAGCAAAATAACCAGTTAATATCATAATGGCAGGATCAAGTTCACACATAACAATCTTAACCTTAAATGTAAATGGACTAAATGCTCCAATTAAAAGACACAGACTGGCAAACTGGATAAAGAGTCAAGATCCATCAGTCTGCTGTATTCAGGAGACCCATCTCACACGCAGAGACATACATAGGCTCAAAATAAAGGGATGGAGGAAGATTTACCAAGCAAATGGAGAACAAAAAAAAGCGGGGGTTGCGATACTAGTCTCTGATAAAACAGACTTTAAACCATCAAAGATCAAAAGAGACAAAGAAGGCCATTACATAATGGTAAAGGGATCAATTCAACAGGAAGAGCTAACTATCCTAAATATATATGCACCCAATACAGGAGCACCCAGATTCATAAAGCAAGTCCTTAGAGACTTACAAAGAGACTTAGACTCCCATACAATAATAATGGGAGACTTCAACACTCCACTGTCAACATTAGACAGATCAACGAGACAGAAAGTTAACAAGGATATCCAGGAATTGAACTCATCTCTGCAGCAAGCAGACCTAATAGACATCTATAGAACTCTCCACCCCAAATCAACAGAATATACATTCTTCTCAGCACCACATCGTACTTACTCCAAAATTGACCACGTAATTGGAAGTAAAGCACTCCTCAGCAAATGTACAAGAACAGAAATTATAACAAACTGTCTCTCAGACCACAGTGCAATCAAATTAGAACTCAGGACTAAGAAACTCAATCAAAACCGCTCAACTACATGGAAACTGAACAACCTGCTCCTGAATGACTACTGGGTACATAACGAAATGAAGGCAGAAATAAAGATGTTCTTTGAAACCAATGAGAACAAAGATACAACATACCAGAATCTCTGGGACACATTTAAAGCAATGTGTAGAGGGAAATTTATAGCACTAAATGCCCACAAGAGAAAGCAGGAAAGATCTAAAATTGACACTCTAACATCGCAATTAAAAGTACTAGAGAAGCAAGAGCAAACACATTCAAAAGGTAGCAGAAGGCAAGAAATAACTAAGATCAGAGCAGAACTGAAGGAGATAGAGACACAAAAAACCCTCCAAAAAATCAATGAATCCAGGAGTCGGTATTTTGAAAAGATCAACAAAATTGACAGACCACTAGCAAGACTAATAAAGAAGAAAAGACAGAAGAATCAAATCGACGCAATTAAAAATGATAAAGGGGATATCACCACCGACCCCACAGAAATACAAACTACCATCAGAGAATACTATAAACACCTCTACGCAAATAAACTGGAAAATCTAGAAGAAATGGATAATTTCCTGGACACTTACACTCTTCTAAGACTAAACCAGGAAGAAGTTGAATCCCCGAATAGACCAATAGTAGAATCTGAAATTGAGGCAATAATTAATAGCCTACCAACCAAAAAAAGTCCAGGACCAGATGGATTCACAGCTGAATTCTACCAGAGGTACAAGGAGGAGCTGGTACCATTCCTTCTGAAACTATTCCAATCAATAGAAAAAGAGGGAATCCTCCCTAACTCATTTTATGAGGCCAACATCATCCTGATACCAAAGCCTGGCAGAGACACAACAAAAAAAGAGAATTTTAGACCAATATCCCTGATGAATATCGATGCAAAAATCCTCAATAAAATACTGGCAAACCGGATTCAGCAGCACATCAAAAAGCTTATCCACCATGATCAAGTGGGCTTCATCCCTGGGATGCAAGGCTGGTTCAACATTCACAAATCAATAAACATAATCCAGCATATAAACAGAACCAAAGACAAGAACCACATGATTATCTCAATCGATGCAGAAAAGGCTTTTGACAAAATTCAACAGCCCTTCATGCTAAAAACGCTCTATGGGCTTCCAAATATCACTTTGCAAATTCCACAAGAAGAGTCTTAGCGAAAGGCTTATTGAAGGGAAAGCTGTAACTCTGTGAGATGAATTAACAGAACACAAAGCAGTTTCTCAGAAAGCTTCTATCCTGTTTTTATCGGAAGATATTTCCTTTTCCACCATAGCCCACTATGGGCTTCCAAATATCACTGTGCAAATTACACAAGAGCAGTCTTAGCGAAAGGCTTCTTGAGGGGAAAGCTGTAACTCTGTGAGATGAATTAACAGAACACAAAGTAGTTTCTCAGAAAGCTTCGTTCCAGTTTTAACGGAAAATATTTTCTTTTTCACCATAGTCCTCTACGGGCTTCCAAATATCACTGCGCAAATTCCACAAAAATAGATTTAACCAAACGCTTCTTGAAGGGAAAGCTGTAACTCTGTGAGATGAATTAAGAGAACACAAAGCAGTTTTTCAGAAAGTTTGTTTTCAGTTTTTAACAAAAGATATTTCCTTTTTCACAATAGCCCTCTAAGGGCTTCCAAATATCACTTTGCATATTCCACAAGAACAGTATTAGCGAAAGACTTCTTGAGGGGAAAGCTCTAACTCTGTGAGATGAATTAACAGAACACAAAGCAGTGTCTCAGAAAGCTTCTTTTCAGTTTTTAAGGAAAGATATTTCCTTTTTCACAATAGACCTCTATGGGCTTACAAATATCCCTTTGAAAATTCCACAGGAACTGTCTTACGAAAGACTTTTTAAGGAGAAAGCTGTAACTCTCTGAGATGAATTGACAGAACACAAAGCAGTTTCTCAGAAAGCTTCTTTCCAGTTTTTAACGGAAGATATTTCCTTTTTCACCATAGCCCTCTATGGGCTTCCAAATATCACTTTGCAAATTCCACAAGAACAGTCTTAGCGAAAGGCTTCTTGAGGGAAAGCTGTAACACTGTGAGATGAATTAACAGAAAACAAAGCAGTTTCTCAGAAAGATTCTTTGCAGTTTTTAACGGAAGATATTTCCTTTTTAACCGTAGCCCTCCATGGGCTTCCAAATATCACTTTGCATATTCCACAAGAACTGTCTTAGCGAAAGGCTTCTTGAGGGGAAAGCTGTAACTCTGTGAGATGAATTAACAGAACACAAAGCAGTTTTTCAGAAAGTTTGTTTTCAGTTTTTAACATAAGATATTTCCTTTTTCACAATAGCCCTCTAAGGGCTTCCAAATATCACTTTGCATATTCCACAAGAACAGTATTAGCGAAAGACTTCTTGAGGGGAAAGCGCTAAGTCTGTGAGATGAATTAACAGAACACAAAGCAGTCTTTCAGTAAGCTTCTTTTCAGTTTTTAAGGAAAGATATTTCCTTTTTCACAATAGACCTCTATGGGCTTCCAAATATCACTTTGAAAATTCCACAAGAACTGTCTTACGAAAGACTTTTTAAGGAGAAAGCTGTAACTCTCTGAGATGAATTAACAGAACACAAAGCAGTTTCTCAGAAAGCTTCTTTCCAGTTTTTAACGGAAGATATTTCCTTTTTCACCATAGCCCTCTACGGGCTTCCAAATATCACTTTGCAAATTCCACAAGAACAGTCTTAGCGAAAGGCTTCTTGAGGGGAACTCTGTACCTCTCTGAGATGAAATAACAGAACTCAAAGCAGTTTCTCAGAAAGCCTATTTCCATTTTTAACTGAAGATATTTATTTTTTCACCAAAAACCTCTATGGGCTTCCAAATATCACTTTGCAAATTTCACAAGAACCGTCTTAGTGAAAGGCTTCTTGAGGGGAAAGCTGTAACTCTTTGGGTTGAATTAACAGAACACAAAGCAGTTTCTTAGAAAGCTTCTTTCCAGTTTTTATCTTAGAATATTTCCTTTTTCTCCATAGCCATCTATGGGCTTCCATTAATCACTTAGCAAATTCCACAAGAAGAGTCTTAGGGAAAAGCTTCTTGAGGGGAAGCTGTAAACCTCTCAGATGAATTAATAGAACACAAAGCAGTTTCTCAGACAACTTCTTTCCAGTTTTTAACCGAAGATATTTCCTTTTTCACCATAGCCCTCTATGGGCTTCCAAATATGACTTTGAATATCCCACAAGAACATTCTTAGCGAAGGCTTCTTGTGGGGAAAGCTGCAACTCGGTCAGATGTAGAATTAACAGAACACACGGCAGTTTCTCAGAAAGCTTCTTTTCAGTTTTTAACTGAAGATATTTCCTTTTTCACCATTGCCCTCTAGGGGCTTCCAAATATCACTGTGCAAATTCCACAAGAACAGTCTAAGTGAAAGGCTTCTTGAGGGGAAATCTGTAACACTTCGAGATGAATTAACAGAACACATACCACTTTCTCACAAAGCTTCTTTCCAGTTTTTATTTGTAGATATTTCCTTTTTCACCATAGCACTCTATGGGCTTCCAAATGTCACTTTGTTAATCCCACAAGAACAGTCTTAGCGAAAGGCTTTTTGAGGGAAAAGCTGTAACTCTCTGAGATGAATTAACCGAACACAAAGCAGTTTCTCAGAAAGCTTCTTTAAACTGTTTAACGGAAGATATTTCCTTTGTCACCATAGCCCTCCAAGGGCTTCCAAAAATCACTTTGCAGAATTCCACAAGAACAGTCTTAGTGAAAGGCTTCTGGAGGGATATGCTGTTACTCTGTGAGATGAATTAACAGAACACAAAGCAGTTTCTCAGAAAGCTTCTTTTTAGATTTTATCTTAGGATATTTCCTTTTTCACCATAGCCCTCAATGGGCTTCCAAATATCACTTTTCAAATTCCACAAAAACAGTGTTATCGAATGGCTTCCTGTGGGAAAAGCTGTAACTCTGTGAGATGAATTAACAGAACTCAAAGCAGATTCTCAGAAATCTTCTTTCCAGTTTTTAACAAAATATATTTACTTTTACACCATAACCCTCTACGGGCCTCCAAATATCACTTTGTAAATTCCACAAGAACAGCCTTAGCGAAAGGCTTCTTGAGTGGAAAGTTGTGACTCTGTGAGATGTACTAACAGAACAAAAAGCGGTTTCTCAGAAAGCTTCTTTTCTTTTTCTAACTTAGGATATTTCCATTTTCACCAATGCCCTCTAGGGGCTTCCAAATATCACTTTGCAAATCGCACAAGAACAGTCCTACCGAAAGGCTTCTTGAGGTGAAAGCTGTAACTCGGTGAGATATACTAACAGAACACACGGCAGTTTCCCAGAATGCTTCTTTCCAGTTTTTACCCGAAGATATTTCCTTTTTCACCATAGAACTCTATGGGCTTCCAAATATCACTTTGCGAATTTCACAAGAAAGGTCCTAGTGAAGGGCTTCTTGAGGGGAAAGCTGTATCTCTGTGAAATGAATTAACAGAACACAAAGCAGTTTCTCAGAAAGCTTCTTTTCATTTTTTTTCTAAGGATATATCCTCTTTCATTAGAGTCCTCTATGGGCTTCAAAATATCACTTTGCAATTTCCACAAGAAGAATCCTGGATAAAGGCTTCTTGAGGTGAAAGATTTAACTTGGTGAGATGTATTAACAAAACACACGGTAGGTTCTCAAAAAACTTCTTTCCAGTTTTTAACGGAAGATATTTCCTTTTTCATCATAGCCCTCTATTGGTTTTGAAATATCACTTTGCAAATTTCACAAGAATAGTGTTAGTGAACGGCTTCTTGAGGGGAAAGCTGAAACTCTGTGAGATGAACTAACAGAACAGAATACAGTTTCTCAGAGAGCTCCTTTTCGTTTTTAACGGAAGATATTTCCTTTTTCACCATAGCTCTGTAAGGGCTTCCAAATTTCACATTGCAAATTCCACAAGAACAGTCTTAGCGAAAGGCTACTTGAGGGGAAAGCTGTAAATCTGTGAGATGAATTAACAGAACACAAAGCAGTTTCTCAGAAAGCTTCTTTTCAGATTTTATCTTAGGATATTTCCTTTTTCACCATAACCCTCTATAGGCTTCCAATATCACTATGCAAATTCCACAAAAACAGTCTTATCGAAAGGCTTCTTGAGAGAAAAGCTGTAACCCTGTGAGATGAATTAACAGAACTCAAAGCAGTTTCTCAGAAAGCTTCTTTGTAGTTTTTAAAGAAAGATAATTTCTTTTTCACCATAGCCGTCTATGGCCTTCCAAATATCACTTGCAAATTCCTCCAGAACTGTCTTATCGAAAGGCTTCTTGAGGGGAAAGCTGTAACTCTGTGAGATGAACTAACAGAAACCAAGGCAGTTTCTCAGAAAGGTTCTTTCCAGTTTTTAATGGAAGATATTTCCATTTTCACCATAGCCCTCTAAGTTCTTCCAAATATCGCTTTGCAAATTCCACAAGAACAGTCTTATGGAAAGGCTTCTTGAGAGGAAAGCTGTAACCCTGTGAAATGAAGTAACAGAACACAACGCAGTTTCTCTGAAAACCTCTTTCCAGTTTTTAACGGAAGATACTTCCTTTTCATCATAGCCCACTATGGGTTTCCAAATATCACTTTGCAAATTCCACAAGAACAGTCTTATCGAAAGATTTCTTGAGGGGAAAGCTGTAACTCTGTGAGATGAATTAACAGAACACAAAGCACTTTCTCAGAAAGCTTCTTTTCAGTTTTTAACGATGATATTTCCTTTTTCTCCATAGCCCTCTACGGCCTTCCAAATATCACTTTGCAAATTCCACCAGAACAGTCTCTGGGAAAGGATTCTTGAGGGGAAAGCTGTAACTCTGTGACATGAATTAACAGAACACAAAGCAGTTTCTCAGAAAGCTTCTTTCCAGTTTTTACCTGAAGATATTCCCTTTTTAACCATAGCCCTCTAGGGGTTCCAAATATCACGTTGCAAATTCCACTAGAACAGTCTTAGCGAAAGGCTTCTTGAGGGGAAAGCTGTAACTCTGAGAGATGAATAAACAAAACACAAAGCAGTTTCTCTGAAAGCTTCTTTCCACTTTTTAACTGAAGATATTTCCTTTTTCTCCATAGCCCTCTATGGGCTTCCAAATATCACTTTGCAAATTCCACAAGAACAGTCTTAGCGAAAGGCTTCTGGAGGGGAAGCTGTAACTCTGTGCGATGAATTAACAGAACACAAAGCAGTTTCTGAATAAGCTTCTTTTCAGTTTTTATCTTAGGATATTTATTTTTTCACCATAGCCCTCTATTGGCTTCCAAATATCACTTTGAAAATTTCACAACAACAGTTTTAGCGAAAGGCTTCTTGAGGGGAGGGCTGTAACTCTGTGAGTTGAATTAACAGAACACAAAGCAGTTTCTCAGAAATATTTTTTCAAGTTTTTAACGGAAGAAATTTCCTTTTTCACCATAGCCCTCTGTGGACTTCCAAATATTACTTTGCGAATCCCACAAGAACAGTCCTAGCGAAAGTCTTCTTGAGGGGAAAGCTGTACCTAGGTGAGGTGCATTAAGAGAACTCATGGCAGTTTCTCAGAAAGCTTATTTCCAGTTTTTAAGTGAAGATATTTCCTTTTTGCCCATAGCCCTCTATGGGCTTCCAAATATCACTTTGCAAATTCCACAAGAACAGTGTTAGTGAAAGGCTTCTTGAGGGGAAAGCTGTAACTGTGTGAGATGAATTAACAGAACACAAACCAGTTTCTCAGAAATATTCTTTCCAATTTTTAACGGAAGATATTTCCTTTTTCACCATAGCACTCTACGGCCTCCAAATATCACTTTGCAAATTCCACAAGAACAGTCTTAGCGAAAGGCTTCTGCAGGGGAAAGCTCTAAGTCTGTGACATGAATTAACAGAGCACAAAGTAGTTTGTAAGAAAGATTCTTTTCAGTTTTTGTCTTAGGATAATTCTTTTTTCACCATGGCCCTCTATGGGCTGCTAAGTATCCCTTTCCATTTTCCACAAAAACTGTCTTAAGGAAAGGCTTCTTGAGGGGAAAGGTGTAACTCTGTGAGTTGAATTAAGAGAACACAAAGGAGTTTCTCAGAATGCCTCTTTCCAGCTTTTAACGGAAGATTTTTCCTTTTTCACGATAGCCCTCTAAGGGCTTCCAAATATCACTTTGCAAATTCCACAAAAACTGTCTTAGCGAAAGACTACTTGAGAGGAAAGCTGTAACTCTGTGAGATGAAATAACAGAACACAAAGCAATTTCTCAGAAAGCCTCTTTCCAGTTTTTAACGGAAGATAATTCCTTCTTCACCATAGCCCTCTATGGTCTTCCAGATATCGCGTTGCAAATTCCATAAGAACAGACTTAGCGAAAGGCTTCTTGAGCGAAAAGCTGTAACTGTGTGAGATGAATTAACAGAACACAAAGCAGTTTCTCAGAGAGCTTCTTTTAAGTTTTTATCATAGGATATTTCCTTTTCCACCATAGAGCTCCATGGGCTTCCAAATATCACTTTTCAAATTCCACAAGAACTGTCTTAGCAAAAGGGTCCTGGAGGGGAAAGCTGTAAATCTGTGAGATGAATTAACAGAACACAAAGCAGTTTCTCAGAAAGCTCCTATCCAGTTTTAAACGGAAGATATGTCCTTTTTCACCATAGCCCTCTATGGACTTCCAAATATCACTTTGCGAAATCCACAAGAGCAGTCTTATCAAAAGGCTTCTTGAGTGGAAAGCTGTAACTCTGTGAGATGAATTAAAGAACACAAAGCAGTTCTCAGAAAGCTTTTTTCCAATCTTTAAAGGAAGATATTTCCTTTTTCACAATAGTCGTCTATGGCCTTCCAAATATCACTTCCAAATTCCTCCAGAACTGTCTTATCGAAAGGCTTCTTGAGGGGAAAGCTGTAACTCTGTGAGATGAATTAACAGAACACAAAGAAGTTTCTCAGAAAGCTTCTTTCCAGTTTTTACCTGAAGATATTTCATTTTTCACCATAGCCCTCAAGGGGTTCCAAATATCACTTTGCAAATTCAACTAGAACAGTCTAAGCGAAAGGCTTCTTGAGGGAATAGCTGTAACTCTGTGAGATGCATTAACAGAAATCAAAGCAGTTTCTCTGAAAGCTTCTTTCCAGTTTTTAACTGAAGATATTTCGTTTTTCTCCATAGCCCTCTATGGGCTTCCAAATATCACTTTGCAAATTCCACAAGAACAGTCTAAGCGAAATGCTTCTTGAGGGGAAAGCTGTAACTCTGTGAGATGAATTAACAATACAGAAGACAGTTTCTCAGAATGCTTCTTTCAAGTTTTTAACTGAAGATATTTCCTTTTTCACCATAGCCCTATACGGCTTCCTAATATCACTTTGCAAATTCCTCAAGAACTGTCTAAGCGAATGACTTGTTGAGCGGAAAGCTGTAATTCTGTGAGATTAAATAACAGAACACCAAACAGTTTCTCAGAAATCTTCTTTGCAGTTATTAACTGAAGATATTTCTTTTTTCACCATAGCCCTCTATGGGCTTCCAAATATCTCTTTGAAAATTTCACAAGAAATCTCTTAGTGAACGCCTTCTTGAGGGGAAAGCTGTAACTCTATTGGATGAATTAACAGAACACAAAGCAGTTTATCAGAAAGCTTCTTTCCAGTTTTTAACGGAAGATATTTCCTTTTTTACTATAGCCCCCTAAAGGCTTCCAACATCACTTTGAAAATTCCACAAGAACAGTCTTACCGAAAGGCTTCTTGAAGGGAAAGCTGTAAGTCTGTGAGATGAATTAACAGAACACAAAGCAGTTTCTCAGAAAGCTTCTTTGCAGTGTTTAACGGAAGATATTTCCTTTTTCACCATAGCCCTCTATGGACTTCCAAATATCACTCTGCAAATTCCACAAGAACAGTCTTAGCGAATGGCTTCTTGAGGGGAAAGCTGTAACACTGTGAGATGAATTAACAGATCACAAAGCAGTTTCTCAGAAACCTTCTTTCCAATTTTTAACGGAAGATAATTCCTTTTTCACCATAACCCACCATGGGCTTCCAAATATCACTTTGGAAATTCCACAAGATCAGTCTTAGCGAAAGACTTCTTTAAGGGAAAGCTGTAACCCTGTGAGATGAATTAACAGAACACAAAGCAGTTCCTTAGTAAGCTTCTTTGCAGTTTTTATCTTAGGATATTTCCTTTATCATCATAGCGCGCTTTGGGCTTTCAAATATCACTTTTAAAATTTCAAAAGAACCCTCTTAGTGAACGGCTTCTTGAGGGTAAAGCTGTAACTCTGTTGGATGAATTAACAGAACACAAAGAACTTTTCCAAAGCTTCTTTTCAGTTTTTATCTTAGAATATTTCCGTTTTCATCCTTGCCCTCTATGGGCTTCCAAATATCACTTTGCACATTCCACAAGAATAATGTCTGCAACTGGCTTCTTGAGGAGAAATCTGTACCTCTGTGAGATGAATTAAAAGAACACAAAGTAGTTTCTCAGAATACTTCTTTTCAGTTTTTATCTTAGGATATTTCCTTTTTAACCTTAGCCCTCCATGGGCTTGAAAATATCACTATGAAAATTCCACAAGAACAGTCTTAGCCAAAGGCTTCTTGAGGGGAAAGCAGTAACTGTGAGATGAAATAATCGAACACAAAGCAGTTTCTCAGAAAGCTTCTTTCCAGTTTTTAAGGGAAGATTTTCCTTTTTCACCATAACCTTCTATGGGCTTCCAAATATCACTTTACAAATTCCACAAGAAGAGTCTCAGCGAAAGGCTTCTTGAGAGGAACGCAGTAACTCTGTGAGATGAATTAACAGAACACAAAGCAATTTCTCAGAAAGCTTCTTTCCAGTTTTTAACGGAAGATATTTCCTTTTTCACCATAGCCCTCTATGGGCTTCCAAGTATCACTTTGAAAATTCCACAAGAACAGTTTTAGCGAATGGCTTTTTGAGGGGAAAGCTGTAACTCTGTGAGATGAATTAACAGAACAGAAAGCAGTTTCTCAGAAACCTTCTTTGCAGTTTTTAACTGAATATATTTCCTTTTTCACCACAGCTCTATATGGGCTACCAAATATCTTTTTTCAAATTTCACAAGAACAGTATAGTGAACGACATCTTGAGGGGAAAGCTGTACCTCTGTGAGATGAATTAGCAGAACACAAACCAGTTTCTCAGGAAGCTTCCTTCCAGTTTTTAACGGAAGATATTTCCTTTTTCACCATAGCCCGCTAAGGGCTTCCAAATATCACTTTGCAAATTCCACAGGAACAGTCTTAGCGAATGGCTTCTGGAGCGGAAGGCTGTAACTCTGTGAGATGAATTAACAGAACACAAAGCAGTTTCTCAGAAAGCTTCTTTTCAGTTTTTATCTTAGGATATTTCCTTTATCACGGTAGACCACTATGGTCTTCAAAATATCACTTTGAAAATTCCACAAGAACATTCTTAGCGAAAGGCTTCTTGAGGGGAAATCTCTAACTCTTTGAGATGAATTACAGTTTCTCAGAAAGCTACTTTTCATTTTTTATCTTAGGATATTTCCTTTTTCACCATAGCACTCTATGGGCTTCCAAATATTGTTTGAAAATTTCAAAAAAACAGTCTTAGTGAACGGTTTCTTGAGAAAAAAGCTGTAACTCTGTGAGATGTATTAACAGACCACAAAGCAGTTTCTCAGAAACCTTCTTTCCACTTTTTAAGGGAAGATATTTCCTTTTTCACCGTAGCCCTCTATGGGCTTCCACATATCACTTTGCAAGTTACACAAGAACACTCTTAGCAAAAAGGTTCTTGAGGGGAAAGCAGTAACGCTGTGAGATGAATTAACAGAACACAAAGCAATTTCTCAGATACCTTCTTTTTAGTATTTTTCATAGGATATTTCCTTTTTCACCATAGCTTCCTATGGGCTTCCAAATATGACTTTGCAAATTCCACACGAACAGTCTTAGCGAAAGGCTTCTTGAGGGGAAAGCTGTAATTCTGTGAGATGAATTAACAGAACACAAAGCAATTTCTCAGAAAACTTCTTTCCAGTTTTTAACGGAAGATATTTCCTTTTTCACCATAACACTCTATGGGCTTCCAAATATCTCTTTGCAAATTTCACAAGAATAGTTTTAGTGAACGGAATCTTGAAGGCAAAGCTGTAACTCTGTGAGATGAATTAACAGAACACAAAGCAGTTTCTGAGAAAGCTTCTTTTCAGCTGTTATCTTAGGATATTTCCTTTTTCTCCGTAGCCCTCGATGGGCTTACAAATATGACTTTGCAAATTCCACAAGAACAGTCTTAGCGAAAGGCTTTTAGAGTGCAAAGTTGTAACGCTGAGGGAGGAATTAACAGAACACAAAGCAGTTTCGCAGGAAGCTTCTTTACAGTTTTTAACGGAAGATATTTCCTTTTTCATCACAGTCCTCTAAGGGCTTCCAAATATCACTTTGCAAATTCCACAATAACAGTCTTAGCGACCGGCTTATTAAGGGGAAAGATGTAACTCTGTGAGATGAATTAACAGAACACAAAGAAGTTTCTCAGAAAGCTTCTTTCCTGTTTTTAAATAACATATTTCCTTTTTAACCATCGCCCTCTATGGGCTTCCATGTATCACTTTCCAAATTCCAGAAGAACAGTCTTAGCGAAAGTCTTCTTGAGTGGAAAGCTGTAACTCTGTGAGATGAATTAACAGATCACAAAGCAGTTTCTCAGAAAGCTTCTTTCCAGTTATTAATAGAAGATATTTCCTTTTTCATCGTAGCTCTTTATGGGATTCCAAATATCATTTCGCAAATTCCACAAGAACAGTCTTACCGAAAGGCATCTTGAGGGGAAAGCAGTAACTCTGTGAAATGAATTAACAGAACACAAAGCAGTTTCTCAGAAAGCTTCTCTCCAGTTTTTAACTGAAGATATTTCCTTTTTCACCTTAGCCCACTATGCTCTTCCAAATATCACTTTCCAAAATCCACCAGAGCTGCCTTAGCGAAAGGCTTCTTGAAGGGAAATCTGTAACTCTGTGAGATGAATTAAGAGAACACAAAGCAGTTTTTCAGAAAGCTTCTTTCCAGTATTTAACGGAAGTTATTTCCTTTTTCACCATAGCCCTCTATGGTCTTCCAAATATCACTTTGGAAATTCTACAAGAACAGACTTAGCGAAAGGCTTCTTGAAGGGAAAGCTGTAACTCTGTGAGATAAATTAACAGAACTCAAAGCAGTTTCGCAGAAAGCTTCTTTCCAGTTTTTAACGGAAGTTATTTCCTTTTTCACCATAGCCCTCTATGGTCTTCCAAATATCACTTTGGAAATTCTACAAGAACAGCCTTAGCGAAAGGCTTCTTGAAGGGAAAGATGTAACTCTGTGAGATGAATGAACAGAACACAGAGCAGTTTCTCAGAAAGCTTCTTTCCAGTTTTGAACGGAAGATATTTCCTTTTTCATCACAGTCCTCTATGGGCTTCCAAATATCACTTTGCAAATTCCACAATAACAGTCTTAGCGACCGGCTTATTAAGGGGAAAGATGTAACTCTGTGAGATGAATTAACAGAACACAAAGAAGTTTCTCAGAAAGCTTCTTTCCTGTTTTTAAATAACATATTTCCTTTTTAACCATCGCCCTCTATGGGCTTCCATGTATCACTTTCCAAATTCCAGAAGAACAGTCTTAGCGAAAGTCTTCTTGAGGGGAAAGCAGTAACTCTGTGAAATGAATTAACAGAACACAAAGCAGTTTCTCAGAAAGCTTCTCTCCAGTTTTTAACTGAAGATATTTCCTTTTTCACCATAGCCCGCTATGCTCTTCCAAATATCACTTTCCAAAATCCACCAGAGCTGCCTTAGCGAAAGGCTTCTTGAAGGGAAATCTGTAACTCTGTGAGATGAATTAACAGAACACAAAGCAGTTTTTCAGAAAGCTTCTTTCCAGTTTTTAACGGAAGTTATTTCCTTTTTCACCATAGCCCTCTATGGTCTTCCAAATATCACTTTGGAAATTCTACAAGAACAGACTTAGCGAAAGGCTTCTTGAAGGGAAAGCTGTAACTCTGTGAGATAAATTAACAGAACACAAAGCAGTTTCTCAGAAAGCTTCTTTTCAGTTTTTATCTTAGAATATTTCCTTTTTCAAGATAGCTTTTTTTGGGCTTCCAAATATCAATTTTCAAATTCCACAAGAACAGTCTTAGTGTATGGCTTCTGGAAGTGAAATCTGTAACTCTGTGAGATGAATTAACAGAACACAAAGCAGTTTCTAAGAAGTTTCTTTCCAGTATTTAACGGAAGATATTTCTTTTATCACCGTAGCCTTCTAAGGGCTTCCAAATATTACTTTGCAAATTCCACAAGAAGAGTCTTAGCGAAAGGCTTCTTGAAAGAAAGCTGTAGCTCTGTGAGATGAATTAAAAGAACACAAAGCAGTTTCTCAGAAAGCTTCTTTCCAGTTTTTACCTGAAGATATTTCCTTTTTCACCATAGCCCTCAATGGGCTTCCAAATATCACTTTGCAAATCCCACAAGAACAGACTTAGCGAAAGTCTTCTTGTGGGAAAAGCTGTAACTCGGTGAGATGTATTAACAGAACACACGGCAGTATCACAGAAAGCTTCTTTCCAGTTTTTAACATAGGATATTTCCTTTATCACCGTAGCCCTCTATGGGCTTCTAAATATCACTTTTGCAATTTCACAAGAACAGTCTTAGTGCACGACTTCTTGAGGGGAAAGCTGTAACCCTGTGAAATGAACTAACAGAACACAAAGAAGTTTCTCAGAAAGCTTCTTTTTCAGTTTTTATCTTAGGATATTTCCTTTTTCACCATAGCCCTCTATGGGTTACAAATATCACTTTGCAAATGCCACAAGAACAGTCTTAGCGAAAGGCCTCTTGACGGAAAAGCTGAAACTCTGTGAGTTGAATAAACAGAACACAAAGCAGTTTCTCCGAAAGCTTCTTTTCAGTTTTTATCTTAGAATATTTCCTTTTTCACCATAGCCCTCTCTGGGCTTCCAAATATCACTTTGCGTATTCCACAAGAAAAGTCTTAGTGAAAAGCATCTTTAGGGGTAGCTGTAACCCTGTGAGATGAATTAATAGAACACAAAGCAGTTTCTCAGAAAGCTTCTTTCCAGTTTTTAACCTAAGATATTTCCTTTTTCACCGTAGCCCTCTATGGGCTTCCAAATATCACTTTGCAAATTCCACAAGAACAGTCTTAGTGAACGGCTTCTTGAGGGGAAAGCTGTAAATCGGTGAGATGAACTAACAGAACACAAAGCAGTTTCTCAGAAATCTTCTTTCCAGTTTTTATCTTAGGATATTTCCTTTTTCACCATAGCCCTCTATGGGTTTCCAAATATCACTATGGAAATCCCACAGGAACAATCTGAGTGAAAGGCTTCTTGTGGAGAAAGCTGTAACTCCGTGAGATATATTAACAGAACACGCGGAAGTTTCTCAGAGTGCTTCTTTCTAGTTTTTAAAAGAAGATATTTCCTTTTTCAACATAGCCCAATAAGGGCTTCCAAATATCACTTTGAAAATTTCACTAGAACAGTCTTACTGAATGCCTTCTTGAGGGAAAAGTGGTAACAGTGTGAGATAAACTATAAGAACACAAAGCAGTTTCTCAGAAAGCTTCTTCTCTGTTTTTATCTTAGAATATTTCCTTTTTCACCATAGCCATCAATGGGCTTCCAATTATCACTTAGCAAATTCCAGAAGAACAGTCTTAGCGGAAGGTGTCTTCAGGGGAATGCTCTAATTCTTTGAGATGAATTAACAGAACACACAGCAGTTTCTCAGAAAGCTTCTTTTCAGTTTTTAACTGAAGATATTTCCTTTTTCACCGTAGCCCTCTAATGGCTTCCAAATATCACTTTGCAAATACCACAACAGCAGCCTTAGCGAAAGGCTTCTTGAAGGTAAAGCTGTAAATCTGTGAGTTGAATTAACAGAAAACAAAGCAGTTTCTCAGAAAGTTTATTTTCAGTTTTTATCTTAGGATATTTACTTTTTCACTATAGTCCTCTAAGGGCTTCCAAATGTCACTTGGTAAATTCCACAAGAACAGTCTTAGTGAAAGGCTCCTTGAGCGGAAAGCTGTAACACTGTGAGATAAACTAAGAGAACAGAAAGCAGTTTCTCAGAAAGGTTCTTTTCAGTTTTTATCTTAGGATATTTCCTTTTTCACCATAGCCCTCTGAGGGCTTCTAAATATCACTTTGCAAATTACACAAGAGCAGTCTTAGCGAAAGGCTTCTTGAGGGGAAAGGTGTAACTCTTTGAGATGAATTAACAGAACACAAAGCAGTTTCTCAGAATGTTTCTTTTCAGTTTTTAACTGAAGATATTTCCTTTTTCACCATAGCCCACTTTGGGCTACCAAATATCACTTTGCAAATTCCTAAAGAAGAGTCTTAGTGAAGGGCTTCTGGAGGGGAAATCTGTAACTCTGTGAGATGAACTAACAGAACACAAAGTAGTTTCTTAGAAATCTTCTTTCCAGTTTTTAACGGTAGATATATCCTTTTTACCATAGCCCCCTAAGGTCTTCCAAATAACACTTTGCAAATTCCACAAGAACAGTCTTAGTGAAAAGCTTCCTGAGGGGAAAGTGTGTAACTCTGTGAGATGAATTAACAGAACACATAGCAGCTTCTCAGGAAGTTTCTATCCAGTTTTTAACGGAAGATATTTCCTTTTTCACCGTAGCCCTCTATGGGCTTCTAAATATCTCTTTGAAAATTCCACAAGAACAGCCTTAGCGAAAGGCTTCATGAGGGGAAGGCTGTAACTCTGTGAGATGAATTAGCAGAACACAAAGCAGTTTCTCAGAAAGCTTCTTTACGGTTTTTAACTGAAGATATTTCCTTTTTCACCATAGCCCTGTATGGGCTTCCAAATATCACTTTGCAAATTCCACACGAACAGTCTTAGCGAAAGGCTTCTGGAACGGAAGCTGTAACCCTGTGAGATGAATTAACAGAACACAAAGCAGTTACTCAGAAAGCTTCTTTTCGGTTTCTATCTTAGAATATTTCCTTTTCCACCATAGCCGTCTATGGGCTTCCAAAGATCACTTTGCAAATTCCACAAGAACAGTTTTAGTGAAAGGCTTCTTGAGGGGAAAACTGTAACTCTGTGAAATGAATTAACAGAACACAAAGCAGTTTCTCAGAAGCTTCTTTCCACTTTTTAACTGAAGATATTTCAATTTTCACCATAGCCCTCTATGGGCTTCCAAAGATAACTTTGCAAATCCCACAAGAACAGTCTTAGTGAAAGGTTTCTTGAGGGTCAAATTATAACTCGGTGAGATGTATTAACATAACACACGGCAGATTCTCTGAAAGCTACTCTCCAGTTTTTAACGGAAGATATTTCCTTTTTCACCATAGCCCTCTATGGGCTTCGAAATATCACTTTGAAAATTTCACAACAACAGCCTTAGCAAAAGGCTTCTTGAGGGGAAAGCTGTAACTCTGTGAGTTGAATTGACAGAACACAAAGCAGTTTCTCAGAAAACTTATTTTCAGTTTCTATCTTAGGATAATTCCTTTTTCAAAATGGCCTTCTATGGGCTTCCAAATATCACTTTGCAAATCCCACAAGAACAGTCCTAGCGAAAGTCTTCTTGAGGGGAAATCTGAAACTCGGTGAGGTGCATTAAGAGAACACATGGCAGTTTTTCAGAAAGCTTATTTCCGGTTTTTAAGGGAAGATATTTCCTTTTTCACCATAGCCCTCTATTGGCTTCCAAATATCACTTTGCAAATTCCACAAGAACAGTCTTAGTGATCGGTTTCTTGAGGGGAAAGCTGTAACTCTTTGAGATGTATTAGCAGAACACAAAGGATTTTCTCAGAAATCTTCTTTCCAGTTTTTAACGGAAGATATTTCCTTTTTCACCATAGCCCACTACGGGCTTCCCAATATCATGTTGCAAATTCCACAAGAACAGTCTTAGCGAAAGGCTTCTGGAGGGGAAATCTATAACTCCGTGACATCAATTAAGAAAACACAATGCAGTTTCTCAGAAAGCTTCTTTTCAGTTTTTATCTTAGGATTCTTCCTTTTTCACCATAGCCCTCTAGGAGCTTCCAAATATCACTTTGCAAATTCCACAAGAACAGTCTCAACGAAAGGCTTCTTGAGGTGAAAGCTGTAACACTGTGAGATGAATTAACAGAACACAAAGCAGTTTCTCAGATAGCTTCTTTCAGTTTTTATCTTAGGATATTTCCTTTTTCACCATAGCTCTCTCTGGGCTTCCAAATATCACTTTGCAAATTCCCCAAAAACAGTGTTTGAGAAAGGTTTCTGGATGGGAGAGCTGTAACACTGTGAGATGCATTAACAGAATACAAAGCAGTTTCTCAGAAATCTTCTTTCCAGTTTTTATTGGAAGATATTTCTTTTATCACCTTAGCCCTCTATGGGATTCCAAATATCACTTTGCAAATTCCACAAGAGCAGTCTTAGAGAAAGGCTTCTTGAGGGCAAAACTCTAATTCTGTGAGATGAATTAACAGAACACAAAGCATTTTCTCAGAAAGCTTCTTTCCAGTTTTTAACGGAAGATATTTCCTTTCTCACCAGGGTCCTCTATGGGCTTCCAAGTATCACTTTGCAAATCCCACAAGAACAGTCTCAGCGAAAGGCTTTTTGAGAGGAAAGCTGTAACTCAGTGAGAAGTATTAACAGAAAACACGGCATTTTCTCAGAATGCTTCTTTCCAGTTTTTAACAGAAGATATTTCCTTTCTCACCAGGGTCCTCTATGGGCTTCCAAGTATCACTTTGCAAATCACACAAGAACAGTCTCAGTGAAAGGCTTTTTGAGAGGAAAGCTGTAACTCAGTGAGAAGTATTAACAGAAAACACGGCATTTTCTCAGAATGATTCTTTCCAGTTTTTAACGGAAGATATTTCCTTTTTCACCATAGTCCTCTATGGGTTTCCAAATATCACTTTCCAAATTTCACAAAACAGTCTTAGTAAACGGCTTCTTGAGGGGAAAGCTGTAGCTCTGTGAGATGAACTAACAGAACACAAAGCAGTTTTTCAGACAGCTTCTTTTCGGTTAGTATCTTAGGATATTTCCATTTTCACCATAGCCCTCTATGGACTTCCACATATCACTTTGGAAATTCCTCAAAAACAGTCTTAGCGGAAGGCTTCTTGAGGGGCAAGCTGTAACTCTTTGAGATAAATGAACAGAACACAAAGCAGTTTCTCGGAAAGCTTCTTTTCATTTTTTAACTGAAGTTATTTCCTTTTTCACCATAGCCCTCTATTTGCTTCCAAATATCACTTTGCAAATTCCACAAGAACAGTGTTAGCGAAAGGTTTCTGGAGGGGAAACAGTAACTCTGTGAGATGAATTAACAGAACACAAAGCAGGTTCTCAGAAAGGTTCTTTCCAGTTTGTAACAGAAGATATTTCCTTTTTCACCTTAGCCCTCTATGGGATTCCAAATATCACTTTGCAAATTGCACAAGAACAGTCTTAGCGAAAGGCTTCTTGAGGGGAAAGCTTAACTCTCTGAGTCGAATTAACAGAACACAAAGCAGTCTCTCAGAAAGCTTCTTTTCAGTTGTTATCTTAGGATATTTCCTTTCCCACCATAGCCCTCTAGGCTTCCAAATATCACCTTGCAAATTCCACTGGAACAGTCTTACCAAAAGGCTTCCTGAATGAAAAGCTGTAACTCTGTGAGATGAATTAACATAACACAAAGTAGTTTGTAAAAAAGCTTCTCTTCAGTTTTTATCTTAGGATATTTCCTTTTCCACCATAGCCCTCTATTGGCCTCCAAATATCACTTTGCAAATTCCACAAGAACAGTCTTAGCGAGGGGGTTCTTGAGGGCAAAGCTAAAACACTGTGAGATGAATTAAGAGAACACAAAACAGATTCTTAAAAAACCTTCTTTTCAGATTTTATCGCAGGATATTTAATTTTTCACCAGAGCGCTCTATGGTCTTCCAAATATCACTTTGCAAATTCCACAAGAACAGTCTTAGTGGAAGGCTTTATGAGGCGAAAGCTGTAACACTGTGAGATGACTTAACAGATCAAAAAGCGGTTTCTCAGAAAGGTTCTTTCCAGTTTTTAACTGAAGATATTTCCTTTTTCACCATAGCCCTCTATGGGCTTCCAAATATCACTTTGCAAATTCCACAAGAACAGTATTAGGGAAAGGCTTCTTGAGGGGAAAGCTGTAACTCTGTGAGATGAATTAACAGAAAACAAAGCAGTGGCCAGGAAAGCTTCTTTTCGGTTTTTATCTTAGAATATTTCCTTTATCACCGTAGCCCTCTATGGGCTTCTAAATATCACTCTTCAAATTCCACAAGAACAGTCCTGGCGAAAGGCGTCTTGAGGGGAAAACTGTAACTCTGTGAGATGAATTAACAAAACGCAAAGTAGTTTGTCAAAAAGCTTCTTTTCAGTTTTTATCTTATGATATTTCCTTTTTCAACATAGCCCTCTATAGGCTTTCAAATAACACTTTGCTAATTCCACAAGGACAGTCTTAGCGAAAGGCTTCTTCAAGGAAAAACTAAAACCCTGTGAGATGAATTAAGAGAACACAAAGCAGTTTCACAAAAAGCTTCTTTTCAGTTTTTATCTTAGGATACTTCCTTTTTCACCATAGCCCTCTATTGTCTCCCAAATATCACTTTGCAAAATTCCACAAGAACAGTCTTAGGGAAAGGATTCTTGAGGTTAATGCTCTAATTCTGTGAGATGAATTAACAGAACCCAAAGCAGTTTCTCAGACACTTCTTTCCAGTTTTTAACTGAAGATATTTCCAGTTTCACCATAGCCCTCCATGGACTTCCAATTATCACTTTGTAAATTCAACAAGAACAGTCTTAGCGAAAGACTTCTTTCAGGGAAAGCTGAAAATCTGTGAGATGAATTATCAGAACAGAAAGTCAGTTTCTCAGAAATCTTCTTTTCAGTTTTTATCTTACTATATTACCTTTTTCACCGTAGCCCTCTATGGGCTTCCAAATATCACCTTGGAAATTCCACAAGAACAGTCTTAGCGAAAGACTTCTTGAGGTGGATGCTGGAACTCTCTGAGATGGATTAACAGAACACAAAGCTGTTTCTCAGAAGGCTTCTTTCCAGTTTTTAACTGCAGATCTTTCCTTTATCAGCATAGCCGTCTAAGGGTTCCAAATATCACTTTGCAAGTTCCACAAGAACAGTCTTAGCGAAAGACTTCTTGAGAGTAAAGCAGTAACTCTGTGAGATGAAGTAACAGAACACAAAACAGTTTCTCAGAATCTTTCTTTCCAGGTTTTAACGGAAGATATCTACTTTTACACCATAGCCCTCTATGGGCTTCCAAATATCACGTTGCAAATTCCACAAGAACAGTCTTAGAGAATGGCTTCTGAGAAGAAAGCTGTAACTCTGTGAGATGAATTAACAGAACACAAAGCAGTTTCTCAGAAAATTTCTTTGTAGTTTTTAATGGAAGATATTTCCTTTTTCACCGTAGCCCTCTATGGACTTCCAACTATCACCTTGCGAATTCCACAGGAACAGTCTTAGTGAACGGCTTCTTGACGGGACAGATGTAACTCTGTGAGATGAATTAAGAGAACACAATGCAGTTTCTGAGAAAGCTTCTTTATGGTTTTTATCTTAGGATATTTCCTTTTTCGCCATAACCCTGTATGGGCTTCCAAATATCACTTTGTAAATTCCTCAAGAACAGTCTTAGCGAAAGGCTTCTGGAGGGGAAAGCTGTAACTCTGTGAAATGAAATAAGAGAACACAAAGCAGTTTCTCAGAACGCTTCTTTCCAGTTTTTAACTGAAGATATTTCCTTTTTAACGAAAGCTCTCTATGGGCTTCCAAATATCACTTTACCAATTCCACAAGAACAGTCTTAGCGAAAGGCTTCTTGAGGGGAAAGCTGTAACACTGTGAGATGAATTAAGAGAACACAAAGCAGTTTCTCAGAAAGCTTCTTTCCAGTTTTTAACGGAAGATATTACCTTTTTCACCATAGGCCTCTGTGGGCTTCGAAATATCACTCTGCAAATTCCACAACAACAGTCTTAGGGAAAGGCTTCTTGAGGGGAAAGGTGTAACTCTGTGATATGAATTAACAGAACAAAAAGCAGTTACTCTGAAAGCTTCTTTTCGGTTTTTATCTTAGAATATTTCCTTTTTCACCATAGCCATCATTGGGCTTCCAAATATCAAATTTTAAAGTCCACTTGTACAGTCTTAGCGAAAGGCTTCTTGGGATGAAGCTGTAACACTGTGAGATGAATTAACAGAACACGAAGATGTTTCTCAGAAAGCTTCTTTTCAGTTTTTATCTTAGGATACTTCCTTTGTCACCAGAGCCCTCTGTGGGACTCCAAACAACACTTTGTAAATTCCACAAGAACAGTTTTAGCGAAAGGCTTCTGGAGGGCAAAGCTGTAACTCTGTGAGATGTATTAACCCAACACAAAGCAGTCTCTCAAAAAAGCTTCTTTTCAGTTTTTGTCTTAAGTTATTTCTTTTTTCACAATAGCCCTCTATGGACTTCCAAATATCACTTCGCAAATTCCACAAGAACACTGTTCGCGAAGGGTTTCTTGAGGGGAAAGCTGAAACTCTGTGAGATGAATTAACAGAACACAAAGCAGTTTCTCAGAAAATTTCTTTCCAGATTTTTTCTTAGGATATTTCCTTTTTCACCATAAGCCTCTATGGGCTTCCAAATATCACTTTGCAACTTACACAAGAACAGTCTTAGGAAAAGGTTTCTTGAGGGGGTAGCTGTAACACAGTGAGAAGAATTAACAGAACACAAAGCAGTTTCTCAGACAGCTTCTTTCCAGTTTTTAACGGAAGATATTTCCTTTTTCACAATAGCCCTCTATGGGCTTCCAAATATCACTTTGCAAATTCCACAAGAACAGCCTTAGCGAAAGGCTTTATGAAGGGAAAGCTGTAACTCTGTGAGATGAATTAACAGAACACAAAGCAGTTTTTCAGAAGGCTTCTTTCCAGTTTTTAACGCAAGATATTTCCTATTCATCAGAGCCCTACATGGGCTTCCAAATATCCCTTTGCAAATTCCACAAGAACAGTCTTAGCGAAAGGCTTCTTGAGGGAAAAGCTGTAACTCTGTGAGATGAAGTAACAGAACAGAAAGCAGTTTCTCAGAAAGCTTCTTTCTAGGTTTTAACGGAAGATATTTCCTTTTTCACCATAGCCCTCTATGGGCTTCCTAATATCACTTTTGAAATTCCCCAAGAACAGTCTTAGGGAAAGGCTTCTTGAGGGGAAAGCTGTAACTCTGTGAGATGAATTAACAGAACACAAAGAAGTTTCTCAGACAGATTCTTTCCAGTTTTTAAAAGGAAGATATTTACTTTTTCACCATAGCCCTCTATGGGCTTCCAAATATCACTTTGCAAATTCCACAAGAAGAGATTTACCGAAAGGCTTCTTGAAGGGAAAGGCCCTCTATGGGCTTCCAAATATCACTTTGCAAATTCCTCAAGAACCGTCTTAGCGAAAGGCTTCTTGAGGGGAAAGCTGTAACTCTGTGAGATGAATTAACAGAAGAGAAAGCAGTTTCTCAGAACGCTTCTTTCCAGTTTTTAACGGAAGATATTTCCTTTTTCGCCATAGCCCTCTCTGGGCTTCCAAATATCACTTTGTAAATTCCACAAGAACCGTCTTAGCGAAAGGCTTCTTGAGGGGAAAGCTGTAACTCTGTGAGATGAATTTACAGACACGAAGCAGTTTCTCAGAAATCTTTTCAGTTTTTACCTTAGGATATTTCCTTTTTCACCATAGCCATCTAAGGGCTTCCAAATATCACTCTGCAAATACCACAAGAACAGTCTTAGCGAAAGGCTTCTTGAGGGGAAATCTGTAACACTGTGAGAAGAATTAACAGAACAAAAAGCAGTTTCTCAGAAATTTCTTTCCAGTTTTTAACGGAAGATATTTCCTTTTTCACCATAGCCCTGTATGGACTTCCAAATATCACTTTGCAAATTTCACAAGAACAGTCTTAGCAAAAGACAACTTGAGGGGAAAGCTGTAACTATGTGAGATGAATAAACAGAATATAAAGCTGTTTCTCAGAACGCTTCTTTTCAGTTTTTAATGGAAAATATTTCCTTGTTCACCATAGCCCTCTATGGACTTCCAAATATCACTTTGCACATTCCACAACTACAGTCTTAGCGAAAGTCTTCTTGAGGGGAGAGCTGTAGCACTTTGAAATGAATTAACAGAACACTAAACAGCTTCTCAGAAAGCTTCTTTTTAGTTTTTATCTTAGGATATTTACTTTTTCTCCATAGCCCTCTAAGGGATTCCAAATATCACTTTGCAAATTCCACAAGAACAGTCTTAGAGAAATATTCTTGAGGGGGAAGCTGTAACTCTGTGAGATGAATCAACAGAACACAAAGCAGTTTCTCAGAATGCTTCTTTTCAGTTTTTATCTTAGGATATTTCCTTTTTCACCATAGACCACTAAGGGCTTCCAAATATCACTTTGCAAATTCCAGAAGAACAGTCTTAACAAAAGGCTTCTTGAGGGGAAAGCTGTAATTCTGTGAGAAGAAACACCAGAACACAAAGCAGTTTCTCAGAAAGCTTCTTTCCAGTTTTTAAGGAAAGATATTCACTTTTTCACATTAGCCCTCATTGGGCTTCCAAATATCACTTTCCAAATTCCACAAGAACAGCCTTAGCAAAAAGCTTCTTGAAGGGAAAGCTGTAACTCTGTGAGATAAATTAACAGAACATGAAGCAGTTTCTCAGAAATCTTCTTTACAGTTTTTAACAGAACATATTTCCTTTTTCACCATAGCCCTCTATGGGCTTTCAAATATCACTTTGCCAATTCCACAAGAACAGTCTTAGCGAAAGGCTTCTTGAGGGGAAAGCTGTAACACTGTGAGATGAATTAACAGAACACAAAGCAGTTTCTCAGAAAGCTTCTTTCCAGTTTTTAACGGAAGATATTACCTTTTTCACCATAGGCCTCTGTGGGCTTCGAAATATCACTCTGCAAATTCCACAACAACAGTCTTAGGGAAAGGCTTCATGAGGGGAAAGGTGTAACTCTCTGATATGAATTAACAGAACAAAAGCAGTTTCTCTGAAAGCTTCTTTTCGGTTTTTATCTTAGGATATTTCCTTTTTCACCTTAGCCCTCATTGGGCTTCCAAATATCAAATTTTAAAGTCCATTTGTACAGTCTTAGCGAAAGGCTTCTTCAGATGAAGCTGTAACACTGTGAGATGAATTAACAGAACACGAAGATGTTTCTCAGAAAGCTTCTTTTCAGTTTTTATCTTAGGATATTTCCTTTGTCACCAGAGCCCTCTATGGGCCTCCAAACAACACTTTGCAAATTCCACAAGAACAGTTTTAGCGAAAGGCTTCTGGAGGGCAAAGCTGTAACACTGTGAGATGTATTAACCCAACACAAAGCAGTCTCTCAAAAAAGCTTCTTTTCAGTTTTTATCTTAAGATATTTCTTTTTTCACAATAGCCCTCTATGGGCTTCCAACTATCACTTTGCAAATTCCACAAGAACAGCCTTAGCGAAAGGCTTTATGAAGGGAAAGCTGTAACTCTGTGAGATGAATTAACAGAACACAAAACAGTTTTTCAGAAGGCTTCTTTCCAGTTTTTAACGCAAGATATTTCCTATTCACCATAGCCCTACATGGGATTCCAAATATCACTTTGCAAATTCCACAAGAACAGTCTTAGCGAAAGGCTTCTTGAGGGAAAAGCTGTAACTCTGTGAGATGAAGTAACAGAACAGAAAGCAGTTTCTCAGAAAGCTTCTTTCCAGGTTTTAACGGAAGATATTTCCTTTTTCACCATAGGCCTCTATGGGATTCCCAATATCACTTTTGAAATTCCCCAAGAACAGTCCTATGGAAAGGCTTCTTGTGGGGAAAGCTGTAACTCTGTGAGATGAATTAACAGAACACAAAGCAGTTTCTCAGACAGATTCTTTCCAGTGTTTAAAGGAAGATATTTACTTTTTCACCATAGCCCTCTATGGGCTTCCAAATATCACTTTGCAAATTCCACAAGAACAGACTTACCGAAAGGCGTCTTGAAGGGAAAGGCCCTCTATGGGCTTCCAATGATCACTTTGCAAATTCCTCAAGAACCGTCTTAGCGAAAGGCTTCTTGAGGGGAAAGCTGTAACTCTGTGAGATGAATTAACAGAAGAGAAAGCAGTTTCTCAGAACGCTTCTTTCCAGTTTTTAACGGAAGATATTTATTTTTCGCCATAGCCCTCTCTGGGCTTCCAAATATCACTTTGTAAATTCCACAAGAACCGTCTTAGTGAAAGGCTTCTTGAGGGGAAAGCTGTAACTCTGTGAGATGAATTTACAGACACGAAGCAGTTTCTCAGAAATCTTCTTTTCAGTTTTTACCTTAGGATATTTCCTTTTTCACCATAGCCATCTAAGGGCTTCCAAATATCACTCTGCAAATACCACAAGAACAGTCTTAGCGAAAGGCTTCTTGAGGGGAAATCTGTAACTCTGCGAGAAGAATTAACAGAACAAAAAGCAGTTTCTCAGAAATTTCTTTCCAGTTTTTAATGGAAGATATTTCCTTTTTCACCATAGTCCTGTATGGACTTCCAAATATCACTTTGCAAATTTCACAAGAACAGTCTTAGCAAAAGACAACTTGAGAGGAATGCTGTAACTATGTGAGATGAATAAACAGAATATAAACTGTTTCTCAGAACGCTTCTTTTCAGTTTTTAATGGAAAATATTTCCTTGTTCACCATAGCCCTCTATGGAATTCCAAATATCACTTTACACATTCCACAACAACAGTCTTAGCGAAAGTCTTCTTGAGGGGAGAGCTGTATCACTTTGAAATGAATTAACAGAACACTGAACAGCTTGTCAGAAAGCTTCTTTTCAGTTTTTATCTTAGGATATTTCCTTTTTCTCCATAGCCCTCTAAGGGATTCCAAATATCACTTTGCAAATTCCACAAGAACAGTCTTAGAGAAAGATTCTTGAGGGGGAAGCTGTAACTCTGTGAGATGAATCAACAGAACACAAAGCAGTTTCTCAGAATGCTTCTTTTCAGTTTTTATCTTAGGATATTTCCTTTTTCACCATAGACCACTAAGGGCTTCCAAATATCATTTTGCAAATTCCAGAAGAGCAGTCTTAACAAAAGGCTTCTTGAGGGGAAAGCTGTAATTCTGTGAGAAGAATCACCAGAACACAAAGCAGTTTCTCAGAAAGCTTCTTTCCAGTTTTTAAGGGAAGATATTCTCTTTTTCACATTAGCCCTCATTGGGCTTCCAAATATCACTTTCCAAATTCCACAAGAACAGCCTTAGCAAAAAGCTTCTTGAAGGGAAAGCTGGAACTCTGTGAGATAAATTAACAGAACACGAAGCAGTTTCTCAGAAAGCTTCTTTACAGTTTTTAACAGAACATATTCCCTTTTTCACCATAGCCCTCTATGGGCTTTCAAATACCACTTTCCAAATTCCACAAGAACAGTCTTAGCTAAAGGCTTCTTGAGGGGAATGCTGTAACTCTGTGAGATAAATTAACAGAACACAAAGCAGTTTCTCAGAAAGCTTCTTTCCAGTTTTTAACGGAAGATATTTCTTTTTTCACCATAGCCCTCTAAGGGCATCCAAATATCAGTTTCCATATTCCACAAGAACAGTCTTAGCGAAAGGCTTCTTGAGGGGAAAGCAGTAACTCTCTGAGGTGAATTAAGAGAACACAAAGCAGTTTGTCCGAAAGCTTCTTTACAGTTTTTAACTGAAGATATTTCCTTTTTCACCATAGCCCTCTATGGTCTTCCAAATAACACTTTCGAAATTCCACAAGAACAGCCTTAGCGAAAGACTTCTTGAAGGGAAAGCTGTAACTCTGTGAGATGAATTAACAGAACACAAAGCAGTTTCTCAGAACGCTTCTTTCCAGTTTTTAATGAAAGATATTTCCTTTCTCACCATATCCCTCTATGGCCTTCCAAATATTACTTTCCATATTCCACAAGAACAGTCTTAACGAAAGGCTTCTTGAGGGGAAAGCTGTAACACTGTGAGATGAATTAACAGAACACAAAGCAGTTGCTCAGAAAGCTTCTTTCCAGTTTTTAACGGAAGATATTTCCTTTTTCACTGTAGCCCTATGTGGGCTTTAAAATATCACCTTGCAAATTCCACAAGAACAGTCTTAGCGAAAGGCTTCTTGAGGGGAAAGGTGTAACTCTGTGAGATGAATTAACAGAACACAAAGCAGTTTCTCAGAAAGCTTCTTTCCAGTTTTTAACTGAAGATATTTCCTTTTTCACCATAGCCCTCTATTGGCTTCCAAATATCACTTTGCCAATTCCACAAGAAGAGCCTTTGCGAAAGGCTTCTTGAAGGGAAAGCTGTAACATTGTGAGATGAATTAACAAATCACAAAGCAGTTTCTCAGAATGCTTCCTTTCATTTTTTATCTTAGGATATTTCCTTTTTCACTATAGCCTGCTGTGAGCTTCCAAATATCACTTTGCAAATTCCACAAAAACAGTCTTAGCAAAAGGCTTCTTGAAGGGAAAGCTGTAACGCTGTGAGAAGAATTAACAGAACACAAAGCAGGTTATCAGAAAGCTTCTTTCCAGTTTATCGCGTAAGATTCTTCCTTTTTCGCACAGCTCTCTATGGGCTTACAAATATCACTTTCCAGATTCCACAAGACAGCCTTAGCGAAAGTCTTCTTGAAGGGAAAACTGTAATTCTGTGAGATGAATTAAGAGAAGACAAAGCAGTTTCTGAGAAAACTTCTTTCCAGTTTTTAACTGAAGATATTTCCTTTTTCACCTTACCCTCTATGGGCTTCCAAATATCACTTTCCAAATTTCACAAGAACAGCCGTAGCGAAAGGCTTCTTGAAGGGAAAACTGTAACTCTGTGAGATGAATTAACAGAACACAAAGCAGTTTCACCGAAAGCTTCTTTCCAGTTTTTAAGGGAAAATATTTCCTTTTTCACCATAGCCCTCTAAGGGCTTCCAAATATCACTTTGCAAATTCCATAAGAACAGTCTAAGCGAAAGGCTTATTGAGGGAAAAGATGTAACTCTTTGAGATGAATTAACAGAACACAAAGCAGTATCTCAGAAAGCTTACTTTCAGATTTTAACTGAAGATATTTCCTTTTTCACCATAGCCCTCTAGGGATTCCAAATATCACTTTGCAAATTCCACAACAACAACTTTAGCGAAAGGCTTCTTAAGGGGAAAGCTGTAATTCTGTGAGTTGAATTAACAGAACACAAATCAGTTTCTCAGAAAACATCTTCTCAGTTTTTTTCTTAGGCTATTTCCTTTTTCACCAAAGCCCTCCAGGAGCTTCCAAATATCACTTTGCAAATTCCACAAGAAAAGTCTCAGTGAACGGCTTCCTCAGGGGAATGCTAAACTCTGTGAGATGAATTAACAGAACACAAAGCAGTTTTTCAGAAAGCTTCTTTTCAGTATTTATCTTAGGATATTTCCTTTTTCATCATAGCCCTCTAGGGGCTTCCAATTTCACTTTGCAAATTCCACAAGAACAGTCTTAGCTAAAGGCTTCTTGAGGGGAAAGCTCTAACACTGTGAGATGAATTTACAGAACACAAAGCAGTTTCTCAGAAATCTTCTTTCCAGTTTTTAACGCAAGATATTTCCTTTTTTACCTTAGCCCTCTATGGGCTTCCAAATATCACTTTGCAAATTTCACAAGAACAGTCTTAGTGAACGGATTATTGAGGGGAAGGCTGTAATTCTCTGAGGTGATCTAACAAAACACACAGCATTTTCACAGAAAGCTTCTTTTCAGTTTTTATCTTAGGCTATTTCCATTTTCACCATAGCCCTCTATGGGCTTCCAAATATCACTTTGCAAATCCCACAAGAACAGTCTTAGCGAAAGGTTTCTTGAGCGCAAAGCTGTAACGCGGTGAGATGTCTTACACGAACACACGGCAGTTTCTCAGAAAGCATCTTTCAAGTTTTTAACGGTAGATATTTACTTTTTCACCGTAGCCCTCTATGGGCCTCCAAATATCACTTTGCAAATTTCACAAGAACAGTCTTAGCGAAAAGCTTGTTGAGGGGAAAGCTGTAAGTCAGTGAGATGTATTAACACAACACACGGTAATTTCTCAGAATGCTTCTTTCCAGTTTTTAACGGAAGATATTTTGTTTTTCACCATAGCCCTCTATGGGCTTCCAAATGTCACATTGCAAATTTCACAAGAACAGCCTTACTGAACAGATTCTTGAGGGTAAAGCTGTAACTCAGTGAGATGAACTAACAGAACACAAAGCAGTTTCTCAGAAAGCTTCTTTTGGGTTTTTATCTTAGGATATTTCCATTTTCACCATAGCCTTCTACGGGCTTACAAATATCACTTTGCAAATTCCACAAGAACAGTCTTAGCGGAAGGCTTGTGGAGGAGAAAGCTCTATCTCTGTGAGATGAATTAACAGAACACAAAGCAGTTTCTAAGAAATCTTCTTTCCAGTTTTTAACGGAAGATATTTCCTTTTACACCATAGGCCCTAGGGGCTTCAAAATATCACTTTGCAAATTCCACAAGAACAGTCATAGCGAAGGGCTTCTTTAGGAGGGAGCTGTAACTCTCAGAGATGAATTAACAGAACACAAAGCAGTTTCTCAGAAAACCTCTTTCCAGGTTTTAACTGAAGATATTTCCTTTTTCACCATAACCCTCTACCGGCTTCCAAATATCACTTTGCAAATCCCACAGGAACAGTCTTAGCGAAAGGCTTCTGGAAGGGAAAGCTGTAACCATGTGAGATGAAATAACAGAACACAAAGGAGTTTCTCAGAAAGATTCTTTCCAGTTTTAAACGGAAGATATTTCCTTTTTCACCATAGTGCTCTATGGGTTTCCAAATATCAGTTTGCAAATTCCACAAGAACAGTCTTAGGGAAAGGCTTCTGGAGGAGAAAGCTGTAACGCTGTGAGATGAATTTACAGAACACAAAGCAGTATCTCAGAAACCTTCTTTCCAGTTTTTAACTGAAGATATTTCCTTATTCACCATAGTCCCCTATGGGCTTCCAAATATCTATGTGCAAATCCCACAAGAACAGTCTTAGCGAAAGGCTTCTTGAGGGGAAAGCTGTAACTCGGTGAGGTGTATTAACAGAACACACGGCAGTTTCTCAGAAAGTTTCTTTCCACTTTTTTTTTTTTTTTTTTTTTTTGAGATGGAGTCTCGCTCTGTCGCCCAGGCTGGAGTGCAGTGGCCTGATCTCAGCTCACTGCAAGCTCCGCCTCCCGGGTTCATGCCATTCTCCTGCCTCAGCCTCCCGAGTAACTGGGACTACAGGCGCCCGCCACCTCGCCCGGCTAGTTTTTTTGTAGTTTTAGTAGAGACGGGGTTTCACCGTGTTAGCCAGGATGGTCTCGATCTTCTGACCTCGTGATCCGCCCGTCTCGGCCTCCCAAAGTGCTGGGATTACAGGCTTGAGCCACCGCGCCCGGCCTTTCTTTCCACTTTTTAACGGAAGATATTTCCTTTTTCACCATAGCCCTGTAGGGGCTTCCAAATATCACTTTGAAAATTCCAATAGAACAGTCTTAGCGAAAGGCTTCTTGAGGGGAAAGCTGTAATTTGGTGAGAAGTATTCTCAGAACACATGGCAGTTTCTGATAAAGTCTCTTTCCAGTTTTTAACGGAAGATATTTCCTTTTTCACCAAAACCCTCTATGGGCTTCCAAATATCACTTTGCAAATTTCACAAGAACAGTCTTAGTGAACGGCTTCTTGAGGGGAAAGCTGTAACTCTGTGAGACGAACTAACAGATTACAAAGCAGTTTCTCAGAGAGCTTCTTTTCGGTTTTTAATGGAAGATATTTCCTTTTTCACCATAGCCCTCTACGGGCTTCCAATTATCACATTGCAAATTCCACAAGAACAGTCTTAGCGAAAGACTTCTTCAGGGAAACTGTAACTCTTTCAGATGACTTAACAGAACACAAAGCAGTTTCTCAGAAAGATTCTTTCCAGTTTTAACTGAAGATATTTCCTTTTTCACCATAGCCCTCAATGGGCTTCCAAATATCAGTTTGCAAATATCACAAGAACAGTCTTAGCGAAAGGCTTCTTGAGGGGAATCCTGTAAGTCGGTGAGATGTATTAACACAACACACGGTAATTTCTCAGAATGCTTCTTTCCAGTTTTTAACGGAAGATATTTCCTATTTCACCATAGTCCTCTATGGGCTTCCAAATATCTTTTTGCAATATTCACAAGAACAGTCTTAGTGAACGGATTCTAGAGGGGAAAGGTGTAACTCTATGAGATGAACTAACAAAACACAAAGCAGTTTCTCACAAAGCTTCTTTTTGGTTTTTATCTTAGGATATTTCCATTTTCACCACAGCCCACTATGGGCTTCCAAATATCACTTCACAATTTCCACAAGAACAGTCTTAGCGAAAGTCTTCTTGACGGAAAAGCTGTAACTCTGTGAGATGAATTAACAGAACACAAAACAGTTTCTCAGAAATCTTCTTTCCAGTTTTTAACGGAAGATATTTCCTTTTACACCGTAGCCCCATATGGGCTTCAAAATATCACTTTGCAAATTCCACAAGAACAGTCTTAGCGAAGGGCTTCTTGAGGAGACAGCTCTAACTCTCCGAGTTGAATTAACAGAACACTAAGCAGTTTCTCAGAAAGCCTCTTTCCAGTTTTTAACTGAAGATATTTCCTTTTTCACCATAGCCCTCTATGGGCTTCCAAATATCACTTCGGAAATCCCACAAGAACAGTCTTAGCAAAAGGCTTCTGGAAGGGAAAGCTGTAACACTGTGAGATGAATTAGCAGAACACAAATCAGTTTCTCAGAAAGCTTCTTTCAAGTTTTTAACGGAAGATATTTCCTTTTTCACCGTAGCCCTCTATGGGCTTCCAAATATCTCTTTGCAAATCCCACAAGAACAGTCCCAGTGAAAGGCTTCTTGAGGAGAAAGCTGTAACTCGGTGAGATGTATTACACGAACACACGGCAGTTTCTCAGAAAGCTCCTTTCCAGTTTTTAACGGAAGATATTTCCTTTTTCACCATAGCGCTCTATGGGCTTCCAAATATCACTTTGAACATTCCACAAGAACAGCCTTAGGGAACGGCTTATGGAGGGGAAAGCTGTAACTCTGTGAGATGAATTAACAGAACACAAAGCAGTATCTCAGAAACCTTCTTTCCAGTTTTTAACTGAAGATATTTCCTTATTCACCATAGCCCTCTATGGGTTTCCAAATATCTCTCTGCAAATCCCACAAGAACAGTCTTAGCGAAAGGCTTCTTGAGGGGAGAGCTGAAACTCGGTGAGGTGTTTTAACAGAACACACAGCAGTTTCTCAGAAAGCTTCTTTCCACTTTTTAACGGAAGATATTTCCTTTTTCACCATAGCCCTCTAGGGGCTTCCAAATATCAATTTGAAAATTCCACTAGAACAGTCTTAGCGAAAGGCTTCTTGAGGGGAAAGCTGTAATTTGGTGAGATGTATTAACAGATCACACGGCAGTATCTCAGAGAGCTTCTTTCCAGTTTTTAACTGAAGATATTTCCTTTTTCTCCGTAGCCCAACATTGGTTTGCAAACATCACTTTGCAAATTTCACAAGAATAGTCTTAGTGAACGGCTTCTTGAGGGGATAGCTGTAACACTGTGAGATGAACTAACAGGACACAAAGCACTTTCTCAGAAAGCTTCTTTACGGTTTTTAATAGAAGATATGGCGTTTTTCACCATTGCCCACTATGGGCTTCCAAATTTCACTTTGCAAATTCAAAAAGAAAAGTCTTAGTGAAAGGCTTCTTCAGGGTAAAGCTGTTACTATGTGAGATGAATTAGCAGAACACAAAGCAGTTTCACAGAAAGTTTCTTTCCGGTTTTTAACTGAAGATATTTCATTTTTCCCCATAGCCCCCTATGTTCTTCTAAATATCACTTTGCAAATTTCACAAGAAGAGTCTTAGCGAAAGGCTTCTTGAGGAAAAAGCTGTAAATCTGTGAGATGAATTAACAGAATACTAAGCAGTTTCTCAGAAAGGTTCTTTTCAGTTTTTATCATAGGCAATTTCCTTTTTCACCATAGCCGTCTATGGGCTTCCAAATATCACTTTGCAAATTAAACAAGAACAGTCTTAGCGAAGGGCTTCTGGAGGGGAAAGCTGTAACTCTGTGAGACGACTTAACAGGACACAAAGCAGTTTCTCAGAAATCTTCTTTCCAGTTTTTAACGGAAGATATTTCCTTTTTCACCATAGCCCTCTATGGGCTTCCAAATATCACTTTGCAAATTCCACAAGAATAGTCTTAGTGAACGGCTTCTTGAGGGGAAAGCTGTAACTCTGTGAGATGAATTAACAGAACACAAATCAGTTTCTCAGAAAGCTTCTTTTCGGATTAACGGAAGATATTGCTTTTTCACCGTACCCCTCTATGGGCTTCAAATTTCACTTTGCAAAATCCACAAGAACATTCTTAGCTAAAGGCTTCTTGAGGGTAAAGCTGTTACTCTGTAAGATGAATTAACAGAACACTAAGCAGTTTCTGTGAAAGCTTCTTTTCAGTTTTTATCTTAGGATATTTCCTTTCTCACCGTAGCCCTCTATAGGCTTCCAAATATCACTTTGCAAATTTCACAAGAACAGTCTTAGTGAAAGGCTTCTTGAGGGGAAAGCTGTAATTCTGTGACATGAATTAACAGAACACAAAGCAGTTTCTCAGAAAGCTTCCTTCCTGATTTTAACTGAAGATATTTCGTTTTTCAGCATAGCCCTCTATGGGCTTACAAATGTCTCTTTGCAAATTTCACAATAACAGACTTAGTGAAAGGCTTCTTGAGGGAAAAGCTGTAACCCTGTGAGATGAATTAACAGAACACAAAGCAGTTTCTCAGAGAGCTTCTTTCCAGTTTTTCACTGAAGATATTTTCTTTTTAACCATAGCCCTCTATGGGCTTCCAAATATCACTTTGCAAATCCCATAAGAACAGTCTAAGCCAAAGACTTCTTTTGGGGAAAGCTGTAACTTGGTGAGATGTATTAACAGAACACACGGCAGTTTCTCAGAAAGCTTCTTTCCAGATTTTAACGGAAGATATTTCCTTTTACACCATAGCCCTCTAACGGCATCCAAAGTTCACTTTTCAAATTTCACAAGAACAGTCTTAGTGAACGACTTCTTGAAGGGAAAGCTGTAACTCTGTGAGATGAACTAACAGAACACTAAGAACTTTTCAGAAAGCTTCTTTTCGGTTTTCATCTTAGGATATTTCCATTTTCACCTTAGCCATCTATGGGCTTCCAAATATCACTTTGCAAATTCCACAAGAACAGTCTTAGCGAAAGGCTTCTTGAGGGGAAAGCTGTAACTCTTTGAGATGAATTTACAGAACACAAATCAGTTTCTCAGAAAGCTTCTCTCCAGTTTTTAACTGAAGATATTTCCTTTTTCACCATAACCCTGCATGGGCTTCCAAATATCACTTTGCAAATTCCACAACAACTGCCTTAGCGTAAGGCTTCTTGAGGGAAAAGTTGTAATTCTGTGAGATGAATAAACAGAACACAAAGTAGTTTCTCAGAAAGCTTCTTTCCAGTTTTTAACTGAAGGGATTTTTGAGAAGAAAGCTGTAACTCTGTCAGATGAATTAACAGAACACAAAGCATTTTCCGAGAAATCTTCTTTACAGTTTTTTTCTTAGCTAATTTGCTTTTTCACCATAGCCCTCTATGGGCTTCCAAATATCACTTTGCAATTTCCAGAAGAACAGTCTTTGCGGAGGGCTTCTGGAGGGGAAGGTTTTAGCTCTGTGAGATGAATTAAGAGAACACAAAGCGAAAGGCTTCTTGAGGGGGAAGCTGTAATTCTGTGAGATGAATTAACAGAACAGAAAGCAGTTTCTCAGAAAGCTTCTTTCCAGTTTTTAACGGAAGACCTTTCCTTTTTCACGATAGCCCTCTATGGGTTTCCAAATATCACTTTGCAAATTTCACAAGAACAGTCTTAGTGAACGGCTTCTTGAGGAGAAAGCTGAAACTCTGTGAGATGAACTAACAGAACACAAAGCAGTTTCTCAGAGAGCTTCTTTTCGGTTTTTAGCGAAAGATATTTACTTTTTCACCATAGCCCTCTATGGGCTTCCAAATATCACTTTTCAATTTCCACAAGAACTGTCTTAAGGAAGGGCTTTTGGAGGGGAAAGCTGTAACTCTGTGAGATAAATTAACAGAACAGAAAGCAGTTTCTCAGAAAGCTTCTTTCCAGTTTTTAACTGAAGATATTTCCTTTTTAACCATAGCCCTCTAGGGTTTCCCAATATCACTTTGCAAATTCCACAAGAATAGTCTTAGGGAAAGGATTCTGGAGCTGAATGCTGTAACTCTGTGAGACGAATTAACAGAACACAACACAGTTTCTCAGAAACGTTCTTTCCAATTTTTAACTGAAGAAATTTCCTTTTGCACCATAGCACTCTATGGGATTCCAAATATCACTTTGCAAATCGCAAAAGAACAGTCTTAGCGAAAGGCTTCTTCAGGGGAAAGCTGTAAATCTGTGAAATGAATTAACAGAACACAAGGCAGTTTCTCAGAAAGCTTCCTTTCAGTTTTTATCTTAGGTAATTTCCTTTTTCACCGTAGCCCTTTAAGGGCCTCCAAATCTCACTTTGCAAATTCCACAAGAAGAGTCTTTGTGTAGGGCTTCTGGAGGGAAAAGTTGTAACTCAGTGAGGTGAATTAACAGAACACAAAGCAGTTTCTCAGAAATCTTCTTTTCAGTTTTTAACGGAAGATATTTCCGTTTTCACCACAGCCCTCTATGGGCCTCCAAATATCACTTTGCAAATTCCACAAGAACAGTCTTAGCGAAAGGCTTCTTGAGGAGAAAGCTGTAATTCTGTGAGATGAATTAACAGAACACAAAGCAGCTTCTTAGAAAGCTTCTTTCCAGTTTTTAACTTAAGAAATTTCCTTTTTCAGCATAGCCCTATAGGGTCATCCAAATACCACTTTGCAAATCCCACAAAAACACTCTTAGCGAAAGGCTTCTTGAGGGGAAGGCTGTAATTCTGTGAGATGAATTAACAGAACAGAAAGCAGTTTCTCAGAATGTTTCTATCCACAGTTTAACTGAAGATATTTCCTTTTTCACCGTAGCCCTCTATGGGCTTCCAAATATCACTTTGCAAATCCCACAAGAGCAGTCTTAGCGAAAGGCTTCTTGAGGGGAAAGCTGTAACTCCGTGAGGTGTATTAACAGAACACATGGCAGTTTCTCAGAAAGCTACTTTCCAGTTTTTAACGGAAGACTTTGTCTTTTTCACCGTAGCCTCCTATGGGTTTCCAAATATCACTTTGCAAATTTCACAAGAGCTGTCTTAGTGAACGAATTCTTGAGAGGAAAGCTCTAACTCTGTGAGATGAATTACGAGAACCTAAAGCCGTTTCTCAGAAAGCTTCTTTTCAATTTGTATCTTAGGATGTTTCCTTTTTCACCATAGGCCTCTATGGGCTTCCAAATATCACATTGCAAATTCCACAAGAACAGTCTTAGTGAAAGGCTTCTTGAGGGAAAAGGTGTAACTCGGTGAGATGTATTACACCAACACACGGCAGTTTCTCAGAAAGCTTCTTTTCAGTTTTTAACTGAAGATATTTCCTTTTTCACCATAGCCCTCTATGGGCTTCCAAATATCACTTTGCAAGTTCCCCTAGAACAGCCTTAGTGAACGGCTTGTTGAGGGGAAAGCTGTAACTCGATGGATGTATTAACAGAACACACGACAGTTCTTCTGAAAGCTTCTTTCCCGTTTTTACCGGAAGATATTTCCCTTTTCACTGTAGCCCTCTATGGGTTTGCAAATATCAATTTGCAAATTTCACAAGAATAGTCTTAGTGGGGCACCTTGAGGGCAAAACTGAAACTCTGTAACATGAACTAACAGAACACCAAGCAGTTTTGCAGAAAGATTCTTTTCGATTTTATCTTAGGATATTTCCATTTTCAACATAGCCCTCTATGGGCATCGAAATATCACTCTGCAAATTCCACAACAACAGCCTTAGCGAAAGGCTTCTTGAGGGGAAAGCTGTAACTTTGTGAGATGAATTAACAGAACACAAATCACTTTCTCAGAAGACTTCTTTCCAGTTTTTAACGGAAGATATTTCCTTTTTCACCATAGCCCTCTATGGGCTTCCAAATATCACCTTGCAAATTCCACAAGAACAGTCTTAGCCAAAGTCTTCTGGAGGGGAAAGCTGTAACTCTGTTAGATGAATTAACAGAACACAAAGCAGGTTTTCAGAAAGCTTCTTTTCAGTTTTTAACTGAAGTAATTTCCTTTTTCACCGTAGCCCTCTATAAGCTTCCAAATATCACTTTGAAATCCCAAAAGAACAGTCTTAGCGAAAGGCTTCATTAAGGGAAAGGTGTATCTCGGTGAGGTGTATTAACAGAACAAACGACATTTTCTCAGAAAGCTTCTTTCCAGTTTTTAACGGAAGATTTTTTTTTATCACCATAGCCCCCTACCGGATTCCAAATATCACTTTGCAAATTCCACAAGAGCAGTCTTAGCGAAAGGCTTCTGCAGGGGAAAGCTATAACTCTGTGAGATGAACTAAGAGAACACAAAACAGTTTCTCAGAAAGCTCCTTTACGGTTTTTAACTGAAGATATTTCCTTTTCCACCATAGCCCTCTATGGGATTCCAAATTTCATTTTTCAAATTCAACAAGAACAGTCTTAATGAAAAAAAAAAGCCGTCTAGGGTCTTCCAAATATCACTTTGCGAATTCCACAAGAACAGATTTAGCGAAAGGCTTCTTGAGGGAAAGCTGTAACTCTGTGAGATGAATTAACAGAATACAAAGCAGTTTCTCAGAAAGCTTCTTTCCAGTTTTTAACTGAAGATATTTCTTTTTTCACCGTAGACTTCTATGGGCTTCCAAATATCACTTTGCAAATTGCACAAGAAGAGTCTTAGCGAAAGGCTTCTTGACGGGAAGCTGTAACTCTGTGAGATGAATTAACAGAACACAAAGCAGTTTGTCAGAAATCTTCTTTCCAGTTTTTAACGGAAGATATTTCCTTTTTCAGCATAGCCCTCTATGGGCTTCCAAATATCACTTTGCAAATTCCACAAGAACAGTCTTAGCGAAAGACTTTTTGAAGCGAAAACTGTAACTCTGTGAGACGAATTAACAGAACACAAACAATTTCTCAGAAAGCTTCTTTCCCGATTTTAACTGAAGATATTTCCTTTTTCACCATAGCCCTCTATGGGCTTCCGAATATCACTTTGCAAATTTCACAAGAACAGTCTTAGCGAAAGGCTTCTTGAGGGGAAAGGTGTAACTCGTTCAGATGTATTAACAGAACACACGGAAATTTCTCAGAATGCTTCTTTCCAGTTTTTTACAAAAGATATTTGCTTTTTCACTATAGCCCACTATGGGCTTCCCAACATCACTTTTCAAATTTCACAAGAACAGTCTCAGCGAAAGGCTTCTTGAGGGGAAAGGTGTAACTCTGTGAGTTGCTTAACAGGACACAAAGCAGATTCTCCGAAAGCTTCTTTTCAGTTTTTAACTTAGAATATTTCTTTTTTCACCATAGCCCTCTATGGGCTTCCAAATATCACTTTGCAAATTCCACAAGAAAAGTCTTAATGAAAAGCTTCTTGAGGGGAAGCTGTAAGTCTCTGAGATGAATTAATAGAACACAAAGCAGTTTCTCAGAAAGCTTCTTTCCAGTTTTTAACCGAAGATATTTCCTTTTTCACCCTAGCCCTCTATGGGCTTCCAAATATGACTTTAAATATCCCACAAGAACATTCTTAGCGAAGGCTTCTCCTGGGTAAAGCTGTTACTCTGTCAGATGTATAATTAACAGAACACACGGCAGTTTCTCAGAAAGCTTCTTTTCAGTTTTTAACTGAAGATATTTCCTTTCTCATCATACCCCTCTATGAGCTTTCAAATATCACTTTGCAAATTCTACAGGAACAGTCTTAGCGAAAGTCTTCTGGAAGGGAAAGCTGTAACTCTGTGAGATGAATTAACAGAACACAGAGCAGTTTCTATGAAAGCTTCTTTTCAGTTTTTATCTTACGATATTTCCTTTTTCACCATAGCCCTGAATGGGCTTCGAAATATCACTTTGCAAATTCCAAAACAACAGTCTTAGTGAAAGGGTTCTGGAGGGGAAAGCTGTAACTCTCTGAGATGAATTAACAGAACACAAAGCAGTTTCTCAGAAACGTTCTTTCCAGTTTTTAACAGAAGATGTTCCCTTTTTCACCTTAGCCCTCTATGGTCTTCCAAATATCACTTTGCAAATTTTACGAAAACAGTCTTAGCGAAAGGCTTCTTGAGGGGAAAGCTGCAACTCTCTGAGATGAATTAACAGAACACAAAGCAGTTTCTCAGAAAGATTCTTTTCAGTTTTTAACGGAAGATATTTCTTTTTTCACCGTAGCCCTCTATGGGCTTCCAAATATCACTTTGAAAATGCCACAAGAACCCTCTTAGCAAAAGACTACTTGAGGCGAAACCTGTAACTCTGTGAGATAAATTAAAAGAACACAAAGCAGTTTCTCAGAAAACTTCTTTCCAGTTTTTAACGGAAGATATTTCCTTTTTCACCCTAGCCCTCAATGGGCTTCCAAATATCAGTTTGCACATCCCAAAAGAACAGTCATAGTGAAAGGCTTCTAGAGGGGAATGCTGCAACTCTGTGAGATGAATTAACAGAACACAAAGCAGTTTCTCAGAAAGCTTCTTTCCAGTTTTTAACGGAAGATATTTCCTTTTGAACCATAGCCCTGTATGGACTTCCAAATATCACTTTGCAAATTCCAAAACAACAGCCTTAGCGAAAGGATTCTTGAGGGGAAAGCTGTAACTCTGTGAGTTGAATTGACAGAACACAAAGCAGTTTTTCAGAAAGCTTCTTTTCAGTTTTTATCTTAGGCTATTTCCTTTTTCACCATTGCCCTCTAGGGGCTTCCAAATATCACTTTGCAAATTCCACAAGAACAATCTTAGTTAATGGCTTCTTGAGGGGAAAGCTGTAACTCTGTGTGATGAACTAACCGAACACAAAGCAGTTTCTCAGAAAGCTTCTTTTCAGTTTTTATCTTAGGATATTTCCTTTTCCATCATAGCCCTCTATGAGCTTCCAAATATCACTTTGCAAATTCCACAAGAACAGTCTTAGCGAAAGGCTTCTGGAGGGGAAAGCTGTAATTCTGTGAGATGAATTAACAGAACACAAAGCAGTTTCTATGAAAGCTTCTTTTCAGTTTTTATCTTAGGATATTTCCTTTTTCACCATAGCCCTGTATGGGCTTCCAAATATCACTTTGCAAATTCCAAAACAACAGTCTTAGCATAAGGTTTCTGGAGGCGAAAGCAGTAACTCTCTGTGATGAATTAACCGAACACAAAGCAGTTTCTCAGAAATCATCTTTCCAGTTTATAACAGAAGATGTTTCCTTTTTCACCTTAGCCCTCTATGGACTTCCAAATATCACTTTGCAACTCCGACAAGAAGTCTTAGCGAAAGGCTTCTTGTGGAGAAATCTGTAACTCGGTCAGATATATTAACAGAACACACAGCAGTTTCTCAAAAGCTTCTTTACAGTTTTTAACTGAAGATATTTCCTTTTTCACCATAGCCCTCTATGGGCCTCCAAATATCACTTTGCAAATTTCACAAGAGCAGTCTTAGCGAAAGGCTTCTTCAAGGGAAAGCTGTAACTCTGGGAGATGAATTAACAGAACACAAAGCAGTTTCTCAGAAAGTTTCTTTTCAGTTTTTATCTTAGGATATCTCATTTTCACCATAGTCCTCTATAGGCTTCGAATTATCACTTTGCAAATTCCACAAGAACACTCTTAGCGAAAGGCTTCTGGATTGGAAGCTGTAACTCTGTGAGATGTATTAACAGAACACACGGCAGTATCTCAGAAAGCTTCTTTCCAGTTTTTAACGGAAGATATTTCCTTTATCACCTTAGTCGTCAATGGGTTTCCAAATATCATTTTGCAAATTTCACAAGAATAGTCTTAGTGAATGGCTTCTTCAGGGGAAAGCTGAAACTCTGTGAGATGAACTAAAAGAACTCAAAGCAGTTTCTCAGAAAGCTTCTTTCCAGTTTTTAAGGGAGGCGATTTCCTTTTTCACCATAGCCCTTTATGGGCTTCCAAATATCACTTTGCAAATTCCACTTGAAAAGTCTTAGCAGAAGGCTTCTTGAGGGGAAAGCTGTAACTCTTTGAGATGAATTAACAGAACACAAAGCAGTTTCTCAGAAAGCTTCTTTACAGATTTTAACTGAAGATATTTCCTTTTTCACCATAGCCCTCTATGTGCTTCCAAATATCACTTTGCAAATTCCACTTGAAAAGTCTTAGCAGAAGGCTTCTTGAGGGGAAAGCTGTAACTCTTTGAGATGAATTAACAGAACACAAAGCAGTTTCTCAGAAAGCTTCTTTACAGATTTTAACTGAAGATATTTCCTTTTTCACCATAGCCCTCTATGTGCTTCCAAATATCACTTTGCAAATTCCACAACAACAACCTTAGCGAAAGAGTACTTGAGGAGAAAGCTGTACCTCTGTGAGTTGAATTAACACAACCAAAGGAGTTTCTCAGAAAGCTTCTTTTCAGTTTTTATCTTAAGATATTTCGTTTTTCACCATAGCCCTCTATGGGCTTCCAAATATCACTTTGCAAATTCCACAAGAAGAGTCTTACTGAACGGCTTCTTGAGGTTAAAGCTGAAACTCTGTGAGATGAATTAGCAGAAGACATAGCATTTTCTCAGAAAGCTTCTTTCCAGTTTTTAATGGATGATATTTCCTTTTTCACCGTAGCCCTCTAGAGGATTCCAAATATCACTTTGGAAATTCCACAAGAAGAGTCTTAGCGAAAGGCTTCTTGAGGGGAAAGCTGTACCTCTGTGAGTTGAATTAACACAACCAAAGGAGTTTCTCAGAAAGCTTCTTTTCAGTTTTTATCTTAAGATATTTCGTTTTTCACCATGGCCCTCTATGGGCTTCCAAATATCACTTTGAAATTCCACAAGAAGAGCCTTACTGAACGGCTTCTTGAGGTTAAAGCTGAAACTCTGTGAGATGAATTAGCAGAAGACATAGCATTTTCTCAGAAAGCTTCTTTCCAGTTTTTAATGGATGATATTTCCTTTTTCACCGTAGCCCTCTAGAGGATTCCAAATATCACTTTGGAAATTCCACAAGAAGCGTCTTAGCGGAAGGCTTCTTGAGGGGAAAGCTGTAACTCTGTGAGATGAATTAACAGAACACAAAGCAGTTGCTCAGAAAGTTTCTTTCAAGTTTTTAACTGAAGATATTTCCTTTTTTGCCATAGCCCTCTATGGGTTCTCAAATATCACTTTGAAATTTCACAAGAAGGGTCTTAGTGAACGGCTTCTTGAGCGGAAAGCTGTAACTCTGTGAGATGAACTAACAAAACACAAAGCAGTTTCTCAGAAGTCTTCTTTTCAGTTTTTAACGGAAGGTATTTCCTTTTTCACTATAGCTCTCTAAGGGCTTCCAAATATCACTTTGTAAATTCCACAAGAACAGTCTTAGCGAAAGGCTTCTTGAGGGGAAAGCTGTAACTCTGTGATATGCATTAAGAGAACAAAAAGAAGTTTCTCAGAAAACTTCTTTCCAGTTTTTAACTGAAGATATTTCCTTTTTCGTATAGGCCTCTAAGAGCTTCCAAATATCACTTTGCTAATTACCCAAGAACAGTCTTAGCAAAGGGCTTCTTGAGTTAAAACCTGTAACGCTGTGAGATGAATTAACAGAACACAAAGCAGTTTCTCAGAAAGCATCTTTCCATTTTTTAATTGAAGATATTTCCTTTTTCACCGTAGCGTTCTAAGGGCTTCCAAATATCACTTTGCAAATTCCACAAGAACACTCTTAGCGAAATACTTCTTGAAAGAAAAGCTGTAACTCTGTGAGATGAATTAACAGAACACAGAACAGTTTCTCAGAAGGCTTCTTTTCAGTTTTTATCTTATTATATTTCCTTTTTTACCATAGCCCTCTATGGGCTTCCAAATATCTCTTTGCAAATTCCACAACAACAGTCTTAGCGAAAGGCTTCTTGAGGGGAAAGCTGTAACTCTGTGATATGCATTAAGAGAACAAAAAGAAGTTTCTCAGAAGTTTCTTTCCAGTTTTAACTGAAGATATTTCCTTTTTCGTATAGCCCTCTAAGAGCTTCCAAATATCACTTTGCTAATTACCCAGAACAGTCTTAGCAAAGGGCTTCTTGAGTTAAAACCTGTAACGCTGTGAGATGAATTAACAGAACACAAAGCAGTTTCTCAGAAAGCATCTTTCCATTTTTTAATTGAACATATTTCCTTTTTCACCGTAGCCCTCTAAGGGCTTCCAAATATCACTTTGCAAATTCCACAAGAACACTCTTAGCGAAATACTTCTTGAAAGAAAAGCTGTAACTCTGTGAGATGAATTAACAGAACACAAAAGAGTTTCTCAGAAAGCTTCTTTTCAGTTTTTATCTTATTATATTTCCTTTTTCACCATAGCCCTCTATGTGCTTCCAAATATCACTTTGCAAATTCCACAACAACAACCTTAGCGAAAGAGTACTTGAGGAGAAAGCTGTACCTCTGTGAGTTGAATTAACACAACCAAAGGAGTTTCTCAGAAAGCTTCTTTTCAGTTTTTATCTTAAGATATTTCGTTTTTCACCATAGCCCTCTATGGGCTTCCAAATATCACTTTGCAAATTCCACAAGAAGAGTCTTACTGAACGGCTTCTTGAGGTTAAAGCTGAAACTCTGTGAGATGAATTAGCAGAAGACATAGCATTTTCTCAGAAAGCTTCTTTCCAGTTTTTAATGGATGATATTTCCTTTTTCACCATAGCCCTCTAGAGGATTCCAAATATCACTTTGGAAATTCCACAAGAAGCGTCTTAGCGGAAGGCTTCTTGAGGGGAAAGCTGTAACTCTGTGAGATGAATTAACAGAACACAAAGCAGTTGCTCAGAAGGTTTCTTTCAAGTTTTTAACTGAAGATATTTCCTTTTTTGCCATAGCCCTCTATGGGTTCTCAAATATCACTTTGAAATTTCACAAGAAGGGTCTTAGTGAACGGCTTCTTGAGCGGAAAGCTGTAACTCTGTGAGATGAACTAACAAAACACAAAGCAGTTTCTCAGAAGTCTTCTTTTCAGTTTTTAACGGAAGGTATTTCCTTTTTCACTATAGCTCTCTAAGGGCTTCCAAATATCACTTTGTAAATTCCACAAGAACAGTCTTAGCGAAAGGCTTCTTGAGGGGAAAGCTGTAACTCTGTGATATGCATTAAGAGAACAAAAAGAAGTTTCTCAGAAAACTTCTTTCCAGTTTTTAACTGAAGATATTTCCTTTTTCGTATAGCCCTCTAAGAGCTTCCAAATATCACTTTGCTAATTACCCAAGAACAGTCTTAGCAAAGGGCTTCTTGAGTTAAAACCTGTAACGCTGTGAGATGAATTAACAGAACACAAAGCAGTTTCTCAGAAAGCATCTTTCCATTTTTTAATTGAAGATATTTCCTTTTTCACCGTAGCGTTCTAAGGGCTTCCAAATATCACTTTGCAAATTCCACAAGAACACTCTTAGCGAAATACTTCTTGAAAGAAAAGCTGTAACTTTGTGAGATGAATTAACAGAACACAAAACAGTTTCTCAGAAAGCTTCTTTTCAGTTTTTATCTTATTATATTTCCTTTTTTACCATAGCCCTCTATGGGCTTCCAAATATCTCTTTGCAAATTCCACAACAACAGTCTTAGCGAAAGGATTATGGAGGGGAAAGCTGTAACACTGTAACATGAATTAACAGAACACAAAGCAGTTTCTCAGAAGTTTCTTTCCAGTTTTAACTGAAGATATTTCCTTTTTCGTATAGCCCTCTAAGAGCTTCCAAATATCACTTTGCTAATTACCCAAGAACAGTCTTAGCAAAGGGCTTCTTGAGTTAAAACCTGTAACGCTGTGAGATGAATTAACAGAACACAAAGCAGTTTCTCAGAAAGCATCTTTCCATTTTTTAATTGAAGATATTTCCTTTTTCACCGTAGCCCTCTAAGGGCTTCCAAATATCACTTTGCAAATTCCACAAGAACACTCTTAGCGAAATACTTCTTGAAAGAAAAGCTGTAACTCTGTGAGATGAATTAACAGAACACAAAACAGTTTCTCAGAAAGCTTCTTTTCAGTTTTTATCTTATTATATTTCCTTTTTCACCATAGCCCTCTATGGGTTTCCAAATATCTCTTTGCAAATTCCACAACAACAGTCTTAGCGAAAGGATTATGGAGGGGAAGCTGTAACTCTGTGACATGAATTAACAAAACACAAAGCAGTTTTTCAGAAATCTCTCTTCCAGTTTTTAACGGAAGATATTTCCTTTTTCACCATAGGCCTCTATGTGCTTCCAAATATCACTTTGCAAATTCCACAAGAAGAGCCTTACAGAAAGGCTTCTTGAGAGGAAAGCTGTAACTCGGTGAGATGTATTAACAGAAAACACGGCAGTTTCTCCGAAAATTTCTTTCCAGTTATTAAAGGAAGATATTTTCTTTTTCACCGTAGCCTTCTATGGGTTTAAAAATATCACTTTGAAAATTTCACAAGAATAGTCCAAGTGAACGGCTTCTTGAGGGGAAAGCTGTAACTCTGTGAGATGAATTAACAGAACACAAAGTAGTTTGTCAGAAAGCTTCTTTCAAGTTTCTAACTGAAGATATTTCGTTTTTCACCATAGCCTTCTACTGGCTTCCAAATATCACTTAGCAAACTAAACAGTAACAGTATTAGAGAAAGGATTCTGGAGAGGAAATCTGTAACTCCATGAGATGAATTAACAGAACACAAAGCAGTTTCTCAGAATGCTTCTTTTCTGTTTTTATCTTAGGATATTTCCTTTTTCACCATAGTCCTCTAAGGGCTTTTAAATATCACTTTGCAAATTCCACAAGCACAGTCTTAGTGAACGGCTTCTTGAGGAGAAAGCTGTAACTCTGTGAGATGAATTAACAGAACAAAAAGCAGTTTCTCAGAAAGCTTCTTTCCAGTTTTTAACGAAAGATTTTAATTGTTCAACATAGCTCTCTATGGGCTTCAAAATATCACTTTGCAAATTGCCCAAGAACAGTCTTAGCGAAAGGCATCTTGAGGTAAAAGCTGTAACTCTGTGAGATGAATTAACAGAACACAAAACAGTTTCTCAGAAAGTTTCTTTTCTGTTTTTATCGTAGGATATTTCCTTTTTCACCATAGCCTTCTAAGGGCTTCCAAATATCACTTTGCAAATTCCACAAGAAAACTCTTAGCGAAAGGCTTCTCTACGGGACAGCTGTAAGTCTGTTAGATGAATTAACAGAACACAAAGCTGATTCTCAGAAATCTTCTTTCCAGTTTTTAACGGAAAATATTTTCTTTTTCACCCTAGCCCTCTAGAGTCTTCCAAATATCAGTTTGCAAATTCCACAAGAACAGTCTTAGCGAAAGGCTTCTTTCAGGGAAAGCTGTAACTCTGTGAGAAGAATTAACAGAACACGAAGCAGTTTCTCAGAAAGCTTCTTTCCAGTTTTTAACGGAAGATATTTCTGTTTTCCCCATATCTCTCTGGGATTCCAAATATCACTTTGCAAATTCCACAAGAACAGTCTTAGTGAAAGGATTCTTGAGGGGAAATCTGTAACTCTGTGAGATGAATTAACAGAACACAAAGCAGTTTCTCAGAAATCTTCTTTCCAGTTTTTAACGGAAGATATTTCCTTTTTCACCAGAGCCCCCTATAGGCTTCCAAATATCACTTTGCAAATTCCACAAGAACAGTCTTAGCGAAAGACTTCTTGAGGGGTAAGCTGTATCTCTGTGAGATGAATTAACAGAACACAAAGCAGTTTCTCAGAAGTCTTCTTTCCAGTTTTTAACGGATGATATTTCCTTTTTCACAGTAGACTTCAATGGGCTTCCAAATATCACTTTGCAAATTCCACAAGAACAGTCTTTGAGAAAAGCTTCTTGTGGGAAAATCTGTAACTCTGTGAGATGAATTAACGGAACACAAAGCAGTTTCTCAGAAAACTTCTTTCCAGTTTTCCACTGAAGATATTTCCTTTTTCACCATAGCCCACTACTGGCTTCCAAATATGACTTTGCAAATTCCACAAGAACAGTCCTAGCGAAAAATTTCTTGAGGGGAAAGCTGTAACTCGGTGTGATGTATTAACAGAACACATGGCAGTTTCTCAGAATGCTTCTTTCCAGTTTTAAACGGAAGATATTTACTTTTCAATATAGCCCTCTATGGTCTTCCAAATATCTCTTTGCAAATTACACAAGAACAGCCTTCGTGAACGGCTTCTGGAGGGGAAAGCTGTAACTCTGTGAGACGAAATAACAGAACACAAAGCAGATTCTCAGAAAGCTTCTTTTCGGTTTTTATCTTAGGATATGTCCACTTTCACCATAACCATGGATGGGCTTCCAAATATCACTTTGCAAATTCCACAAGAACAGTCTTAGCGAAAGGCTTCTTGAGGGGAAAGCTCTAACTCTTTGAGATGAATTAACAGAACACAAAGCAGTTTCTCAGAAATCTTCTTTTCAGTTTTTTTCTTAGGATATTTCCTTTTTCAGAATAGCACCTATGTTCTTCCAAATAGTCACATTGCAAATTCCACAAGAACAGTCTTAGCGAAAGGCTTCTTGAGGGGAAACTCTAACTCTTCGATATGAATTAACAGAACACAAAGTAGTTTCTCAGAAAGCTTCTTTTCAGTTTTTAACTGAAGATATTTCCTTTTTCACCATAGGCCTCTATGGGCTTCCAAATATCACTTTGCAAATTCCAAAAGAACAGTCTTAGCGAAAGGTTTCTTGAGGGGAATGCTGTAACTCTGTGAGTTGAATTAACAGAACACAAAGCAGTTTCTCAGAAAGCTTCTTTTCAGTTTTTATCATAGGATATTTCCTTTTTCACCATAGCCCTCTATGGGTTTCAAAATATCACTTTGCAAATTCCACAGGAACAGTCTTAGCTAAAGGCTTCTTTAGGGAAAATCTGTAACTCTGTGAGATGAATTAACAGAACACAAATCAGTTTATCAGAAAGCTTCTTTTCAGTTTTTTTCTTACGACATTTCCTTTTTCGCCATAGCCCACTATGGGCTTCCAAATATCACTATGTAAATTCCAAAGAACAGTCTGAGCGAAAGGCTTCTTGAGGGGAACGCTGTAACTCTGTGAAATCAATTAACATAACACAAAGTTGTTTCTCAGAAAGCTTCTTTCCAGTTTTTAACGGAAGATATTTCCTTTTTCTCCATAGCCCTGTAGGGGCTTCTAAATATCACTTTCCAAATTACACAAGAACAGTCTTACCATAAGTCTTCTGGAGGGGAAAGCTGTAACTCTGTGGGATGAATTAACAGAACACAAAGCAGTTTCTCAGAAAGCTTCTTTTCTGTTTTTATCTTAGGATATTTCCTTTTTCACCGTAGCCCTCTATGGGCTTCCAACTATCTCTTTGCAAATTTCTCAAAAACAATCTTAGTGAACGGCTTCTTGAGGGGAAAGCTGTAACTCTGTGAGATGAACTAACAGAACACAAAGCAGATTTTCAGAAAGATTCTTTTCGGTTTTTATCTGAGGATATTTCCATTTTCACTGTAGACCTCTATGGGCTTCCAAATATCATTTTGCAAATTACACAAGAGGAGCCTTAGCTGAAGGCTTCTTGAGGGGAAAGTTGTAACTCTTTGAGATGAATTAACAGAACACATCGCAGTTTCTCAGAAAGCTTCTTTTCAGTTTTTAACGAAAGATATTTCCTTTCTCACCATAGCCCTCTATGGGTTTCCAAATATCACTTTGCAAATTCCACAAGAACAGTCTTAGCGAAAGGCTTCTTGAGAGGTAAGCTGTAACTCTGTGAGATGAATTAACAGAACACAAAGCAGTTTCTCAGAAAGCTTCTTTCCAGTTTTTAACTGAAGATATTTATTTTTTTACCATAGCCCCCTATAGACTTCCAAATATCACTTTGCAAATCCCACAATAACATTCTTAGTGAAAGGCTTCTCGAGGGGAAAGCTGTAACTCGGTGAGATATATTAACAGAACACACGGCAGTTTCTCAGAAAGCTTCTTTCCAGTTTATAACGGAAGATATTTCCTTTTTCAACATAGCCCTCTGTGGGCTTCCAAATATCACTTTGCAAATCACTCAAGAACAGTCTTAGCGAAGGTCTTCTTGAGAGCAAAGCTGTAACTGTGTGAGATGTATCAATAGAACACACGGCAGTTTCTCAGAAAGCTTCTTTCCAGTTTTTAACGGAAGATATTTTGTTTTTCACCATAGCCCTCTATGGGTTTCCAAATATCACTTTGCAAATCCCACAAGAACAGTCTTATCGAAAGACTTCTTGAAGGGAAAGCTGTAATTCTGTGAGATGAATTATTAGAACACTAAGCAGTTTCTCAGAAAGCTTCTTTCCAGTTTTTAACTGAAGATATTCCCTTTTACACCGAAGCCCTCTTGGGGCTTCCAAATATCACTTTGCAAATTCCACAAAAACACTCTTAGCGAATGAGTTCTGTAGGGGAATGCTGTAACTCTGTTAGATAAATTAACAGAACAGAAAGCAGTGTCTCAGAAATCTTCTTCCTAGTTTTTAACGGAAGATATTTCCTTTTTCTCCATATCCCACTATGGGCTTCCAAATATCACTTTGCAAATTCCACAAAACAGACTTACCGAAAAGCTTCTTGAGAAGAAATCTGTAACTCTGTGAGATGAATTACTACAACACAAAGCAGTTTCTCTGTAAGTTTCTTTCCAGGTTTTAACTGAAGATATTTCCTTTTTCATCATTGCCCTCTATGGGCTTCCAAATATCACTTTGCAAATTGCACAAGAACAGTCTTAGCGAATGGCTTCTTGAGGGAAAATTTGTAACTCTGTGATACGAATTAAGAGAACACAAAGCAGTTCCTCAGAAAGCTTCTTTTCAGTTTTTATCTTAGGATATTTCCTTTTTCACCATAGCTCTCTTTGGGCTTCCAAATATCATTTTGCAAATTTCACAAGAACAGTCTAAGCGAAAGGCTTCTGGAGGGGAATGTTTTAACTCTGTGAGATGAATTAACAGAAAACAAAGCAGTTTCTCAGATATCTTCTTTCCAGTTTTTAAAGGAAGATATGTCCTTTTTCACCATAGCCCTCTAAGGGCTACCAAATATCACTTTGTAAATTCCACAAAAACTGTCTTAGCGAAAGGCTTCTTGAGAAGAAAGCTGTAACTCTGTGAGATGAATTAACAGAACACAAAGCGGTTTCTCAGAAAATTTCCTTCCAGTTTTTTATGGAAGATATGTCCTTTTTCACCATAGCCCTCTATGGGCTTCCAAATATCATTTTCCAAATTCCACAAAAACAGTCTTAGCAAAAGGCTTCTGAAGGGGAATCCTGTAACTCTGTGAGATGAATTAACAGAACACAAAGCAGTTTCTCAGAAAGCGACTTACCAGTTTTTAACTGAAGATATTTCCTTTTTCCCCATAGCCCTCTATGGGCTTCCAAATATCACTTAGAAAATCCCACAAGAACAGTCTTTGCGAAAGGCTTCTTGAGGGGAAAGCTGTAACTCGGTGAGATGTATTTACAGAACACAAGGCATTTTATCTGAAAGCTTCTTTCCAGTTTTTAACTGAAAATAGTTCCCTTTTCACCATAGCCCTATATGGGCTTCCAATTATCACTTTGAAAATCCCACAAAGACGCTCTTAATGAAAGGCTTCTTGAGGGAATATCTGTAAGTCTGTGAGATGAATTAAGAGAACACAAAGCAGTTTCTCAGAAAGCTTCTTTCCAGTTTTTAATTGAAGATATTTCCTTTTTCACCATAGCCCTCTATGGGCTTCCAAATATCACTTTGCAAATCCCACAAAAACAGTCTTAGTGAAAGGCATCTTGTTGGGAAAGCTGTAACTCTGTGAGATGTATTAACAGAACACATGGCAATTTCACAGAATGCTTCTTTAGAGTTTTAACGGAAGACATTTCCTTTTTCACCTTAGCCTTCTATGGGCTTCCCAATATCACTTTGCAAATTCCACAAGAACAGTCTTAACTAAAGGCTTCTTGAAGGGAAAGCTGTAACTATGTGAGATGAATTAACAGAACACAAAGCAGTTTCTCAGAAAGCTTCTTTCCAGTTTTTAACTGAAGACATTTCCTTTTTCACCATAGCCCACTAAGGGCTTCCAAATATCACTTTGAAAATTCCAAAAGAGAGTCTTATCGAAAGGCTTTTTGAGGGGAAAGCTGTAACTCTGTGAGAAAAATTAAGAGAACACAACGCAGTTTCTCAGAAAGCTTCTTTCCCGTTTTTAAGTGAAGATATTTCTTTTTCACCGTAACCCTCTATAGGCTTCCAAATATCACTTTGCAAATTCCACAAGAACAGTCGTAACGTAAGTCTTCTTGACGGGAAAGCTGTAGCTCTGTGAGATGAATGATCAGAACACAACGCAGTTTTTCAGAAAACTTCTTTCCAGTTTTTAACTGAAGATAATTCCTTTTTCACCGTAGACCTCTATGGGCTTCCAAATATCACTTTGAATATTCCACAAGAACAGTCTTAGTGAAAGGCTTCTTGAGGGGAAAGCTGTAACTCTGTGAGATGAATTAACAGAACACAAAGCAGTTTCTCAGAATGCATCTTTCCAGTTTTTCACGGAAGATATTCCCTTTTTCACCATAGCCCTCTATGGGCTTCCAAATATCCCTTTGCAAATTCCACAAGAACAGTCTTATCGAAAGGCTTCTTGAAGGGAAATATGTAACTCTGTGAGTTGAATTAGCAGAACACAATGCAGTTTCTCAGAAAGCTTCTTTCCAGTTTTAAACGGAAGATAATTCTTTTTTCACCATAGCCCTCTATGGGCTTCAAATATCACTTTGCAACCTCCACAAGAACAGTTGTAGCGACAGGCTTCTTGATGGGAAAGCTGTAATTCTGTGAGATGAATTAACAGAACACAAAGCAGTTTCTCAGAAAGCTTCTTTCCCGTTTTTACCAGAAGATATTTCCTTCTCACCGTAGCCCTCTATGGGCTTCAAATATCACTTTCCAAATTTCACAAGAACAGTCTTAGCAAAAGGCTTTTGAGGGGAAAGCTGTAACTCTGTGAGATGAACTAAAAGAACACAAAGCCGTTTCTTAGAAAGCTTCTTTCCAGTTTGTAACTGAAGAGATTTCCTTATTCACCATAGCCCTCTATGGGCTTCCCAATATTACTTTGCAAATTACACAGGAACAGTCTTAGCGAAAGGCTTCTGAAGGGGAACGCTGTAACTCTGCGAGGTGAATTAACAGATCACAAAGCAGTTTCTCAAAAGGCTTCTTTTTAGTTTTTATCTTAGGATATTTCCTTTTTCACCATAGCCCTCCATGGGCTTCAAAATATCACTTTGCAAATTCCACAAGAGCAGTCTTAGCGAAAGGCTTCTTCAGGGGAAAGCTGTAATTCTGTGAGGTGAATTAACAGAACACAAAGCACTTTCTCAAAAGGTTTCTTTCCAGTTTTTAACTGAAGATATTTCCTTTTTCACCATAGCCCTCTACGGGCTTCCAAATATCACCTTGCAAATTCCACAAGAATAGTCTTAGCAAAAGGCTGCTTGAGGGGAAAGTTGTAAGTCTGTGAGATGTATTAACAGAACACAAAGCCGTTTCTCAGAAAGCTTCTTTCCAGTTTTTAAAGAAGAGACTTCCTTTTTCAACATAGACCTCTAAGGTCTTCCAAATATCACTTTGAAAATTCCTCAAGAGCAGTCTTAGCAAAGGGCTTCTTGAGGGGATAGCTATAACTCTGTAAGATGATTTAACAGAACACAAAGCCGTTTCTCTGAAAGCTTCTTTCCCGTTTTTAACGGAAGATATTTCCTTTCTCACCATAGCCCTCTATGGGCTTCCAAATATCACTTTGCAAATTCCACAAGAACAGTCTTAGCGAAAGGTTTCTTGAGGGGAAAGCTGTAACTCTGTGAGATGAATTAACAGAACACAATGCTGTTTCTCAAAAATCTTCTTTCCAGTTTTTAACTGAAGATATTTCCTTTTTCACCATTGCCCTCTAAGGGCTTCCAAATATCACTTTGCAAATTCCACAGGAACCGTCTTAGCGTAAGGATTCTTGAGGGGAAAGCTGTAATTCTGTGAGATGAATTAACAGAACAAAAAGGAGTTTCTCAAAAAGCTTCTTACAGTTTTTATCTTAGGATATTTCCTTTTTCACTACAGCTCTCTAAGGGCTTAAAATATCAGTTTTTAAATTCCACAAGAGCACCCTTAACAAAAGGCTTCCCCAGGGGAAAGCAGTAAATCTGTGAGATGAATTAACTGAACACAAAGCAGTTTCTCAGAAAGCTTCTTTCCAGATTTTAACTGAAGATACTTTCTTTTTCACCGTAGCCCTCTATGGGCTTTCAAATATCACTTTGCAAATTCCACACCAACAGTCTTAGCGAAAGTCTTCTTCAGGGGAAAGCTGCAACACTTTGAGATGAATTAATAGAACACAAAGCTGTTTCTCAGAAAGCTTCTTTATAGTTTTTAATTGAAGAGATTTCCTTTTAAATCATGGCCCTCCAGGGGCTTCCAAATATCACCTTGCAAATTACACAAGAACAGTCTTAGAGAAAGGATTCTTGATGGGAAAGCTGTAACTATGTGAGATGAATTAACAGAACACAAAGCAGTTTCTCAGAAAGCTTCTTTCCAGTTTTTACCCGAAGATATTTCCTTTTTCATCATAGCCCTCTGTGGGCTTCAAATATCACTTTGTAAATACCATAAAAAGAGTCTTAGCGAAAGGCTTCTTGAGGGGATAGCTGCAACTCTGTGAGATGAATTAACGGAACACATAGCCGTTTCTGAGAAAGCTTCTTTCCAGTTTTCAACGGAAGAGATTTCCTTTTTCACCATAGCCCTCTATGGGCTTCAAAATATCACTTTGCAAATTCCACAAGAAGAGTCTTAAAGACAGGCTTCTTGAGGGTAAATATAAAATTCTTTGAGATGAATTAACAGAACACAAAGCAGTTTCTCATAATGTTTCCTTCCACTTTTTAACTAAAGATAATTACTTTTTCAACATAGGCCTCTATGGGCATCCAAATATCACTTTGCTAATTCCACAAGAACAGTCCTAGCGAAAGTCTTCTTCAGGGGAAAGCTGTAATTCTGTGAGATGAATTAACAGAACACAAAGCAGTTTCTCAAAAAGCTTATTTCCAGTTTTTAACTGAAGATATTTCCTTTTTCACTGTAGCCCTCTTTGGGTTTCCAAATATCACCTTGCAAACTACACAAGAATAGTCTTAGCGAAAGGCTTCTTGAGGAGAAAGCTGTAACTCTGTGAGATGAATTAACAGAACAGAAAGCCATTTCTCAGAAACCTTCTTTCCAGTTTTTAATGAAGAGACTTCCTTTTTCACCATAGACCTCTATGGCCTTCCAAATATCACTTTGAAAATTCCACAAGAACAGTGTTAGCGAAAGGCTTCTTGAGGGGAAAGCTGTAACTCTTTGAGATGAATTAACAGAACACAAAGCCATTTCTCAGAAAGCTACAATCTTAGCGAAAGGTTTCTTGAGGTGAAAGCAGTGACTCTGTGAGATGAATTAACAGAACACAAAGCAATTTCTCAGAAAGCTTCTATCCAGTTTTTAATGGAAGATATTTCCTTTTTCAACATAGCCCAATATGGGCTTCCAAATATCACTTTGCAAACTCCAGAAGAACAGACTTAGCGAAAGGATTCTTGAAGGGAAAGCTGTAACTCTGTGAGATGAATTAACAGAACACAAAGCATTTTTTCAGAAAGCTTCTTTCCAGTTTTTAACGGGAGATATTTTCTTTTTCACCACAGCCCTCTATGCGCTTCCAAATATCACTTTGCCAATTCCACAAGAACAGTCTTAGCGAAAGGCTTCTAGAGGGGAAAGCTATAACTCTGTGAGATGAATTAACAGAACACAAAGGAGTTTCTCTGAAACCTTCTTTCCAGTTTTTAACGGAAGATATTTCCTTTTTCACCATATCCCTCTATGGGCTTCCAAATATAACATTGGAAATTCCACAAGAACAGACTTAGCGAAAGGATTCTTGAAGGGAAAGCTGTAACTCTGCGAGATGAATTAACAGAACACAGAGCAGTGTATCATAAAGCTTCTTTCCAGTTTTTAACGAAAGACATTTCCTTCTTCACCATAGCCCTGTATGGGATTCCAAATATCACTTTGCAAAATCCACAAGAACAGTCTTTGCGACAGGCTTATTGAATGGAAAGCTGTAACTGTTTGAAACGAATTAACAGAACACAAAGAAGTTCCTAAGAAAGCTTCTTTCCAGATTTTAACTGAAGATATTTCTTTTTCACCATAGCCCTCTATGGGCTTCCAAATATCACTTTGCCAATTCCACAAGAACAGTCTTAGCAAAAGGCTTCTTGAGGTGAAAGCTGTAACTCTGTGAGATGAATTAACACAATACAAAGAAGATTCTCAGACAGCTTCTTTCCAGTTTTTATCTGAAGATATTTTCTTTTTCACCATTGTAATCTAGGGGCTTCCAAATATCACTTTCCAAATTTCACAAGAACAGCCTTAGCGAAAGGCTTCTTGAAGGGAAAGCTGTAACTCTGTGAGATGAATTAACGGAACACAAAGCAGTTTCTCAGAATTCTTCTTTTCAGTTTTTACCTTAGATTATTTCCTTTTTCACCATAATCCTCTATGGGCTTCGAAATATAACGTTCCAAATTCCGCAAGAACAGCTTTAGTGAAAGGCTTCTTTAAGGGAAAGCTGTAACTCTGTGAGATGAACTAACAAAACACGAAGCAGTTTCTCAGAAATCTTCTTTTCGGTTTTTATTGGAAGAAATGTCCTTTTTCATCATAGCCCTCAATGGGCTTCCAAATTTCACTCTGCAAATTCCACAAGAACAGTCTTAGCGAAAGGCTTTTTGAGGGGAAAGCTGTAACTCTGGTGAGGAATTAACAGAACACAAAGCAGTTTCTCAGAAAGCTTCTTTTCAGTTTTTGTCTTAGGATATTTCCTTTTTCACCGTAGCCGTCTATGGGCTTCCAAATATCACTTTGCATATTCCAAAAGAACAGCCTTAGTGATCGGCTTCATGATAGGAAAGCTGTAACTCTGTGAGACTAATTAACAGAACACAAAGCAGTTTCTCAGAAAGGTTCTTTCCAGTTTTTAGCGGAAGATATTTCCTTTTTCACCATAGTCCACTATGGGCTTCAAAATATCACTTTGCAAATTCCACAAGAACAGTCTTAGTGAACGGCCTCTTGAGGGGAAATCTGTAACTCTCTGAGATGAATTAACAGAACACAAAGCAGTTTCTCAGAAATCTTCTTTGCAGTTTTTAACGAAAGATATTTCCTTTTTCACCAAAGTCCTCTATGGGATTACAAATATCAGTGTGCAAATTTCACAAGAACAGTCTTAGTGAAGGGCTTCTTGAGGGGAAAGCTGTAACACTGTGAGATGAACTAACACAACACAAAGCAGTTTCTCAGACAGCTTCTTTTCGGTTTTTATCTTAGGATATTTCCATTTTCAAAATAGCCCTCTATGGGCTTCCAAGTATCACTTTGCAAATTCCACAAGAACAGTCTTATAGAAAGGCTTCTTGAGGGGAACGCTGTAACTCGGTGAGATGTATTAACAGAACACACGGCAGTTTCTCAGAAAGCTTCTTTCCAGTTTTTAACGGAAGTTATTTCCCTTTTCACCATAGCCCTCCATGGGCTTCCAAATATGACTTTGCAAATTCCAGAAGAACAGTCTTAGCGAAAGGCTTCTGAAGGGGAAATCTGTAACTCTCTGAGTTGAATTAACAGAACACAAAGCAGTTTCTCACAAATCTTCTTTCCAGTTTTTAACGGAAGTTAGTTCCTTTTTCACGATAGTCCTCTATGGTCTTCCAAATATCACTTTGCAAATTCCACAAGAACAGTCTTAGCGAAAGACTTCTTGAGGGGAAAGCTGTAACTCTCTGAGATGAATTAACAGAACACAAAGCAGTTTCTCAGAAAGCTTCTTTTCAGTTTTTATCTTAGGATATTTCCTTTTTCAGCATAGCCCTCTATGGGCTTCCAAAAACATTTTGCAAATTCCACAAGAACAGTCTTAGCCAAAGGATTCTGGAGATAAAAGCTGTAAATCGGTAAGATGAATTAAAAGAATTCAAAGCAGTTTCTCAGAAACCTTCTTTTCGTTCTTTATCTTACGATATTTCCATTTTCACCATAGGGCTATAGGGTTTCCAAATATCACTTTGCGAATTCCAGAAGAAAAGTCTTAGCGAAAGGCTTCTTGAGGGTAAAGCTGTAACTCTGTAAGATGAATTAACAGAACACAAAACATTTTCTCAGAAACCTACTTTTCAGTTTTTACCTTAGGATATTTCCTTTTTCACCATCGCCCTCTATGGGATTCCAATTATCACTTTGAAAATTCCACATGAACAGTCTTAGCGAAAGTCTTCTTGAGGGGAAAGCTGTAACTCTGTGAGAGGAACTAACTGAACACAAAGCAGTTTCTCAGAAAGCTTCTTTCCAGTTTTTAACTGAGGATATTTCCTTTTTCACCGTAGCCCTTTTGGGCTTCCAAATATCACTTTGCAAATTCCACAACAACAGCCTTAGCGAAAGGCTTCCTGAGGTAAAAGAGTAACTCTGTGACTTGAATTAACAGAACACAAAGCCGTTTCCCAGAAAGTTTCTTTTCAGTTTTTATCTTGGGATGTTTCCTTTTTCACCATTGCCCTCTATGTGCCTCCAAATATCACTTTGCAATTCCACAAGAACAGTCTTAGTGAACGGCTTCCTGAGGGGAAAGCTGTAGCTCGGTGATATGTACTAACAGAACACACCGCATTTTCTCAGAATGGTTCTTTCCAGTTTTTAACGGAAGATATTTCCTTTTTCACCTTAGCCCTCTATGGGCTTCCAAATATCACTTTGCAAATTTCACAAAACAGTCTTAGTGAACGGCTTCTTGAGGGAAAAGCTGTAGCTCTGTGAGATGAACTAACAGAACACAAAGCAGTTTTTCAGACAGCTTCTTTTCGGTAAGTATCTGACGATATTTCCATTTTCACCATAGCCCTCTATGGGCTTCCACATATCACTTTGGAAATTCCTCAAAAACAGTCTTAGCGGAAGGCTTCTTGAGGGGAAAGCTGTAACTCTTTGAGATGAATTAACAGAACACAAAGCAGTTTCTCGGAAAGCTTCTTTTCATTTTTTAACTGAAGTTATTTCCATTTTCACCATAGCCCTCTATGGGATTCCAAATATCACTATGCAAATTCCACAAGAACAGTGGAAGCGAAAGACTTCTGGAGGGGAAAACTGTAACTCTGTGAGATGAATTAACAGAACACAAAGCAGTTTCTCAGATATCTTCTTTCCAGTTTTTAACGAAAGATATTTCCTTTTTCACCATAGCCCTCTAGGGACTTCCAAATATCACTTTGCAAATCCCACAAGAACAGTCTTAGCGAAAGCCTTCTTGAGGGGAAAGCTGTAACTCGGTGAGATGCTTTAACAGAACACACGGCAGTTTCTCAAAAAGCTTCTTTCCAGTTTTTAACGGAAGATATTTCCTTTTTCACCATAGCCCTCTAGGAGTTTTCTAATATCACTTTGCAAATTTCACAAGAATAGTCTCAGTGAACTGCTTCTTGAAGGGAAAGCTGTAACTCTGTGAGATGAACTAACAGAACACAAAGCAGTTTATCAGAAAGCTTCTTTACAGTTTGTATCGGAAAATATTTCCTTTTTCACCATTGCCCTCTATGAGATTCTAAATATCACTTTCCAAATTTCAGAAGAACAGTCTTAGTGAACGGCATCATGAGGGGAAATCTGTGACACTTTGAGATGAATTAACAGAACACAAAGCAGTTTCTCAGAAAGCTTCTTTTCGGATTTTATCTTACTATATTTCCTTTTTCAACATAGCCCTCTATGGTCTTCCAAATATCACTTTGCAAATTACACAAGAACAGTCTTTGTGAAAGACTTTTGAGGGGAAATCTGTAACTCTCTGAGATGAATTAACAGAACACAAAGCAGTTTCTCAGAAAGCTTCTTTTCAGTTTTTATCTTATGATATTTCCTTTTTCAGCATAGCCCTCTATGGGCTTCCAAAAACATTTTGCAAATTCCACAAGAACAGTCTTAGCCAAAGGATTCTGGAGATAAAAGCTGTAAATCGGTAAGATGAATTAAAAGAATTCAAAGCAGTTTCTCAGAAACCTTCTTTTCGTTTTTTATCTTACGATATTTCCATTTTCACCATAGGGCTATAGGGTTTCCAAATATCACTTTGCAAATTCCACAAGAACAGTCTTAGCGAAAGGCTTCTTGAGGGGAAAGCTGTAACTCTGTAAGATGAATTAACAGAACACAAAACATTTTCTCAGAAACCTACTTTTTAGTTTTTACCTTAGGATATTTCCTTTTTCACCATCGCCCTCTATGGGATTCCAATTATCACTTTGAAAATTCCACATGAACAGTCTTAGCGAAAGTCTTCTTGAGGGGAAAGCTGTAACTCTGTGAGAGGAACTAACTGAACAGAAAGCAGTTTCTCAGAAAGCTTCTTTCCAGTTTTTAACTGAGGATATTTCCTTTTTCACCGTAGCCCTTTTGGGCTTCCAAATATCACTTTGCAAATTCCACAACAACAGCCTTAGCGAAAGGCTTCCTGAGGTAAAAGAGTAACTCTGTGACTTGAATTAACAGAACACAAAGCCGTTTCCCAGAAAGCTTCTTTTCAGTTTTTATCTTGGGATGTTTCCTTTTTCACCATTGCCCTCTATGTGCCTCCAAATATCACTTTGCAATTCCACAAGAACAGTCTTAGTGAACGGCTTCCTGAGGGGAAAGCTGTAGCTCGGTGATATGTACTAACAGAACACACCGCATTTTCTCAGAATGGTTCTTTCCAGTTTTTAACGGAAGATATTTCCTTTTTCACCTTAGCCCTCTATGGGCTTCCAAATATCACTTTGCAAATTTCACAAAACAGTCTTAGTGAACGGCTTCTTGAGGGAAAAGCTGTAGCTCTGTGAGATGAACTAACAGAACACAAAGCAGTTTTTCAGACAGCTTCTTTTCGGTAAGTATCTTACGATATTTCCATTTTCACCATAGCCCTCTATGGGCTTCCACATATCACTTTGGAAATTCCTCAAAAACAGTCTTAGCGGAAGGTTTCTTGAGGGGAAAGCTCTAACCCTGTGAGATGAATTACCAGAACACAAAGCATTTTCTCACAAATCTTCTTTCCAGTTTTTAACGGAGGATATTTCCTTTCTCACCATAGTTCTCTATGGGCTTCCAAATATCACATTGCAAATTCCACAAGAACAGTCTTAGCGAAAGGCTTCTTGAGAGGAAAGCTGTAACTCAGTGAGACGTATTAACAGAAGACACGGCATTTTCTCAGAATGCTTCTTTCCAGTTTTTAACTGAGGATATTTCCTTTTTCACCATAGCCCTTTTGGGCTTCCAAATATCACTTTGCAAATTCCACAACAACAGCCTTAGCGAAAGGCTTCCTGAGGTAAAAGAGTAACTCTGTGACTTGAATTAACAGAACACAAAGCCGTTTCCCAGAAAGCTTCTTTTCAGTTTTTATCTTGGGATGTTTCCTTTTTCACCATTGCCCTCTATGTGACTCCAAATATCACTTTGCAATTCCACAAGAACAGTCTTAGTGAACGGCTTCCTGAGGGGAAAGCTGTAGCTCGGTGATATGTACTAAGAGAACACACCGCATTTTCTCAGAATGGTTCTTTCCAGTTTTTAACGGAAGATATTTCCTTTTTCACCTTAGCCCTCTATGGGCTTCCAAATATCACTTTGCAAATTTCACAAAACAGTCTTAGTGAACGGCTTCTTGAGGGAAAAGCTGTAGCTCTGTGAGATGAACTAACCGAACACAAAGCAGTTTTTCAGACAGCTTCTTTTCGGTAAGTATCTTAGGATATATCCATTTTCACCATAGCCCTCTATGGGCTTCCACATATCACTTTGGAAATTCCTCAAAAACAGTCTTAGCGGAAGGCTTCTTGAGGGGAAAGCTGTAACTCTTTGAGATGAATTAACAGAACACAAAGCAGTTTCTCGGAAAGCTTCTTTTCATTTTTTAACTGAAGTTATTTCCATTTTCACCATAGCCCTCTATGGGATTCCAAATATCACTATGCAAATTCCACAAGAACAGTGGAAGCGAAAGACTTCTGGAGGGGAAAACTGTAACTCTGTGAGATGAATTAACAGAACACAAAGCAGTTTCTCAGATATCTTCTTTCCAGTTTTTAACGAAAGATATTTCCTTTTTCACCATAGCCCTCTAGGGACTTCCAAATATCACTTTGCAAATCCCACAAGAACAGTCTTAGCGAAAGCCTTCTTGAGGGGAAAGCTGTAACTCGGTGAGATGCTTTAACAGAACACACGGCAGTTTCTCAAAAAGCTTCTTTCCAGTTTTTAGCGGAAGATATTTCCTTTTTCACCATAGCCCTCTAGGAGTTTTCTAATATCACTTTGCAAATTTCACAAGAATAGTCTCAGTGAACTGCTTCTTGAAGGGAAAGCTGTAACTCTGTGAGATGAACTAACAGAACACAAAGCAGTTTATCAGAAAGCTTCTTTACAGTTTTTATCGGAAAATATTTCCTTTTTCACCATTGCCCTCTATGAGATTCTAAATATCACTTTCCAAATTTCAGAAGAACAGTCTTAGTGAACGGCCTCATGAGGGGAAATCTGTGACACTTTGAGATGAATTAACAGAACACAAAGCAGTTTCTCAGAAAGCTTCTTTTCGGATTTTATCTTACTATATTTCCTTTTTCAACATAGCCCTCTATGGTCTTCCAAATATCACTTTGCAAATTACACAAGAACAGTCTTTGTGAAAGACTTCTTGAGGGGAAAGCTGTAACTCTCTGAGATGAATTAACAGAACACAAAGCAGTTTCTCAGAAAGCTTCTTTTCAGTTTTTATCGTAGGATATTTCCTTTTTCAGCATAGCCCTCTATGGGCTTCCAAAAACATTTTGCAAATTCCACAAGAACAGTCTTAGCGAAAGGATTCTGGAGATAAAAGCTGTAAAACTGTAAGATGAATTAAAAGAATTCAAAGAAGTTTCTCAGAAACCTTCTTTTCGTTTTTTATCTTACGATATTTCCATTTTCACCATAGGGCTATAGGGTTTCCAAATATCACTTTGCAAATTCCAGAAGAAAAGTCTTAGCGAAAGGCTTCTTGAGGGTAAAGCTGTAACTCTGTAAGATGAATTAACAGAACACAAAACATGTTCTCAGAAACCTACTTTTCAGTTTTTACCTTAGGATATTTCCTTTTTCACCATAGCCCTCTATGGGATTCCAGTTATCACTTTGACAATTCGACATGAACAGTCTTAGCGAAAGCCTTCTTGAGGGGAAAGCTGTAACACTGTGAGAGGAACTAACTGAACACAAAGCACTTTCTCAGAAAGCTTCTTTCCAGTTTTTAACTGAGGATATTTCCTTTTTCACCATAGCCCTCTATGGGATTACAAATATCACTTTGCAAATTCCACAAGAACTGTGGAAGCGAAAGACTTCTGGAGGGGAAAACTGTAACTCTGTGAGATGTATTAACAGAACACAAAGCAGTTTCTCAGATAGCTTCTTTCCTGTTTCTAACGGAGGATACTTCCTTTTAAGCCATAGCCCTCTATGGGCTTCCAAATATCACTTTGCAAGTTTCACAAGAACAGTCTTAGCGAAAGGCTTCTTGAGAGGAAAGCTGTAACTCAGTGAGACGTGTTAACAGAAGACACGGCATTTTCTCAGAATGCCTCTTTCCAGTTTTTAACGGAAGATATTTCCTTTTTCACCATAGTCCTCTATGGGTTTTCAAATATCACTTTCCAAATTTCACAAAACAGTCTTAATGAACGGCTTCTTGAGGGAAAAGCTGTAGCTCTGTGAGATGAACTAACAGAACACAAAGCAGTTTTTCAGACAGCTTCTCTTCGGTAAGTATCTTAGGATATTTCCATTTTCACCATAGCCCTCTATGGGCTTCCACATATCACTTTGGGAATTCCTTAAAAACAGTCTTAGCAGAAGGCTTCTTGAGGGGAAAGCTGTAATTCTTTGAGATGAATTAACAGAACACAAAGCAGTTTCTCGGAAAGCTTCTTTTCATTTTTTAATTGAAGGTATTTCCATTTTCACCATAGCCCTCCATGGGATTACAAATATCACTATGCAAATTCCACAAGAACTGTGGAAGCGAAAGACTTCTGGAGGGGAAAACTGTAACTCTGTGAGATGAATTAACAGAACACAAAGCAGTTTCTCAGATAGCTTCTTTCCAGTTTCTAACGGAGGATATTTCCTTTTTCACCATAGCCGTCTATGGGCTTCCAAATATCACTTTGCAAGTTTCACAAGAACAGTCTTAGCGAAAGGCCTCCTGAGGGGAAAGTTGTAACTCTGTGAGATGAATTAACAGAACACAAAGCAGTTTCTCAAAAAGCTTCTTTTCAGTTTTTAACCGAAGATATTTCCTTTTTCAACATAACCCTGTATGGGCTTCCAAATATCACTTTGCAAATTCCACAAGAACAGTCTTAGCGAAAGGCTTTTAGAGGGAAATGTTGTAACTATGTGAGATGAATTAACAGAACACAAAGCAATTTCTCAGAAAGCTTCTTTTCAGTTTTTATCTTACGCTATTTCCTTTTTCACCATAGACCTCTATGGGCTTCCAAATCTCACTTTGCAAATTCCACAAGAACAGTCTTAGCGATAGAATTATTGAATGGAAAGCTGTAACTCTTTGAGGTGAATTAACAGAAGAAAAAGGAGTTTCTCAGAAAGCTTCTTTCCGCTTTGTAACAGAAGATATTTCCTTTTTCACCATAGCGCTCTATGGGCTTCCAAATATCATTTTGCAAATCCCACAACAACAGTCTTAGCGAAAGGCTTCTTGAAGGGAAAGCTGTAACTGGGTGAGGTCTATTATCAGAACACATGGCAGTTTCTCAGAAAGCTTCTTTCCAGTTTTTAACTGAAGATATTTCCTTTTTCACCATAGCCCTCTATGGGCTTCCAAATATCACTTTGCAAATTCGACAACAGCCTTAGCGAAAGGCTTTTAGAGGGAAATGTAACTCTGTGAGATGAATTAACAGAACACAAAGCAGTTTCTCAGAAAGCTTCTTTTCAGTTTTTGTCTTAGGATATTTCCTTTTTCACCGTAGCCCTCTATGGGCTTCCAAATATCACTTTGCATATTCCAAAAGAACAGCCTTAGTGATCGGCTTCATGATAGGAAAGCTGTAACTCTGTGAGATTAATTCACGGAACACAAAGCAGTTTCTCAGAAAGGTTCTTTCCAGTTTTTAGCGGAAGATATTTCCTTTTTCACCATAGTCCACTATGGGCTTCAAAATATCACTTTGCAAATTCCACAAGAACAGTCTTAGTGAACGGCCTCTTGAGGGGAAATCTGTAACTCTCTGAGATGAATTAACAGAACACAAAGCAGTTTCTCAGAAATCTTCTTTCCAGTTTTTAACGAAAGATATTTCCTTTTTCACCAAAGTCCTCTATGGGATTACAAATATCAGTTTGCAAATTTCACAAGAACAGTCTTAGTGAAGGGCTTCTTGAGGGGAAAGCTGTAACACTGTGAGATGAACTAACACAACACAAAGCAGTTTCTCAGACAGCTTCTTTTCGGTTTTTATCCTAGGATATTTCCATTTTAAAAATAGCCCTCTATGGGCTTCCAAGTATCACTTTGCAAATTCCACAAGAACAGTCTTATAGAAAGGCTTCTTGAGGGGAAAGCTGTAACTCGGTGAGATGTATTAACAGAACACACGGCAGTTTCTCAGAAAGCTTCTTTCCAGTTTTTAACGGAAGTTATTTCCCTTTTCACCGTAGCCCTCCATGGGCTTCCAAATATCACTTTGCAAATTCCAGAAGAACAGTCTTAGCGAAAGGCTTCTGAAGGGGAAATCTGTAACTCTGTGAGTTGAATTAACAGAACACAAAGCAGTTTCTCACAAATCTTCTTTCCAGTTTTTAACGGAAGTTAGTTCCTTTTTCACCATAGTCCTCTATGGGCTTCCAAATATGACTTTGCCAATTCCACAAGAACAGTCTTAGCGAAAGGCTTCTTGAGGGGGGAAGCTGTAACTCTGTGAGATGAATTAACAGAACACAAAGCAGTCTTTCAGAAAGCTTCTTTCCAGTATTTAACTGAAGATATTTCCTTTTTCACTATAGCCTTCTATGGGCTTCCAAATATCACTTTGGAAATCCCACAAGAACAGTCTTAGCGAAAGGCTTCTTGAGAGGAAAGCTGTAGCTCGGTGATATGTACTAACAGAACACACCGCATTTTCTCAGAATGGTTCTTTCCAGTTTTTAACGGAAGATATTTCCTTTTTCACCTTTGCCCTCTATGGGCTTCCAAATATCACTTTGCAAATTTCACAAAACAGTCTTAGTTAACGGCTCCTTGAGGGGAAAGCTGTAACTCTGTGAGTGAACTAACAAAACACAAAGCAGCTTTCCATACAGCTTCTTTTCGGTTTTTATCTTAGGATATTTCCATTTTCACCATAGCCTACTATGGGTATCGAAATATCACTTTGGAAATTCCACAAAAACAGTCTTAGCGGAAGGATTCTTGAGGCAAAAGCAGTAACTCTTTGAGATGAATTAACAGAACACAAAGCAGTTTCTCAGAAAGCTTCTTTTCAGTTTTTAACTGAAGGTATTTCCTTTTTCACCATAGCCCTCTATGGGCTTCAAAATATCACTTTGTAAATTCCACAACAACAGCCTTAGCGAAAGCCTTCCTGAGGTAAAAGAGTAACTGTGAGTTGAATTAACAGAACACAAAGCAGTTTCTCAGAAAGCTTCTTTTCAGTTTTTATCTTAGGATGTTTCCTTTTTCACCATTGCCCTCTATGTGCCTCCAAATATCACTTTGCAATTCCACAAGAACAGTCTTAGTGAACGGCTTCCTGAGGGGAAAGCTGTAGCTCGGTGATATGTACTAACAGAACACACCGCATTTTCTCAGAATGGTTCTTTCCAGTTTTTAACGGAAGATATTTCCTTTTTCACCTTAGCCCTCTATGGGCTTCCAAATATCACTTTGCAAATTTCACAAAACAGTCTTAGTGAACGGCTTCTTGAGGGAAAAGCTGTAGCTCTGTGAGATGAACTAACAGAACACAAAGCAGTTTTTCAGACAGCTTCTTTTCGGTAAGTATCTGACGATATTTCCATTTTCACCATAGCCCTCTATGGGCTTCCACATATCACTTTGGAAATTCCTCAAAAACAGTCTTAGCCGAAGGCTTCTTGAGGGGAAAGCTGTAACTCTTTGAGATGAATTAACAGAACACAAAGCAGTTTCTCGGAAAGCTTCTTTTCATTTTTTAACTGAAGTTATTTCCATTTTCACCATAGCCCTCTATGGGATTCCAAATATCACTATGCAAATTCCACAAGAACAGTGGAAGCGAAAGACTTCTGGAGGGGAAAACTGTAACTCTGTGAGATGAATTAACAGAACACAAAGCAGTTTCTCAGATATCTTCTTTCCAGTTTTTAACGAAAGATATTTCCTTTTTCACCATAGCCCTCTAGGGACTTCCAAATATCACTTTGCAAATCCCACAAGAACAGTCTTAGCGAAAGCCTTCTTGAGGGGATAGCTGTAACTCGGTGAGATGCTTTAACAGAACACACGGCAGTTTCTCAAAAAGCTTCTTTCCAGTTTTTAACGGAAGATATTTCCTTTTTCACCATAGCCCTCTAGGAGTTTTCTAATATCACTTTGCAAATTTCACAAGAATAGTCTCAGTGAACTGCTTCTTGAAGGGAAAGCTGTAACTCTGTGAGATGAACTAACAGAACACAAAGAAGTTTATCAGAAAGCTTCTTTACAGTTTGTATCGGAAAATATTTCCTTTTTCACCATTGCCCTCTATGAGATTCTAAATATCACTTTCCAAATTTCAGAAGAACAGTCTTAGTGAACGGCCTCATGAGGGGAAATCTGTGACACTTTGAGATGAATTAACAGAACACAAAGCAGTTTCTCAGAAAGCTTCTTTTCGGATTTTATCTTACTATATTTCCTTTTTCAACATAGCCCTCTATGGTCTTCCAAATATCACTTTGCAAATTACACAAGAACAGTCTTTGTGAAAGACTTCTTGAGGGGAAAGCTGTAACTCTCTGAGATGAATTAACAGAACACAAAGCAGTTTCTCAGAAAGCTTCTTTTCAGTTTTTATCGTAGGATATTTCCTTTTTCAGCATAGCCCTCTATGGGCTTCCAAAAACATTTTGCAAATTCCACAAGAACAGTCTTAGCGAAAGGATTCTGGAGATAAAAGCTGTAAATCTGTAAGATGAATTAAAAGAATTCAAAGAAGTTTCTCAGAAACCTTCTTTTCGTTTTTTATCTTAGGATATTTCCATTTTCACCATAGGGCTATAGGGTTTCCAAATATCACTTTGCAAATTCCAGAAGAACAGTCTTAGCGAAAGGCTTCTTGAGGGGAAAGCTCTAACTCTGTGAGATGAATTAACAGAACACAAAGCATTTTCTCACAAATCTTCTTTCCAGTTTTTAACGGAGGATATTTCCTTTCTCACCATAGTCCTCTATGGGCTTCCAAATATCACATTGCATATCCCACAAGAACAGTCTTAGCGAAAGGCTTCTTGAGAGGAAAGCTGTAACTCAGTGAGACGTATTAACAGAAGACACGGCATTTTCTCAGAATGCTTCTTTCCAGTTTTTAACGGAAGATATTTCCTTTTTCACCATAGTCCTCTATGGGTTTCCAAATATCACTTTCCAAATTTCACAAAACAGTCTTAATGAACGGCTTCTTGAGGGAAAAGCTGTAGCTCTGTGAGATGAACTAAAAGAACACAAAGCAGTTTTTCAGACAGCTTCTCTTCGGTAAGTATCTTAGGATATTTCCATTTTCACCATAGCCCTCTATGGGCTTCCACATATCACTTTGGGAATTCCTCAAAAACAGTCTTAGCAGAAGGCTTCTTGAGGGAAAAGCTGTAATTCTTTGAGATGAATTGACAGAACACAAAGCAGTTTCTCGGAAAGCTTCTTTTCATTTTCTAATTGAAGGTATTTCCATTTTCACCATAGCCCTCTATGGGATTACAAATATCACTATGCAAATTCCACAAGAACTGTGGAAGCGAAAGACTTCTGGAGGGAAAAACTGTAACTCTGTGAGATGAATTAACAGAACACAAAGCAGTTTCTCAGATAGCTTCTTTCCAGTTTCTAACGGAGGATATTTCCTTTTAAGCCATAGCCCTCTATGGGCTTCCAAATATCACTTTTCAAGATTCACAAGAACAGTCTTAGCGAAAGGCTTCCTGAGGGGAAAGTTGTAACTCTGTGAGATGAATTAACAGAACACAAAGCACTTTCTCAAAAAGCTTCTTTTCAGTTTTTAACCGAAGATATTTCCTTTTTCAACATAACCCTGTATGGGCTTCCAAATATCACTTTGCAAATTCCACAAGAACAGTCTTAGCGAAAGGCTTTTAGAGGGAAATGTTGTAACTATGTGAGATGAATTAACAGAACACAAGGCAATTTCTCAGAAAGCTTCTTTTCAGTTTTTATCTTACGATATTTCCTTTTTCACCATAGACCTCTATGGGCTTCCAAATCTCACTTTGCAAATTCCACAAGAACAGTCTTAGCGATAGAATTATTGAATGGAAAGCTGTAACTCTTTGAGGTGAATTAACAGAAGAAAAAGGAGTTTCTCAGAAAGCTTCTTTCCGCTTTGTAACAGAAGATATTTCCTTTTTCACCATAGCGCTCTATGGGCTTCCAAATATCATTTTGCAAATCCCACAACAACAGTCTTAGCGAAAGGCTTCTTGAAGGGAAAGCTGTAACTGGGTGAGGTCTATTATCAGAACACATGGCAGTTTCTCAGAAAGCTTCTTTCCAGTTTTTAACTGAAGATATTTCCTTTTTCACCATAGCCCTCTATGGGCTTCCAAATATCACTTTGCAAATTCGACAACAGCCTTAGCGAAAGGCTTTTAGAGGGAAATGTAACTCTGTGAGATGAATTAACAGAACACAAAGCAGTTTCTCAGAAAGCTTCTTTTCAGTTTTTGTCTTAGGATATTTCCTTTTTCACCGTAGCCCTCTATGGGCTTCCAAATATCACTTTGCATATTCCAAAAGAACAGCCTTAGTGATCGGCTTCATGATAGGAAAGCTGTAACTCTGTGAGATTAATTCACGGAACACAAAGCAGTTTCTCAGAAAGGTTCTTTCCAGTTTTTAGCGGAAGATATTTCCTTTTTCACCATAGTCCACTATGGGCTTCAAAATATCACTTTGCAAATTCCACAAGAACAGTCTTAGTGAACGGCCTCTTGAGGGGAAATCTGTAACTCTCTGAGATGAATTAACAGAACACAAAGCAGTTTCTCAGAAATCTTCTTTCCAGTTTTTAATGAAAGATATTTCCTTTTTCACCAAAGTCCTCTATGGGATTACAAATATCAGTTTGCAAATTTCACAAGAACAGTCTTAGTGAAGGGCTTCTTGAGGGGAAAGCTGTAACACTGTGAGATGAACTAACACAACACAAAGCAGTTTCTCAGACAGCTTCTTTTCGGTTTTTATCCTAGGATATTTCCATTTTAAAAATAGCCCTCTATGGGCTTCCAAGTATCACTTTGCAAATTCCACAAGAACAGTCTTATAGAAAGGCTTCTTGAGGGGAAAGCTGTAACTCGGTGAGATGTATTAACAGAACACACGGCAGTTTCTCAGAAAGCTTCTTTCCAGTTTTTAACGGAAGTTATTTCCCTTTTCACCGTAGCCCTCCATGGGCTTCCAAATATCACTTTGCAAATTCCAGAAGAACAGTCTTAGCGAAAGGCTTCTGAAGGGGAAATCTGTAACTCTGTGAGTTGAATTAACAGAACACAAAGCAGTTTCTCACAAATCTTCTTTCCAGTTTTTAACGGAAGTTAGTTCCTTTTTCACCATAGTCCTCTATGGGCTTCCAAATATGACTTTGCCAATTCCACAAGAACAGTCTTAGCGAAAGGCTTCTTGAGGGGGGAAGCTGTAACTCTGTGAGATGAATTAACAGAACACAAAGCAGTCTTTCAGAAAGCTTCTTTCCAGTATTTAACTGAAGATATTTCCTTTTTCACTATAGCCTTCTATGGGCTTCCAAATATCACTTTGGAAATCCCACAAGAACAGTCTTAGCGAAAGGCTTCTTGAGAGGAAAGCTGTAGCTCGGTGATATGTACTAACAGAACACACCGCATTTTCTCAGAATGGTTCTTTCCAGTTTTTAACGGAAGATATTTCCTTTTTCACCTTTGCCCTCTATGGGCTTCCAAATATCACTTTGCAAATTTCACAAAACAGTCTTAGTTAACGGCTCCTTGAGGGGAAAGCTGTAACTCTGTGAGTGAACTAACAAAACACAAAGCAGCTTTCCATACAGCTTCTTTTCGGTTTTTATCTTAGGATATTTCCATTTTCACCATAGCCTACTATGGGTATCGAAATATCACTTTGGAAATTCCACAAAAACAGTCTTAGCGGAAGGATTCTTGAGGCAAAAGCAGTAACTCTTTGAGATGAATTAACAGAACACAAAGCAGTTTCTCAGAAAGCTTCTTTTCAGTTTTTAACTGAAGGTATTTCCTTTTTCACCATAGCCCTCTATGGGCTTCAAAATATCACTTTGTAAATTCCACAACAACAGCCTTAGCGAAAGCCTTCCTGAGGTAAAAGAGTAACTGTGAGTTGAATTAACAGAACACAAAGCAGTTTCTCAGAAAGCTTCTTTTCAGTTTTTATCTTAGGATGTTTCCTTTTTCACCATTGCCCTCTATGTGCCTCCAAATATCACTTTGCAATTCCACAAGAACAGTCTTAGTGAACGGCTTCCTGAGGGGAAAGCTGTAGCTCGGTGATATGTACTAACAGAACACACCGCATTTTCTCAGAATGGTTCTTTCCAGTTTTTAACGGAAGATATTTCCTTTTTCACCTTAGCCCTCTATGGGCTTCCAAATATCACTTTGCAAATTTCACAAAACAGTCTTAGTGAACGGCTTCTTGAGGGAAAAGCTGTAGCTCTGTGAGATGAACTAACAGAACACAAAGCAGTTTTTCAGACAGCTTCTTTTCGGTAAGTATCTGACGATATTTCCATTTTCACCATAGCCCTCTATGGGCTTCCACATATCACTTTGGAAATTCCTCAAAAACAGTCTTAGCCGAAGGCTTCTTGAGGGGAAAGCTGTAACTCTTTGAGATGAATTAACAGAACACAAAGCAGTTTCTCGGAAAGCTTCTTTTCATTTTTTAACTGAAGTTATTTCCATTTTCACCATAGCCCTCTATGGGATTCCAAATATCACTATGCAAATTCCACAAGAACAGTGGAAGCGAAAGACTTCTGGAGGGGAAAACTGTAACTCTGTGAGATGAATTAACAGAACACAAAGCAGTTTCTCAGATATCTTCTTTCCAGTTTTTAACGAAAGATATTTCCTTTTTCACCATAGCCCTCTAGGGACTTCCAAATATCACTTTGCAAATCCCACAAGAACAGTCTTAGCGAAAGCCTTCTTGAGGGGATAGCTGTAACTCGGTGAGATGCTTTAACAGAACACACGGCAGTTTCTCAAAAAGCTTCTTTCCAGTTTTTAACGGAAGATATTTCCTTTTTCACCATAGCCCTCTAGGAGTTTTCTAATATCACTTTGCAAATTTCACAAGAATAGTCTCAGTGAACTGCTTCTTGAAGGGAAAGCTGTAACTCTGTGAGATGAACTAACAGAACACAAAGCAGTTTATCAGAAAGCTTCTTTACAGTTTGTATCGGAAAATATTTCCTTTTTCACCATTGCCCTCTATGAGATTCTAAATATCACTTTCCAAATTTCAGAAGAACAGTCTTAGTGAACGGCCTCATGAGGGGAAATCTGTGACACTTTGAGATGAATTAACAGAACACAAAGCAGTTTCTCAGAAAGCTTCTTTTCGGATTTTATCTTACTATATTTCCTTTTTCAACATAGCCCTCTATGGTCTTCCAAATATCACTTTGCAAATTACACAAGAACAGTCTTTGTGAAAGACTTCTTGAGGGGAAAGCTGTAACTCTCTGAGATGAATTAACAGAACACAAAGCAGTTTCTCAGAAAGCTTCTTTTCAGTTTTTATCGTAGGATATTTCCTTTTTCAGCATAGCCCTCTATGGGCTTCCAAAAACATTTTGCAAATTCCACAAGAACAGTCTTAGCGAAAGCATTCTGGAGATAAAAGCTGTAAATCTGTAAGATGAATTAAAAGAATTCAAAGAAGTTTCTCAGAAACCTTCTTTTCGTTTTTTATCTTAGGATATTTCCATTTTCACCATAGGGCTATAGGGTTTCCAAATATCACTTTGCAAATTCCAGAAGAACAGTCTTAGCGAAAGGCTTCTTGAGGGGAAAGCTCTAACTCTGTGAGATGAATTAACAGAACACAAAGCATTTTCTCACAAATCTTCTTTCCAGTTTTTAACGGAGGATATTTCCTTTCTCACCATAGTCCTCTATGGGCTTCCAAATATCACATTGCATATCCCACAAGAACAGTCTTAGCGAAAGGCTTCTTGAGAGGAAAGCTGTAACTCAGTGAGACGTATTAACAGAAGACACGGCATTTTCTCAGAATGCTTCTTTCCAGTTTTTAACGGAAGATATTTCCTTTTTCACCATAGTCCTCTATGGGTTTCCAAATATCACTTTCCAAATTTCACAAAACAGTCTTAATGAACGGCTTCTTGAGGGAAAAGCTGTAGCTCTGTGAGATGAACTAAAAGAACACAAAGCAGTTTTTCAGACAGCTTCTCTTCGGTAAGTATCTTAGGATATTTCCATTTTCACCATAGCCCTCTATGGGCTTCCACATATCACTTTGGGAATTCCTCAAAAACAGTCTTAGCAGAAGGCTTCTTGAGGGAAAAGCTGTAATTCTTTGAGATGAATTAACAGAACACAAAGCAGTTTCTCGGAAAGCTTCTTTTCATTTTTTAATTGAAGGTATTTCCATTTTCACCATAGCCCTCTATGGGATTACAAATATCACTATGCAAATTCCACAAGAACTGTGGAAGCGAAAGACTTCTGGAGGGAAAAACTGTAACTCTGTGAGATGAATTAACAGAACACAAAGCAGTTTCTCAGATAGCTTCTTTCCAGTTTCTAACGGAGGATATTTCCTTTTAAGCCATAGCCCTCTATGGGCTTCCAAATATCACTTTGCAAGATTCACAAGAACAGTCTTAGCGAAAGGCTTCCTGAGGGGAAAGTTGTAACTCTGTGAGATGAATTAACAGAACACAAAGCACTTTCTCAAAAAGCTTCTTTTCAGTTTTTAACCGAAGATATTTCCTTTTTCAACATAACCCTGTATGGGCTTCCAAATATCACTTTGCAAATTCCACAAGAACAGTCTTAGCGAAAGGCTTTTAGAGGGAAATGTTGTAACTATGTGAGATGAATTAACAGAACACAAGGCAATTTCTCAGAAAGCTTCTTTTCAGTTTTTATCTTACGATATTTCCTTTTTCACCATAGACCTCTATGGGCTTCCAAATCTCACTTTGCAAATTCCACAAGAACAGTCTTAGCGATAGAATTATTGAATGGAAAGCTGTAACTCTTTGAGGTGAATTAACAGAAGAAAAAGGAGTTTCTCAGAAAGCTTCTTTCCGCTTTGTAACAGAAGATATTTCCTTTTTCACCATAGCGCTCTATGGGCTTCCAAATATCATTTTGCAAATCCCACAACAACAGTCTTAGCGAAAGGCTTCTTGAAGGGAAAGCTGTAACTGGGTGAGGTCTATTATCAGAACACATGGCAGTTTCTCAGAAAGCTTCTTTCCAGTTTTTAACTGAAGATATTTCCTTTTTCACCATAGCCCTCTATGGGCTTCCAAATATCACTTTGCAAATTCGACAACAGCCTTAGCGAAAGGCTTTTAGAGGGAAATGTAACTCTGTGAGATGAATTAACAGAACACAAAGCAGTTTCTCAGAAAGCTTCTTTTCAGTTTTTGTCTTAGGATATTTCCTTTTTCACCGTAGCCCTCTATGGGCTTCCAAATATCACTTTGCATATTCCAAAAGAACAGCCTTAGTGATCGGCTTCATGATAGGAAAGCTGTAACTCTGTGAGATTAATTCACGGAACACAAAGCAGTTTCTCAGAAAGGTTCTTTCCAGTTTTTAGCGGAAGATATTTCCTTTTTCACCATAGTCCACTATGGGCTTCAAAATATCACTTTGCAAATTCCACAAGAACAGTCTTAGTGAACGGCCTCTTGAGGGGAAATCTGTAACTCTCTGAGATGAATTAACAGAACACAAAGCAGTTTCTCAGAAATCTTCTTTCCAGTTTTTAACGAAAGATATTTCCTTTTTCACCAAAGTCCTCTATGGGATTACAAATATCAGTTTGCAAATTTCACAAGAACAGTCTTAGTGAAGGGCTTCTTGAGGGGAAAGCTGTAACACTGTGAGATGAACTAACACAACACAAAGCAGTTTCTCAGACAGCTTCTTTTCGGTTTTTATCCTAGGATATTTCCATTTTAAAAATAGCCCTCTATGGGCTTCCAAGTATCACTTTGCAAATTCCACAAGAACAGTCTTATAGAAAGGCTTCTTGAGGGGAAAGCTGTAACTCGGTGAGATGTATTAACAGAACACACGGCAGTTTCTCAGAAAGCTTCTTTCCAGTTTTTAACGGAAGTTATTTCCCTTTTCACCGTAGCCCTCCATGGGCTTCCAAATATCACTTTGCAAATTCCAGAAGAACAGTCTTAGCGAAAGGCTTCTGAAGGGGAAATCTGTAACTCTGTGAGTTGAATTAACAGAACACAAAGCAGTTTCTCACAAATCTTCTTTCCAGTTTTTAACGGAAGTTAGTTCCTTTTTCACCATAGTCCTCTATGGGCTTCCAAATATGACTTTGCAAATTCCACAAGAACAGTCTTAGCGAAAGGCTTCTTGAGGGGGGAAGCTGTAACTCTGTGAGATGAATTAACAGAACACAAAGCAGTCTTTCAGAAAGCTTCTTTCCAGTATTTAACTGAAGATATTTCCTTTTTCACTATAGCCTTCTATGGGCTTCCAAATATCACTTTGGAAATCCCACAAGAACAGTCTTAGCGAAAGGCTTCTTGAGAGGAAAGCTGTAGCTCGGTGATATGTACTAACAGAACACACCGCATTTTCTCAGAATGGTTCTTTCCAGTTTTTAACGGAAGATATTTCCTTTTTCACCTTTGCCCTCTATGGGCTTCCAAATATCACTTTGCAAATTTCACAAAACAGTCTTAGTTAACGGCTCCTTGAGGGGAAAGCTGTAACTCTGTGAGTGAACTAACAAAACACAAAGCAGCTTTCCATACAGCTTCTTTTCGGTTTTTATCTTAGGATATTTCCATTTTCACCATAGCCTACTATGGGTATCGAAATATCACTTTGGAAATTCCACAAAAACAGTCTTAGCGGAAGGATTCTTGAGGCAAAAGCAGTAACTCTTTGAGATGAATTAACAGAACACAAAGCAGTTTCTCAGAAAGCTTCTTTTCAGTTTTTAACTGAAGGTATTTCCTTTTTCACCATAGCCCTCTATGGGCTTCAAAATATCACTTTGTAAATTCCACAACAACAGCCTTAGCGAAAGGCTTCCTGAGGTAAAAGAGTAACTGTGAGTTGAATTAACAGAACACAAAGCAGTTTCTCAGAAAGCTTCTTTTCAGTTTTTATCTTAGGATGTTTCCTTTTTCACCATTGCCCTCTATGTGCCTCCAAATATCACTTTGCAATTCCACAAGAACAGTCTTAGTGAACGGCTTCCTGAGGGGAAAGCTGTAGCTCGGTGATATGTACTAACAGAACACACCGCATTTTCTCAGAATGGTTCTTTCCAGTTTTTAACGGAAGATATTTCCTTTTTCACCTTAGCCCTCTATGGGCTTCCAAATATCACTTTGCAAATTTCACAAAACAGTCTTAGTGAACGGCTTCTTGAGGGAAAAGCTGTAGCTCTGTGAGATGAACTAACAGAACACAAAGCAGTTTTTCAGACAGCTTCTTTTCGGTAAGTATCTGACGATATTTCCATTTTCACCATAGCCCTCTATGGGCTTCCACATATCACTTTGGAAATTCCTCAAAAACAGTCTTAGCCGAAGGCTTCTTGAGGGGAAAGCTGTAACTCTTTGAGATGAATTAACAGAACACAAAGCAGTTTCTCGGAAAGCTTCTTTTCATTTTTTAACTGAAGTTATTTCCATTTTCACCATAGCCCTCTATGGGATTCCAAATATCACTATGCAAATTCCACAAGAACAGTGGAAGCGAAAGACTTCTGGAGGGGAAAACTGTAACTCTGTGAGATGAATTAACAGAACACAAAGCAGTTTCTCAGATATCTTCTTTCCAGTTTTTAACGAAAGATATTTCCTTTTTCACCATAGCCCTCTAGGGACTTCCAAATATCACTTTGCAAATCCCACAAGAACAGTCTTAGCGAAAGCCTTCTTGAGGGGATAGCTGTAACTCGGTGAGATGCTTTAACAGAACACACGGCAGTTTCTCAAAAAGCTTCTTTCCAGTTTTTAACGGAAGATATTTCCTTTTTCACCATAGCCCTCTAGGAGTTTTCTAATATCACTTTGCAAATTTCACAAGAATAGTCTCAGTGAACTGCTTCTTGAAGGGAAAGCTGTAACTCTGTGAGATGAACTAACAGAACACAAAGCAGTTTATCAGAAAGCTTCTTTACAGTTTGTATCGGAAAATATTTCCTTTTTCACCATTGCCCTCTATGAGATTCTAAATATCACTTTCCAAATTTCAGAAGAACAGTCTTAGTGAACGGCCTCATGAGGGGAAATCTGTGACACTTTGAGATGAATTAACAGAACACAAAGCAGTTTCTCAGAAAGCTTCTTTTCGGATTTTATCTTACTATATTTCCTTTTTCAACATAGCCCTCTATGGTCTTCCAAATATCACTTTGCAAATTACACAAGAACAGTCTTTGTGAAAGACTTCTTGAGGGGAAAGCTGTAACTCTCTGAGATGAATTAACAGAACACAAAGCAGTTTCTCAGAAAGCTTCTTTTCAGTTTTTATCGTAGGATATTTCCTTTTTCAGCATAGCCCTCTATGGGCTTCCTAAAACATTTTGCAAATTCCACAAGAACAGTCTTAGCGAAAGGATTCTGGAGATAAAAGCTGTAAATCTGTAAGATGAATTAAAAGAATTCAAAGAAGTTTCTCAGAAACCTTCTTTTCGTTTTTTATCTTAGGATATTTCCATTTTCACCATAGGGCTATAGGGTTTCCAAATATCACTTTGCAAATTCCAGAAGAACAGTCTTAGCGAAAGGCTTCTTGAGGGGAAAGCTCTAACTCTGTGAGATGAATTAACAGAACACAAAGCATTTTCTCACAAATCTTCTTTCCAGTTTTTAACGGAGGATATTTCCTTTCTCACCATAGTCCTCTATGGGCTTCCAAATATCACATTGCATATCCCACAAGAACAGTCTTAGCGAAAGGCTTCTTGAGAGGAAAGCTGTAACTCAGTGAGACGTATTAACAGAAGACACGGCATTTTCTCAGAATGCTTCTTTCCAGTTTTTAACGGAAGATATTTCCTTTTTCACCATAGTCCTCTATGGGTTTCCAAATATCACTTTCCAAATTTCACAAAACAGTCTTAATGAACGGCTTCTTGAGGGAAAAGCTGTAGCTCTGTGAGATGAACTAACAGAACACAAAGCAGTTTTTCAGACAGCTTCTCTTCGGTAAGTATCTTAGGATATTTCCATTTTCACCATAGCCCTCTATGGGCTTCCACATATCACTTTGGGAATTCCTCAAAAACAGTCTTAGCAGAAGGCTTCTTGAGGGGAAAGCTGTAATTCTTTGAGATGAATTAACAGAACACAAAGCAGTTTCTCGGAAAGCTTCTTTTCATTTTTTAATTGAAGGTATTTCCATTTTCACCATAGCCCTCTATGGGATTACAAATATCACTATGCAAATTCCACAAGAACTGTGGAAGCGAAAGACTTCTGGAGGGGAAAACTGTAACTCTGTGAGATGAATTAACAGAACACAAAGCAGTTTCTCAGATAGCTTCTTTCCAGTTTCTAACGGAGGATATTTCCTTTTAAGCCATAGCCCTCTATGGGCTTCCAAATATCACTTTGCAAGTTTCACAAGAACAGTCTTAGCGAAAGGCTTCCTGAGGGGAAAGTTGTAACTCTGTGAGATGAATTAACAGAACACAAAGCACTTTCTCAAAAAGCTTCTTTTCAGTTTTTAACCGAAGATATTTCCTTTTTCAACATAACCCTGTATGGGCTTCCAAATATCACTTTGCAAATTCCACAAGAACAGTCTTAGCGAAAGGCTTTTAGAGGGAAATGTTGTAACTATGTGAGATGAATTAACAGAACACAAGGCAATTTCTCAGAAAGCTTCTTTTCAGTTTTTATCTTACGATATTTCCTTTTTCACCATAGACCTCTATGGGCTTCCAAATCTCACTTTGCAAATTCCACAAGAACAGTCTTAGCGATAGAATTATTGAATGGAAAGCTGTAACTCTTTGAGGTGAATTAACAGAAGAAAAAGGAGTTTCTCAGAAAGCTTCTTTCCGCTTTGTAACAGAAGATATTTCCTTTTTCACCATAGCGCTCTATGGGCTTCCAAATATCATTTTGCAAATCCCACAACAACAGTCTTAGCGAAAGGCTTCTTGAAGGGAAAGCTGTAACTGGGTGAGGTCTATTATCAGAACACATGGCAGTTTCTCAGAAAGCTTCTTTCCAGTTTTTAACTGAAGATATTTCCTTTTTCACCATAGCCCTCTATGGGCTTCCAAATATCACTTTGCAAATTCGACAACAGCCTTAGCGAAAGGCTTTTAGAGGGAAATGTAACTCTGTGAGATGAATTAACAGAACACAAAGCAGTTTCTCAGAAAGCTTCTTTTCAGTTTTTGTCTTAGGATATTTCCTTTTTCACCGTAGCCCTCTATGGGCTTCCAAATATCACTTTGCATATTCCAAAAGAACAGCCTTAGTGATCGGCTTCATGATAGGAAAGCTGTAACTCTGTGAGATTAATTCACGGAACACAAAGCAGTTTCTCAGAAAGGTTCTTTCCAGTTTTTAGCGGAAGATATTTCCTTTTTCACCATAGTCCACTATGGGCTTCAAAATATCACTTTGCAAATTCCACAAGAACAGTCTTAGTGAACGGCCTCTTGAGGGGAAATCTGTAACTCTCTGAGATGAATTAACAGAACACAAAGCAGTTTCTCAGAAATCTTCTTTCCAGTTTTTAACGAAAGATATTTCCTTTTTCACCAAAGTCCTCTATGGGATTACAAATATCAGTTTGCAAATTTCACAAGAACAGTCTTAGTGAAGGGCTTCTTGAGGGGAAAGCTGTAACACTGTGAGATGAACTAACACAACACAAAGCAGTTTCTCAGACAGCTTCTTTTCGGTTTTTATCCTAGGATATTTCCATTTTAAAAATAGCCCTCTATGGGCTTCCAAGTATCACTTTGCAAATTCCACAAGAACAGTCTTATAGAAAGGCTTCTTGAGGGGAAAGCTGTAACTCGGTGAGATGTATTAACAGAACACACGGCAGTTTCTCAGAAAGCTTCTTTCCAGTTTTTAACGGAAGTTATTTCCCTTTTCACCGTAGCCCTCCATGGGCTTCCAAATATCACTTTGCAAATTCCAGAAGAACAGTCTTAGCGAAAGGCTTCTGAAGGGGAAATCTGTAACTCTGTGAGTTGAATTAACAGAACACAAAGCAGTTTCTCACAAATCTTCTTTCCAGTTTTTAACGGAAGTTAGTTCCTTTTTCACCATAGTCCTCTATGGGCTTCCAAATATGACTTTGCCAATTCCACAAGAACAGTCTTAGCGAAAGGCTTCTTGAGGGGGGAAGCTGTAACTCTGTGAGATGAATTAACAGAACACAAAGCAGTCTTTCAGAAAGCTTCTTTCCAGTATTTAACTGAAGATATTTCCTTTTTCACTATAGCCCTCTATGGGCTTCCAAATATCACTTTGGAAATCCCACAAGAACAGTCTTAGCGAAAGGCTTCTTGAGAGGAAAGCTGTAGCTCGGTGATATGTACTAACAGAACACACCGCATTTTCTCAGAATGGTTCTTTCCAGTTTTTAACGGAAGATATTTCCTTTTTCACCTTTGCCCTCTATGGGCTTCCAAATATCACTTTGCAAATTTCACAAAACAGTCTTAGTTAACGGCTCCTTGAGGGGAAAGCTGTAACTCTGTGAGTGAACTAACAAAACACAAAGCAGCTTTCCATACAGCTTCTTTTCGGTTTTTATCTTAGGATATTTCCATTTTCACCATAGCCTACTATGGGTATCGAAATATCACTTTGGAAATTCCACAAAAACAGTCTTAGCGGAAGGATTCTTGAGGCAAAAGCAGTAACTCTTTGAGATGAATTAACAGAACACAAAGCAGTTTCTCAGAAAGCTTCTTTTCAGTTTTTAACTGAAGGTATTTCCTTTTTCACCATAGCCCTCTATGGGCTTCAAAATATCACTTTGTAAATTCCACAACAACAGCCTTAGCGAAAGGCTTCCTGAGGTAAAAGAGTAACTGTGAGTTGAATTAACAGAACACAAAGCAGTTTCTCAGAAAGCTTCTTTTCAGTTTTTATCTTAGGATGTTTCCTTTTTCACCATTGCCCTCTATGTGCCTCCAAATATCACTTTGCAATTCCGCAAGAACAGTCTTAGTGAACGGCTTCCTGAGGGGAAAGCTGTAGCTCGGTGATATGTACTAACAGAACACACCGCATTTTCTCAGAATGGTTCTTTCCAGTTTTTAACGGAAGATATTTCCTTTTTCACCTTAGCCCTCTATGGGCTTCCAAATATCACTTTGCAAATTTCACAAAACAGTCTTAGTGAACGGCTTCTTGAGGGAAAAGCTGTAGCTCTGTGAGATGAACTAACAGAACACAAAGCAGTTTTTCAGACAGCTTCTTTTCGGTAAGTATCTTACGATATTTCCATTTTCACCATAGCCCTCTATGGGCTTCCACATATCACTTTGGAAATTCCTCAAAAACAGTCTTAGCGGAAGGCTTCTTGAGGGGAAAGCTGTAACTCTTTGAGATGAATTAACAGAACACAAAGCAGTTTCTCGGAAAGCTTCTTTTCATTTTTTAACTGAAGTTATTTCCATTTTCACCATAGCCCTCTATGGGATTCCAAATATCACTATGCAAATTCCACAAGAACAGTGGAAGCGAAAGACTTCTGGAGGGGAAAACTGTAACTCTGTGAGATGAATTAACAGAACACAAAGCAGTTTCTCAGATATCTTCTTTCCAGTTTTTAACGAAAGATATTTCCTTTTTCACCATAGCCCTCTAGGGACTTCCAAATATCACTTTGCAAATCCCACAAGAACAGTCTTAGCGAAAGCCTTCTTGAGGGGATAGCTGTAACTCGGTGAGATGCTTTAACAGAACACACGGCAGTTTCTCAAAAAGCTTCTTTCCAGTTTTTAACGGAAGATATTTCCTTTTTCACCATAGCCCTCTAGGAGTTTTCTAATATCACTTTGCAAATTTCACAAGAATAGTCTCAGTGAACTGCTTCTTGAAGGGAAAGCTGTAACTCTGTGAGATGAACTAACAGAACACAAAGCAGTTTATCAGAAAGCTTCTTTACAGTTTGTATCGGAAAATATTTCCTTTTTCACCATTGCCCTCTATGAGATTCTAAATATCACTTTCCAAATTTCAGAAGAACAGTCTTAGTGAACGGCCTCATGAGGGGAAATCTGTGACACTTTGAGATGAATTAACAGAACACAAAGCAGTTTCTCAGAAAGCTTCTTTTCGGATTTTATCTTACTATATTTCCTTTTTCAACATAGCCCTCTATGGTCTTCCAAATATCACTTTGCAAATTACACAAGAACAGTCTTTGTGAAAGACTTCTTGAGGGGAAAGCTGTAACTCTCTGAGATGAATTAACAGAACACAAAGCAGTTTCTCAGAAAGCTTCTTTTCAGTTTTTATCGTAGGATATTTCCTTTTTCAGCATAGCCCTCTATGGGCTTCCAAAAACATTTTGCAAATTCCACAAGAACAGTCTTAGCGAAAGGATTCTGGAGATAAAAGCTGTAAATCTGTAAGATGAATTAAAAGAATTCAAAGAAGTTTCTCAGAAACCTTCTTTTCGTTTTTTATCTTAGGATATTTCCATTTTCACCATAGGGCTATAGGGTTTCCAAATATCACTTTGCAAATTCCACAAGAACAGTCTTAGCGAAAGGCTTCTTGAGGGGAAAGCTCTAACACTGTGAGATGAATTAACAGAACACAAAGCATTTTCTCACAAATCTTCTTTCCAGTTTTTAACGGAGGATATTTCCTTTCTCACCATAGTCCTCTATGGGCTTCCAAATATCACATTGCAAATCCCACAAGAACAGTCTTAGCGAAAGGCTTCTTGAGAGGAAAGCTGTAACTCAGTGAGACGTATTAACAGAAGACACGGCATTTTCTCAGAATGCTTCTTTCCAGTTTTTAACGGAAGATATTTCCTTTTTCACCATAGTCCTCTATGGGTTTCCAAATATCACTTTCCAAATTTCACAAAACAGTCTTAATGAACGGCTTCTTGAGGGAAAAGCTGTAGCTCTGTGAGATGAACTAACAGAACACAAAGCAGTTTTTCAGACAACTTCTCTTCGGTAAGTATCTTAGGATATTTCCATTTTCACCATAGCCCTCTATGGGCTTCCACATATCACTTTGGGAATTCCTCAAAAACAGTCTTAGCAGAAGGCTTCTTGAGGGGAAAGCTGTAATTCTTTGAGATGAATTAACAGAACACAAAGCAGTTTCTCGGAAAACTTCTTTTCATTTTTTAATTGAAGGTATTTCCATTTTCACCATAGCCCTCTATGGGATTACAAATATCACTATGCAAATTCCACAAGAACTGTGGAAGCGAAAGACTTCTGGAGGGGAAAACTGTAACTCTGTGAGATGTATTAACAGAACACAAAGCAGTTTCTCAGATAGCTTCTTTCCAGTTTCTAACGGAGGATATTTCCTTTTAAGCCATAGCCCTCTATGGGCTTCCAAATATCACTTTGCAAGTTTCTCAAGAACAGTCTTAGCGAAAGGCTTCCTGAGGGGAAAGTTGTAACTCTGTGAGATGAATTAACAGAACACAAAGCAGTTTCTCAAAAAGCTTCTTTTCAGTTTTTAACCGAAGATATTTCCTTTTTCAACATAACCCTGTATGGGCTTCCAAATATCACTTTGCAAATTCCACAAGAACAGTCTTAGCGAAAGGCTTTTAGAGGGAAATGTTGTAACTATGTGAGATGAATTAACAGAACACAAGGCAATTTCTCAGAAAGCTTCTTTTCAGTTTTTATCTTACGATATTTCCTTTTTCACCATAGACCTCTATGGGCTTCCAAATCTCACTTTGCAAATTCCACAAGAACAGTCTTAGCGAAAGAATTATTGAGTGGAAAGCTGTAACTCTTTGAGGTGAATTAACAGAACAAAAAGGAGTTTCTCAGAAAGCTTCTTTCCGCTTTGTAACAGAAGATATTTCCTTTTTCACCATAGCGCTCTATGGGCTTCCAAATATCATTTTGCAAATCCCACAACAACAGTCTTAGCGAAAGGCTTCTTGAAGGGAAAGCTGTAACTGGGTGAGGTCTATTATCAGAACACATGGCAGTTTCTCAGAAAGCTTCTTTCCAGTTTTTAACTGAAGATATTTCCTTTTTCACCATAGCCCTCTATGGGCTTCCAAATATCACTTTGCAAATTCGACAACAGCCTTAGCGAAAGGCTTTTAGAGGGAAATGTAACTCTGTGAGATGAATTAACAGAACACAAAGCAGTTTCTCAGAAAGCTTCTTTTCAGTTTTTGTCTTAGGATATTTCCTTTTTCACCGTAGCCCTCTATGAGCTTCCAAATATCACTTTGCATATACCAAAAGAACAGCCTTAGTGATCGGCTTCATGATAGGAAAGCTGTAACTCTGTGAGATTAATTAACGGAACACAAAGCAGTTTCTCAGAAAGGTTCTTTCCAGTTTTTAGCGGAAGATATTTCCTTTTTCACCATAGTCCACTATGGGCTTCAAAATATCACTTTGCAAATTCCACAAGAACAGTCTTAGTGAACGGCCTCTTGAGGGGAAATCTGTAACTCTCTGAGATGAATTAACAGAACACAAAGCAGTTTCTCAGAAATCTTCTTTCCAGTTTTTAACGAAAGATATTTCCTTTTTCACCAAAGTCCTCTATGGGATTACAAATATCAGTTTGCAAATTTCACAAGAACAGTCTTAGTGAAGGGCTTCTTGAGGGGAAAGCTGTAACACTGTGAGATGAACTAACACAACACAAAGCAGTTTCTCAGACAGCTTCTTTTCGGTTTTTATCCTAGGATATTTCCATTTTAAAAATAGCCCTCTATGGGCTTCCAAGTATCACTTTGCAAATTCCACAAGAACAGTCTTATAGAAAGGCTTCTTGAGGGGAAAGCTGTAACTCGGTGAGATGTATTAACAGAACACACGGCAGTTTCTCAGAAAGCTTCTTTCCAGTTTTTAACGGAAGTTATTTCCCTTTTCACCGTAGCCCTCCATGGGCTTCCAAATATCACTTTGCAAATTCCAGAAGAACAGTCTTAGCGAAAGGCTTCTGAAGGGGAAATCTGTAACTCTGTGAGTTGAATTAACAGAACACAAAGCAGTTTCTCACAAATCTTCTTTCCAGTTTTTAACGGAAGTTAGTTCCTTTTTCACCATAGTCCTCTATGGGCTTCCAAATATGACTTTGCCAATTCCACAAGAACAGTCTTAGCGAAAGGCTTCTTGAGGAGGGAAGCTGTAACTCTGTGAGATGAATTAACAGAACACAAAGCAGTCTTTCAGAAAGCTTCTTTCCAGTATTTAACTGAAGATATTTCCTTTTTCACTATTAGCCCTCTATGGGCTTCCAAATATCACTTTGGAAATCCCACAAGAACAGTCTTAGCGAAAGGCTTCTTGAGAGGAAAGCTGTAGCTCGGTGATATGTACTAACAGAACACACCGCATTTTCTCAGAATGGTTCTTTCCAGTTTTTAACGGAATATATTTCCTTTTTCACCTTTGCCCTCTATGGGCTTCCAAATATCACTTTGCAAATTTCACAAAACAGTCTTAGTTAACGGCTCCTTGAGGGAAAAGCTGTAACTCTGTGAGTGAACTAACAAAACACAAAGCAGCTTTCCATACAGCTTCTTTTCGGTTTTTATCTTAGGATATTTCCATTTTCACCATAGCCTACTATGGGTATCGAAATATCACTTTGGAAATTCCACAAAAACAGTCTTAGCGGAAGGATTCTTGAGGCAAAAGCAGTAACTCTTTGAGATGAATTAACAGAACACAAAGCAGTTTCTCAGAAAGCTTCTTTTCAGTTTTTAACTGAAGGTATTTCCTTTTTCACCATAGCCCTCTATGGGCTTCAAAATATCACTTTGTAAATTCCACAACAACAGCCTTAGCGAAAGCCTTCCTGAGGTAAAAGAGTAACTGTGAGTTGAATTAACAGAACACAAAGCAGTTTCTCAGAAAGCTTCTTTTCAGTTTTTATCTTAGGATGCTTCCTTTTTCACCATTGCCCTCTATGTGCCTCCAAATATCACTTTGCAATTCCACAAGAACAGTCTTAGTGAACGGCTTCCTGAGGGGAAAGCTGTAGCTCGGTGATATGTACTAACAGAACACACCGCATTTTCTCAGAATGGTTCTTTCCAGTTTTTAACGGAAGATATTTCCTTTTTCACCTTAGCCCTCTATGGGCTTCCAAATATCACTTTGCAAATTTCACAAAACAGTCTTAGTGAACGGCTTCTTGAGGGAAAAGCTGTAGCTCTGTGAGATGAACTAACAGAACACAAAGCAGTTTTTCAGACAGCTTCTTTTCGGTAAGTATCTTACGATATTTCCATTTTCACCATAGCCCTCTATGGGCTTCCACATATCACTTTGGAAATTCCTCAAAAACAGTCTTAGCGGAAGGCTTCTTGAGGGGAAAGCTGTAACTCTTTGAGATGAATTAACAGAACACAAAGCAGTTTCTCGGAAAGCTTCTTTTCATTTTTTAACTGAAGTTATTTCCATTTTCACCATAGCCCTCTATGGGATTCCAAATATCACTATGCAAATTCCACAAGAACAGTGGAAGCGAAAGACTTCTGGAGGGGAAAACTGTAACTCTGTGAGATGAATTAACAGAACACAAAGCAGTTTCTCAGATATCTTCTTTCCAGTTTTTAACGAAAGATATTTCCTTTTTCACCATAGCCCTCTAGGGACTTCCAAATATCACTTTGCAAATCCCACAAGAACAGTCTTAGCGAAAGCCTTCTTGAGGGGATAGCTGTAACTCGGTGAGATGCTTTAACAGAACACACGGCAGTTTCTCAAAAGCTTCTTTCCAGTTTTTAGCGGAAGATATTTCCTTTTTCACCATAGCCCTCTAGGAGTTTTCTAATATCACTTTGCAAATTTCACAAGAATAGTCTCAGTGAACTGCTTCTTGAAGGGAAAGCTGTAACTCTGTGACATGAACTAACAGAACACAAAGCAGTTTATCAGAAAGCTTCTTTACAGTTTTTATCGGAAAATATTTCCTTTTTCACCATTGCCCTCTATGAGATTCTAAATATCACTTTCCAAATTTCAGAAGAACAGTCTTAGTGAACGGCCTCATGAGGGGAAATCTGTGACAGTTTGAGATGAATTAACAGAACACAAAGCAGTTTCTCAGAAAGCTTCTTTTCGGATTTTATCTTACTATATTTCCTTTTTCAACATAGCCCTCTATGGTCTTCCAAATATCACTTTGCAAATTACACAAGAACAGTCTTTGTGAAAGACTTCTTGAGGGGAAAGCTGTAACTCTCTGAGATGAATTAACAGAACACAAAGCAGTTTCTCAGAAAGCTTCTTTTCAGTTTTTATCGTAGGATATTTCCTTTTTCAGCATAGCCCTCTATGGGCTTCCAAAAACATTTGCAAATTCCACAAGAACAGTCTTAGCGAAAGGATTCTGGAGATAAAAGCTGTAAATCTGTAAGATGAATTAAAAGAATTCAAAGAAGTTTCTCAGAAACCTTCTTTTCGTTTTTTATCTTACGATATTTCCATTTTCACCATAGGGCTATAGGGGTTTCCAAATATCACTTTGCAAATTCCAGAAGAAAAGTCTTAGTGAAAGGCTTCTTGAGGGTAAAGCTGTAACTCTGTAAGATGAATTAACAGAACACAAAACATTTTCTCAGAAACCTACTTTTCAGTTTTTACCTTAGGATATTTCCTTTTTCACCATAGCCCTCTATGGGATTCCCAATTATCACTTTGAAAATTCGACATGAACAGTCTTAGCGAAAGCCTTCTTTAGGGGAAAGCTGTAACTCTGTGAGAGGAACTAACTGAACACAAAGCAGTTTCTCAGAAAGCTTCTTTCCAGTTTTTAACTGAGGATATTTCCTTTTTCACCATAGACCTCTATGGGCTTCCAAATATCACTTTGCAAATTCCACAAGAACAGTCTTAGCGAAAGGCTTCTTGAGGGGGAAAGCTCTAACTCTGTGAGATGAATTAACAGAACACAAAGCATTTTCTCACAAATCTTCTTTCCAGTTTTTAACGGAGGATATTTCCTTTCTCACCATAGTCCTCTATGGGCTTCCAAATATCACATTGCAAATCCCACAAGGACAGTCTTAGCGAAAGGCTTCTTGAGAGGAAAGCTGTAACTCAGTGAGACGTATTAACAGAAGACACGGCATTTTCTCAGAATGCTTCTTTCCAGTTTTTAACGGAAGATATTTCCTTTTTCACCATAGTCCTCTATGGGTTTCTAAATATCACTTTCCAAATTTCACAAAACAGTCTTAATGAACGGCTTCTTGAGGGAAAAGCTGTAGCTCTGTGAGATGAACTAACAGAACACAAAGCAGTTTTTCAGACAGCTTCTCTTCGGTAAGTATCTTAGGATATTTCCATTTTCACCATAGCCCTCTATGGGCTTCCACATATCACTTTGGGAATTCCTCAAAAACAGTCTTAGCAGAAGGCTTCTTGAGGGGAAAGCTGTAATTCTTTGAGATGAATTAACAGAACACAAAGCTGTTTCTCGGAAAGCTTCTTTTCATTTTTTAATTGAAGGTATTTCCATTTTCACCATAGCCCTCTATGGGATTACAAATATCACTATGCAAATTCCACAAGAACTGTGGAAGCGAAAGACTTCTGGAGGGGAAAACTGTAACTCTGTGAGATGAATTAACAGAACACAAAGCAGTTTCTCAGATAGCTTCTTTCCAGTTTCTAACGGAGGATATTTCCTTTTAAGCCATAGCCCTCTATGGGCTTCCAAATATCACTTTGCAAGTTTCACAAGAACAGTCTTAGCGAAAGGCTTCCTGAGGGGAAAGTTGTAACTCTGTGAGATGAATTAACAGAACACAAAGCAGTTTCTCAAAAGCTTCTTTTCAGTTTTTAACCGAAGATATTTCCTTTTTCAACATAACCCTGTATGGGCTTCCAAATATCACTTTGCAAATTCCACAAGAACAGTCTTAGCGAAAGGCTTTTAGAGGGAAATGTTGTAACTATGTGAGATGAATTAACAGAACACAAGGCAATTTCTCAGAAAGCTTCTTTTCAGTTTTTATCTTACGATATTTCCTTTTTCACCATAGACCTCTATGGGCTTCCAAATCTCACTTTGCAAATTCCACAAGAACAGTCTTAGCGAAAGAATTATTGAGTGGAAAGCTGTAACTCTTTGAGGTGAATTAACAGAACAAAAAGGAGTTTCTCAGAAAGCTTCTTTCCGCTTTGTAACAGAAGATATTTCCTTTTTCACCATAGCGCTCTATGGGCTTCCAAATATCATTTTGCAAATCCCACAACAACAGTCTTAGCGAAAGGCTTCTTGAAGGGAAAGCTGTAACTGGGTGAGGTCTATTATCAGAACACATGGCAGTTTCTCAGAAAGCTTCTTTCCAGTTTTTAACTGAAGATATTTCCTTTTTCACCATAGCCCTCTATGGGCTTCCAAATATCACTTTGCAAATTCGACAACAGCCTTAGCGAAAGGCTTTTAGAGGGAAATGTAACTCTGTGAGATGAAATAACAGAACACAAAGCAGTTTCTCAGAAAGCTTCTTTTCAGTTTTTGTCTTAGGATATTTCCTTTTTCACCGTAGCCCTCTATGGGCTTCCAAATATCACTTTGCATATTCCAAAAGAACAGCCTTAGTGATCGGCTTCATGATAGGAAAGCTGTAACTCTGTGAGATTAATTAACGGAACACAAAGCAGTTTCTCAGAAAGGTTCTTTCCAGTTTTTAGCGGAAGATATTTCCTTTTTCACCATAGTCCACTATGGGCTTCAAAATATCACTTTGCAAATTCCACAAGAACAGTCTTAGTGAACGGCCTCTTGAGGGGAAATCTGTAACTCTCTGAGATGAATTAACAGAACACAAAGCAGTTTCTCAGAAATCTTCTTTCCAGTTTTTAACGAAAGATATTTCCTTTTTCACCAAAGTCCTCTATGGGATTACAAATATCAGTTTGCAAATTTCACAAGAACAGTCTTAGTGAAGGGCTTCTTGAGGGGAAAGCTGTAACACTGTGAGATGAACTAACACAACACAAAGCAGTTTCTCAGACAGCTTCTTTTCGGTTTTTATCCTAGGATATTTCCATTTTAAAAATAGCCCTCTATGGGCTTCCAAGTATCACTTTGCAAATTCCACAAGAACAGTCTTATAGAAAGGCTTCTTGAGGGGAAAGCTGTAACTCGGTGAGATGTATTAACAGAACACACGGCAGTTTCTCAGAAAGCTTCTTTCCAGTTTTTAACGGAAGTTATTTCCCTTTTCACCGTAGCCCTCCATGGGCTTCCAAATATCACTTTGCAAATTCCAGAAGAACAGTCTTAGCGAAAGGCTTCTGAAGGGGAAATCTGTAACTCTGTGAGTTGAATTAACAGAACACAAAGCAGTTTCTCACAAATCTTCTTTCCAGTTTTTAACGGAAGTTAGTTCCTTTTTCACCATAGTCCTCTATGGGCTTCCAAATATGACTTTGCCAATTCCACAAGAACAGTCTTAGCGAAAGGCTTCTTGAGGGGGGAAGCTGTAACTCTGTGAGATGAATTAACAGAACACAAAGCAGTCTTTCAGAAAGCTTCTTTCCAGTATTTAACTGAAGATATTTCCTTTTTCACTATAGCCCTCTATGGGCTTCCAAATATCACTTTGGAAATCCCACAAGAACAGTCTTAGCGAAAGGCTTCTTGAGAGGAAAGCTGTAGCTCGGTGATATGTACTAACAGAACACACCGCATTTTCTCAGAATGGTTCTTTCCTGTTTTTAACGGAAGATATTTCCTTTTTCACCTTTGCCCTCTATGGGCTTCCAAATATCACTTTGCAAATTTCACAAAACAGTCTTAGTTAACGGCTCCTTGAGGGGAAAGCTGTAACTCTGTGAGTGAACTAACAAAACACAAAGCAGCTTTCCATACAGATTCTTTTCGGTTTTTATCTTAGGATATTTCCATTTTCACCATAGCCTACTATGGGTATCGAAATATCACTTTGGAAATTCCACAAAAACAGTCTTAGCGGAAGGATTCTTGAGGCAAAAGCAGTAACTCTTTGAGATGAATTAACAGAACACAAAGCAGTTTCTCAGAAAGCTTCTTTTCAGTTTTTAACTGAAGGTATTTCCTTTTTCACCATAGCCCTCTATGGGCTTCAAAATATCACTTTGTAAATTCCACAACAACAGCCTTAGCGAAAGGCTTCCTGAGGTAAAAGAGTAACTGTGAGTTGAATTAACAGAACACAAAGCAGTTTCTCAGAAAGCTTCTTTTCAGTTTTTATCTTAGGATGTTTCCTTTTTCACCATTGCCCTCTATGTGCCTCCAAATATCACTTTGCAATTCCACAAGAACAGTCTTAGTGAACGGCTTCCTGAGGGGAAAGCTGTAGCTCGGTGATATGTACTAACAGAACACACCGCATTTTCTCAGAATGGTTCTTTCCAGTTTTTAACGGAAGATATTTCCTTTTTCACCTTAGCCCTCTATGGGCTTCCAAATATCACTTTGCAAATTTCACAAAACAGTCTTAGTGAACGGCTTCTTGAGGGAAAAGCTGTAGCTCTGTGAGATGAACTAACAGAACACAAAGCAGTTTTTCAGACAGCTTCTTTTCGGTAAGTATCTTACGATATTTCCATTTTCACCATAGCCCTCTATGGGCTTCCACATATCACTTTGGAAATTCCTCAAAAACAGTCTTAGCGGAAGGCTTCTTGAGGGGAAAGCTGTAACTCTTTGAGATGAATTAACAGAACACAAAGCAGTTTCTCGGAAAGCTTCTTTTCATTTTTTAACTGAAGTTATTTCCATTTTCACCATAGCCCTCTATGGGATTCCAAATATCACTATGCAAATTCCACAAGAACAGTGGAAGCGAAAGACTTCTGGAGGGGAAAACTGTAACTCTGTGAGATGAATTAACAGAACACAAAGCAGTTTCTCAGATATCTTCTTTCCAGTTTTTAACGAAAGATATTTCCTTTTTCACCATAGCCCTCTAGGGACTTCCAAATATCACTTTGCAAATCCCACAAGAACAGTCTTAGCGAAAGCCTTCTTGAGGGGAAAGCTGTAACTCGGTGAGATGCTTTAACAGAACACACGGCAGTTTCTCAAAAAGCTTCTTTCCAGTTTTTAGCGGAAGATATTTCCTTTTTCACCATAGCCCTCTAGGAGTTTTCTAATATCACTTTGCAAATTTCACAAGAATAGTCTCAGTGAACTGCTTCTTGAAGGGAAAGCTGTAACTCTGTGAGATGAACTAACAGAACACAAAGCAGTTTATCAGAAAGCTTCTTTACAGTTTTTATCGGAAAATATTTCCTTTTTCACCATTGCCCTCTATGAGATTCTAAATATCACTTTCCAAATTTCAGAAGAACAGTCTTAGTGAATGGCCTCATGAGGGGAAATCTGTGACACTTTGAGATGAATTAACAGAACACAAAGCAGTTTCTCAGAAAGCTTCTTTTCGGATTTTATCTTACTATATTTCCTTTTTCAACATAGCCCTCTATGGTCTTCCAAATATCACTTTGCAAATTACACAAGAACAGTCTTTGTGAAAGACTTCTTGAGGGGAAATCTGTGACACTTTGAGATGAATTAACAGAACACAAAGCAGTTTCTCAGAAAGCTTCTTTTCGGATTTTATCTTACTATATTTCCTTTTTCAACATAGCCCTCTATGGTCTTCCAAATATCACTTTGCAAATTACACAAGAACAGTCTTTGTGAAAGACTTCTTGAGGGGAAAGCTGTAACTCTCTGAGATGAATTAACAGAACACAAAGCAGTTTCTCAGAAAGCTTCTTTTCAGTTTTTATCTTAGGATATTTCCTTTTTCAGCATAGCCCTCTATGGGCTTCCAAAAACATTTTGCAAATTCCACAAGAACAGTCTTAGCGAAAGGATTCTGGAGATAAAAGCTGTAAATCTGTAAGATGAATTAAAAGAATTCAAAGAAGTTTCTCAGAAACCTTCTTTTCGTTTTTTATCTTACGATATTTCCATTTTCACCATAGGGCTATAGGGTTTCCAAATATCACTTTGCAAATTCCAGAAGAAAAGTCTTAGCGAAAGGCTTCTTGAGGGTAAAGCTGTAACTCTGTAAGATGAATTAACAGAACACAAAACATTTTCTCAGAAACCTACTTTTCAGTTTTTACCTTAGGATATTTCCTTTTTCACCATAGCCCTCTATGGGATTCCAATTATCACTTTGAAAATTCGACATGAACAGTCTTAGCGAAAGCCTTCTTGAGGGGAAAGCTGTAACTCTGTGAGAGGAACTAACTGAACACAAAGCAGTTTCTCAGAAAGCTTCTTTCCAGTTTTTAACTGAGGATATTTCCTTTTTCACCATAGACCTCTATGGGCTTCCAAATATCACTTTGCAAATTCCACAAGAACAGTCTTAGCGAAAGGCTTCTTGAGGGGAAAGCTCTAACTCTGTGAGATGAATTAACAGAACACAAAGCATTTTCTCACAAATCTTCTTTCCAGTTTTTAACGGAGGATATTTCCTTTCTCACCATAGTCCTCTATGGGCTTCCAAATATCACATTGCAAATCCCACAAGAACAGTCTTAGCGAAAGGCTTCTTGAGAGGAAAGCTGTAACTCAGTGAGACGTATTAACAGAAGACACGGCATTTTCTCAGAATGCTTCTTTCCAGTTTTTAACGGAAGATATTTCCTTTTTCACCATAGTCCTCTATGGGTTTCCAAATATCACTTTCCAAATTTCACAAAACAGTCTTAATGAACGGCTTCTTGAGGGAAAAGCTGTAGCTCTGTGAGATGAACTAACAGAACACAAAGCAGTTTTTCAGACAGCTTCTCTTCGGTAAGTATCTTAGGATATTTCCATTTTCACCATAGCCCTCTATGGGCTTCCACATATCACTTTGGGAATTCCTCAAAAACAGTCTTAGCAGAAGGCTTCTTGAGGGGAAAGCTGTAATTCTTTGAGATGAATTAACAGAACACAAAGCAGTTTCTCGGAAAGCTTCTTTTCATTTTTTAATTGAAGTTATTTCCATTTTCACCATAGCCCTCTATGGGATTACAAATATCACTATGCAAATTCCACAAGAACTGTGGAAGCGAAAGACTTCTGGAGGGGAAAACTGTAACTCTGTGAGATGAATTAACAGAACACAAAGCAGTTTCTCAGATAGCTTCTTTCCAGTTTCTAACGGAGGATATTTCCTTTTAAGCCATAGCCCTCTATGGGCTTCCAAATATCACTTTGCAAGTTTCACAAGAACAGTCTTAGCGAAAGGCTTCCTGAGGGGAAAGTTGTAACTCTGTGAGATGAATTAACAGAACACAAAGCAGTTTCTCAAAAAGCTTCTTTTCAGTTTTTAACCGAAGATATTTCCTTTTTCAACATAACCCTGTATGGGCTTCCAAATATCACTTTGCAAATTCCACAAGAACAGTCTTAGCGAAAGGCTTTTAGAGGGAAATGTTGTAACTATGTGAGATGAATTAACAGAACACAAGGCAATTTCTCAGAAAGCTTCTTTTCAGTTTTTATCTTACGATATTTCCTTTTTCACCATAGACCTCTATGGGCTTCCAAATCTCACTTTGCAAATTCCACAAGAACAGTCTTAGCGAAAGAATTATTGAGTGGAAAGCTGTAACTCTTTGAGGTGAATTAACAGAACAAAAAGGAGTTTCTCAGAAAGCTTCTTTCCGCTTTGTAACAGAAGATATTTCCTTTTTCACCATAGCGCTCTATGGGCTTCCAAATATCATTTTGCAAATCCCACAACAACAGTCTTAGCGAAAGGCTTCTTGAAGGGAAAGCTGTAACTGGGTGAGGTCTATTATCAGAACACATGGCAGTTTCTCAGAAAGCTTCTTTCCAGTTTTTAACTGAAGATATTTCCTTTTTCACCATAGCCCTCTATGGGCTTCCAAATATCACTTTGCAAATTCGACAACAGCCTTAGCGAAAGGCTTTTAGAGGGAAATGTAACTCTGTGAGATGAATTAACAGAACACAAAGCAGTTTCTCAGAAAGCTTCTTTTCAGTTTTTGTCTTAGGATATTTCCTTTTTCACCGTAGCCCTCTATGGGCTTCCAAATATCACTTTGCATATTCCAAAAGAACAGCCTTAGTGATCGGCTTCATGATAGGAAAGCTGTAACTCTGTGAGATTAATTAACGGAACACAAAGCAGTTTCTCAGAAAGGTTCTTTCCAGTTTTTAGCGGAAGATATTTCCTTTTTCACCATAGTCCACTATGGGCTTCAAAATATCACTTTGCAAATTCCACAAGAACAGTCTTAGTGAACGGCCTCTTGAGGGGAAATCTGTAACTCTCTGAGATGAATTAACAGAACACAAAGCAGTTTCTCAGAAATCTTCTTTCCAGTTTTTAACGAAAGATATTTCCTTTTTCACCAAAGTCCTCTACGGGATTACAAATATCAGTTTGCAAATTTCACAAGAACAGTCTTAGTGAAGGGCTTCCTGAGGGGAAAGCTGTAACACTGTGAGATGAACTAACACAACACAAAGCAGTTTCTCAGACAGCTTCTTTTCGGTTTTTATCCTAGGATATTTCCATTTTAAAAATAGCCCTCTATGGGCTTCCAAGTATCACTTTGCAAATTCCACAAGAACAGTCTTATAGAAAGGCTTCTTGAGGGGAAAGCTGTAACTCGGTGAGATGTATTAACAGAACACACGGCAGTTTCTCAGAAAGCTTCTTTCCAGTTTTTAACGGAAGTTATTTCCCTTTTCACCGTAGCCCTCCATGGGCTTCCAAATATCACTTTGCAAATTCCAGAAGAACAGTCTTAGCGAAAGGCTTCTGAAGGGGAAATCTGTAACTCTGTGAGTTGAATTAACAGAACACAAAGCAGTTTCTCACAAATCTTCTTTCCAGTTTTTAACGGAAGTTAGTTCCTTTTTCACCATAGTCCTCTATGTGCTTCCAAATATGACTTTGCAAATTCCACAAGAACAGTCTTAGCGAAAGGCTTCTTGAGGGGGAAGCTGTAACTCTGTGAGATGAATTAACAGAGCACAAAGCAGTCTTTCAGAAAGCTTCTTTCCAGTATTTAACTGAAGATATTTCCTTTTTCACTATAGCCCTCTATGGGCTTCCAAATATCACTTTGGAAATCCCACAAGAACAGTCTTAGCGAAAGGCTTCTTGAGAGGAAAGCTGTAGCTCGGTGATATGTACTAACAGAACACACCGCATTTTCTCAGAATGGTTCTTTCCAGTTTTTAACGGAAGATATTTCCTTTTTCACCTTAGCCCTCTATGGGCTTCCAAATATCACTTTGCAAATTACACAAGAACAGTCTTTGTGAAAGACTTCTTGAGGGGAAAGCTGTAACTCTCTGAGATGAATTAACAGAACACAAAGCAGTTTCTCAGAAAGCTTCTTTTCAGTTTTTATCGTAGGATATTTCCTTTTTCAGCATAGCCCTCTATGGGCTTCCAAAAACATTTTGCAAATTCCACAAGAACAGTCTTAGCCAAAGGATTCTGGAGATAAAAGCTGTAAATCTGTAAGGTGAATTAAAAGAATTCAAAGAAGTTTCTCAGAAACCTTCTTTTCGTTTTTTATCTTAGGATATTTCCATTTTCACCATAGGGCTATAGGGTTTCCAAATATCACTTTGCAAATTCCAGAAGAAAAGTCTTAGCGAAAGGCTTCTTGAGGGTAAAGCTGTAACTCTGTAAGATGAATTAACAGAACACAAAACATTTTCTCAGAAACCTACTTTTCAGTTTTTACCTTAGGATATTTCCTTTTTCACCATAGCCCTCTATGGGATTCCAATTATCACTTTGAAAATTCGACATGAACAGTCTTAGCGAAAGCCTTCTTGAGGGGAAAGCTGTAACTCTGTGAGAGGAACTAACTGAACACAAAGCAGTTTCTCAGAAAGCTTCTTTCCAGTTTTTAACTGAGGATATTTCCTTTTTCACCATAGACCTCTATGGGCTTCCAAATATCACTTTGCAAATTCCACAAGAACAGTCTTAGCGAAAGGCTTCTTGAGGGGAAAGCTCTAACTCTGTGAGATGAATTAACAGAACACAAAGCATTTTCTCACAAATCTTCTTTCCAGTTTTTAACGGAGGATATTTCCTTTCTCACCATAGTCCTCTATGGGCTTCCAAATATCACATTGCAAATCCCACAAGAACAGTCTTAGCGAAAGGCTTCTTGAGAGGAAAGCTGTAACTCAGTGAGACGTATTAACAGAAGACACGGCATTTTCTCAGAATGCTTCTTTCCAGTTTTTAACGGAAGATATTTCCTTTTTCACCATAGTCCTCTATGGGTTTCCAAATATCACTTTCCAAATTTCACAAAACAGTCTTAATGAACGGCTTCTTGAGGGAAAAGCTGTAGCTCTGTGAGATGAACTAACAGAACACAAAGCAGTTTTTCAGACAGCTTCTCTTTGGAAAGTATCTTAGGATATTTCCATTTTCACCATAGCCCTCTATGGGCTTCCACATATCACTTTGGGAATTCCTCAAAAACAGTCTTAGCAGAAGGCTTCTTGAGGGGAAAGCTGTAATTCTTTGAGATGAATTAACAGAACACAAAGCAGTTTCTCGGAAAGCTTCTTTTCATTTTTTAATTGAAGGTATTTCCATTTTCACCATAGCCCTCTATGGGATTACAAATATCACTATGCAAATTCCACAAGAACTGTGGAAGCGAAAGACTTCTGGAGGGGAAAACTGTAACTCTGTGAGATGAATTAACAGAACACAAAGCAGTTTCTCAGATAGCTTCTTTCCAGTTTCTAACGGAGGATATTTCCTTTTAAGCCATAGCCCTCTATGGGCTTCCAAATATCACTTTGCAAGTTTCACAAGAACAGTCTTAGCGAAAGGCTTCCTGAGGGGAAAGTTGTAACTCTGTGAGATGAATTAACAGAACACAAAGCAGTTTCTCAAAAAGCTTCTTTTCAGTTTTTAACCGAAGATATTTCCTTTTTCAACATAACCCTGTATGGGCTTCCAAATATCACTTTGCAAATTCCACAAGAACAGTCTTAGCGAAAGGCTTTTAGAGGGAAATGTTGTAACTATGTGAGATGAATTAACAGAACACAAGGCAATTTCTCAGAAAGCTTCTTTTCAGTTTTTATCTTACGATATTTCCTTTTTCACCATAGACCTCTATGGGCTTCCAAATCTCACTTTGCAAATTCCACAAGAACAGTCTTAGCGAAAGAATTATTGAGTGGAAAGCTGTAACTCTTTGAGGTGAATTAACAGAACAAAAAGGAGTTTCTCAGAAAGCTTCTTTCCGCTTTGTAACAGAAGATATTTCCTTTTTCACCATAGCGCTCTATGGGCTTCCAAATATCATTTTGCAAATCCCACAACAACAGTCTTAGCGAAAGGCTTCTTGAAGGGAAAGCTGTAACTGGGTGAGGTCTATTATCAGAACACATGGCAGTTTCTCAGAAAGCTTCTTTCCAGTTTTTAACTGAAGATATTTCCTTTTTCACCATAGCCCTCTATGGGCTTCCAAATATCACTTTGCAAATTCGACAACAGCCTTAGCAAAAGGCTTTTAGAGGGAAATGTAACTCTGTGAGATGAATTAACAGAACACAAAGCAGTTTCTCAGAAAGCTTCTTTTCAGTTTTTGTCTTAGGATATTTCCTTTTTCACCGTAGCCCTCTATGGGCTTCCAAATATCACTTTGCATATTCCAAAAGAACAGCCTTAGTGATCGGCTTCATGATAGGAAAGCTGTAACTCTGTGAGATTAATTAACGGAACACAAAGCAGTTTCTCAGAAAGGTTCTTTCCAGTTTTTAGCGGAAGATATTTCCTTTTTCACCATAGTCCACTATGGGCTTCAAAATATCACTTTGCAAATTCCACAAGAACAGTCTTAGTGAACGGCCTCTTGAGGGGAAATCTGTAACTCTCTGAGATGAATTAACAGAACACAAAGCAGTTTCTCAGAAATCTTCTTTCCAGTTTTTAACGAAAGATATTTCCTTTTTCACCAAAGTCCTCTATGGGATTACAAATATCAGTTTGCAAATATCACAAGAACAGTCTTAGTGAAGGGCTTCTTGAGGGGAAAGCTGTAACACTGTGAGATGAACTAACACAACACAAAGCAGTTTCTCAGACAGCTTCTTTTCGGTTTTTATCCTAGGATATTTCCATTTTAAAAATAGCCCTCTATGGGCTTCCAAGTATCACTTTGCAAATTCCACAAGAACAGTCTTATAGAAAGGCTTCTTGAGGGGAAAGCTGTAACTCGGTGAGATGTATTAACAGAACACACGGCAGTTTCTCAGAAAGCTTCTTTCCAGTTTTTAACGGAAGTTATTTCCCTTTTCACCGTAGCCCTCCATGGGCTTCCAAATATCACTTTGCAAATTCCAGAAGAACAGTCTTAGCGAAAGGCTTCTGAAGGGGAAATCTGTAACTCTGTGAGTTGAATTAACAGAACACAAAGCAGTTTCTCACAAATCTTCTTTCCAGTTTTTAACGGAAGTTAGTTCCTTTTTCACCATAGTCCTCTATGGGCTTCCAAATATGACTTTGCAAATTCCACAAGAACAGTCTTAGCGAAAGGCTTCTTGAGGGGGGAAGCTGTAACTCTGTGAGATGAATTAACAGAACACAAAGCAGTCTTTCAGAAAGCTTCTTTCCAGTATGTAACTGAAGATATTTCCTTTTTCACTATAGCCCTCTATGGGCTTCCAAATATCACTTTGGAAATCCCACAAGAACAGTCTTAGCGAAAGGCTTCTTGAGAGGAAAGCTGTAGCTCGGTGATATGTACTAACAGAACACACCGCATTTTCTCAGAATGGTTCTTTCCAGTTTTTAACGGAAGATATTTCCTTTTTCACCTTAGCCCTCTATGGGCTTCCAAATATCACTTTGCAAATTACACAAGAACAGTCTTTGTGAAAGACTTCTTGAGGGGAAAGCTGTAACTCTCTGAGATGAATTAACAGAACACAAAGCAGTTTCTCAGAAAGCTTCTTTTCAGTTTTTATCGTAGGATATTTCCTTTTTCAGCATAGCCCTCTATGGGCTTCCAAAAACATTTTGCAAATTCCACAAGAACAGTCTTAGCCAAAGGATTCTGGAGATAAAAGCTGTAAATCTGTAAGGTGAATTAAAAGAATTCAAAGAAGTTTCTCAGAAACCTTCTTTTCGTTTTTTATCTTAGGATATTTCCATTTTCACCATAGGGCTATAGGGTTTCCAAATATCACTTTGCAAATTCCAGAAGAAAAGTCTTAGCGAAAGGCTTCTTGAGGGTAAAGCTGTAACTCTGTAAGATGAATTAACAGAACACAAAACATTTTCTCAGAAACCTACTTTTCAGTTTTTACCTTAGGATATTTCCTTTTTCACCATAGCCCTCTATGGGATTCCAATTATCACTTTGAAAATTCGACATGAACAGTCTTAGCGAAAGCCTTCTTGAGGGGAAAGCTGTAACTCTGTGAGAGGAACTAACTGAACACAAAGCAGTTTCTCAGAAAGCTTCTTTCCAGTTTTTAACTGAGGATATTTCCTTTTTCACCATAGACCTCTATGGGCTTCCAAATATCACTTTGCAAATTCCACAAGAACAGTCTTAGCGAAAGGCTTCTTGAGGGGGAAGCTCTAACTCTGTGAGATGAATTAACAGAACACAAAGCATTTTCTCACAAATCTTCTTTCCAGTTTTTAACGGAGGATATTTCCTTTCTCACCATAGTCCTCTATGGGCTTCCAAATATCACATTGCAAATCCCACAAGAACAGTCTTAGCGAAAGGCTTCTTGAGAGGAAAGCTGTAACTCAGTGAGACGTATTAACAGAAGACACGGCATTTTCTCAGAATGCTTCTTTCCAGTTTTTAACGGAAGATATTTCCTTTTTCACCATAGTCCTCTATGGGTTTCCAAATATCACTTTCCAAATTTCACAAAACAGTCTTAATGAACGGCTTCTTGAGGGAAAAGCTGTAGCTCTGTGAGATGAACTAACAGAACACAAAGCAGTTTTTCAGACAGCTTCTCTTCGGTAAGTATCTTAGGATATTTCCATTTTCACCATAGCCCTCTATGGGCTTCCACATATCACTTTGGGAATTCCTCAAAAACAGTCTTAGCAGAAGGCTTCTTGAGGGGAAAGCTGTAATTCTTTGAGATGAATTAACAGAACACAAAGCAGTTTCTCGGAAAGCTTCTTTTCATTTTTTAATTGAAGGTATTTCCATTTTCACCATAGCCCTCTATGGGATTACAAATATCACTATGCAAATTCCACAAGAACTGTGGAAGCGAAAGACTTCTGGAGGGGAAAACTGTAACTCTGTGAGATGAATTAACAGAACACAAAGCAGTTTCTCAGATAGCTTCTTTCCAGTTTCTAACGGAGGATATTTCCTTTTAAGCCATAGCCCTCTATGGGCTTCCAAATATCACTTTGCAAGTTTCACAAGAACAGTCTTAGCGAAAGGCTTCCTGAGGGGAAAGTTGTAACTCTGTGAGATGAATTAACAGAACACAAAGCAGTTTCTCAAAAAGCTTCTTTTCAGTTTTTAACCGAAGATATTTCCTTTTTCAACATAACCCTGTATGGGCTTCCAAATATCACTTTGCAAATTCCACAAGAACAGTCTTAGCGAAAGGCTTTTAGAGGGAAATGTTGTAACTATGTGAGATGAATTAACAGAACACAAGGCAATTTCTCAGAAAGCTTCTTTTCAGTTTTTATCTTACGATATTTCCTTTTTCACCATAGACCTCTATGGGCTTCCAAATCTCACTTTGCAAATTCCACAAGAACAGTCTTAGCGAAAGAATTATTGAGTGGAAAGCTGTAACTCTTTGAGGTGAATTAACAGAACAAAAAGGAGTTTCTCAGAAAGCTTCTTTCCGCTTTGTAACAGAAGATATTTCCTTTTTCACCATAGCGCTCTATGGGCTTCCAAATATCATTTTGCAAATCCCACAACAACAGTCTTAGCGAAAGGCTTCTTGAAGGGAAAGCTGTAACTGGGTGAGGTCTATTATCAGAACACATGGCAGTTTCTCAGAAAGCTTCTTTCCAGTTTTTAACTGAAGATATTTCCTTTTTCACCATAGCCCTCTATGGGCTTCCAAATATCACTTTGCAAATTCGACAACAGCCTTAGCGAAAGGCTTTTAGAGGGAAATGTAACTCTGTGAGATGAATTAACAGAACACAAAGCAGTTTCTCAGAAAGCTTCTTTTCAGTTTTTGTCTTAGGATATTTCCTTTTTCACCGTAGCCCTCTATGGGCTTCCAAATATCACTTTGCATATTCCAAAAGAACAGCCTTAGTGATCGGCTTCATGATAGGAAAGCTGTAACTCTGTGAGATTAATTAACGGAACACAAAGCAGTTTCTCAGAAAGGTTCTTTCCAGTTTTTAGCGGAAGATATTTCCTTTTTCACCATAGTCCACTATGGGCTTCAAAATATCACTTTGCAAATTCCACAAGAACAGTCTTAGTGAACGGCCTCTTGAGGGGAAATCTGTAACTCTCTGAGATGAATTAACAGAACACAAAGCAGTTTCTCAGAAATCTTCTTTCCAGTTTTTAACGAAAGATATTTCCTTTTTCACCAAAGTCCTCTATGGGATTACAAATATCAGTTTGCAAATTTCACAAGAACAGTCTTAGTGAAGGGCTTCTTGAGGGGAAAGCTGTAACACTGTGAGATGAACTAACACAACACAAAGCAGTTTCTCAGACAGCTTCTTTTCGGTTTTTATCCTAGGATATTTCCATTTTAAAAATAGCCCTCTATGGGCTTCCAAGTATCACTTTGCAAATTCCACAAGAACAGTCTTATAGAAAGGCTTCTTGAGGGGAAAGCTGTAACTCGGTGAGATGTATTAACAGAACACACGGCAGTTTCTCAGAAAGCTTCTTTCCAGTTTTTAACGGAAGTTATTTCCCTTTTCACCGTAGCCCTCCATGGGCTTCCAAATATCACTTTGCAAATTCCAGAAGAACAGTCTTAGCGAAAGGCTTCTGAAGGGGAAATCTGTAACTCTGTGAGTTGAATTAACAGAACACAAAGCAGTTTCTCACAAATCTTCTTTCCAGTTTTTAACGGAAGTTAGTTCCTTTTTCACCATAGTCCTCTATGGGCTTCCAAATATGACTTTGCAAATTCCACAAGAACAGTCTTAGCGAAAGGCTTCTTGAGGGGGGAAGCTGTAACTCTGTGAGATGAATTAACAGAACACAAAGCAGTCTTTCAGAAAGCTTCTTTCCAGTATTTAACTGAAGATATTTCCTTTTTCACTATAGCCCTCTATGGGCTTCCAAATATCACTTTGGAAATCCCACAAGAACAGTCTTAGCGAAAGGCTTCTTGAGAGGAAAGCTGTAGCTCGGTGATATGTACTAACAGAACACACCGCATTTTCTCAGAATGGTTCTTTCCTGTTTTTAACGGAAGATATTTCCTTTTTCACCTTAGCCCTCTATGGGCTTCCAAATATCACTTTGCAAATTACACAAGAAAAGTCTTTGTGAAAGACTTCTTGAGGGGAAAGCTGTAACTCTCTGAGATGAATTAACAGAACACAAAGCAGTTTCTCAGAAAGCTTCTTTTCAGTTTTTATCGTAGGATATTTCCTTTTTCAGCATAGCCCTCTATGGGCTTCCAAAAACATTTTGCAAATTCCACAAGAACAGTCTTAGCCAAAGGATTCTGGAGATAAAAGCTGTAAATCTGTAAGGTGAATTAAAAGAATTCAAAGAAGTTTCTCAGAAACCTTCTTTTCGTTTTTTATCTTAGGATATTTCCATTTTCACCATAGGGCTATAGGGTTTCCAAATATCACTTTGCAAATTCCAGAAGAAAAGTCTTAGCGAAAGGCTTCTTGAGGGTAAAGCTGTAACTCTGTAAGATGAATTAACAGAACACAAAACATTTTCTCAGAAACCTACTTTTCAGTTTTTACCTTAGGATATTTCCTTTTTCACCATAGCCCTCTATGGGATTCCAATTATCACTTTGAAAATTCGACATGAACAGTCTTAGCGAAAGCCTTCTTGAGGGGAAAGCTGTAACTCTGTGAGAGGAACTAACTGAACACAAAGCAGTTTCTCAGAAAGCTTCTTTCCAGTTTTTAACTGAGGATATTTCCTTTTTCACCATAGACCTCTATGGGCTTCCAAATATCACTTTGCAAATTCCACAAGAACAGTCTTAGCGAAAGGCTTCTTGAGGGGAAAGCTCTAACTCTGTGAGATGAATTAACAGAACACAAAGCATTTTCTCACAAATCTTCTTTCCAGTTTTTAACGGAGGATATTTCCTTTCTCACCATAGTCCTCTATGGGTTTCCAAATATCACATTGCAAATCCCACAAGAACAGTCTTAGCGAAAGGCTTCTTGAGAGGAAAGCTGTAACTCAGTGAGACGTGTTAACAGAAGACACGGCATTTTCTCAGACTGCTTCTTTCCAGTTTTTAACGGAAGATATTTCCTTTTTCACCATAGTCCTCTATGGGTTTTCAAATATCAATTTCCAAATTTCACAAAACAGTCTTAATGAACGGCTTCTTGAGGGAAAAGCTGTAGCTCTGTGAGATGAACTAACAGAACACAAAGCAGTTTTTCAGACAGCTTCTCTTCGGTAAGTATCTTAGGATATTTCCATTTTCACCATAGCCCTCTATGGGCTTCCACATATCACTTTGGGAATTCCTCAAAAACAGTCTTAGCAGAAGGCTTCTTGAGGGGAAAGCTGTAATTCTTTGAGATGAATTAACAGAACACAAAGCAGTTTCTCGGAAAGCTTCTTTTCATTTTTTAATTGAAGGTATTTCCATTTTCACCATAGCCCTCCATGGGATTACAAATATCACTATGCAAATTCCACAAGAACTGTGGAAGCGAAAGACTTCTGGAGGGGAAAACTGTAACTCTGTGAGATGAATTAACAGAACACAAAGCAGTTTCTCAGATAGCTTCTTTCCAGTTTCTAACGGAGGATATTTCCTTTTAAGCCATAGCCCTCTATGGGCTTCCAAATATCACTTTGCAAGTTTCACAAGAACAGTCTTAGCGAAAGGCTTCCTGAGGGGAAAGTTGTAACTCTGTGAGATGAATTAACAGAACACAAAGCAGTTTCTCAAAAAGCTTCTTTTCAGTTTTTAACCGAAGATATTTCCTTTTTCAACATAACCCAGTATGGGCTTCCAAATATCACTTTGCAAATTCCACAAGAACAGTCTTAGCGAAAGGCTTTTAGAGGGAAATGTTGTAACTATGTGAGATGAATTAACAGAACACAAAGCAATTTCTCAGAAAGCTTCTTTTCAGTTTTTATCTTACGATATTTCCTTTTTCACCATAGACCTCTATGGGCTTCCAAATCTCACTTTGCAAATTCCACAAGAACAGTCTTAGCGAAAGAATTATTGAGTGGAAAGCTGTAACTCTTTGAGGTGAATTAACAGAAGAAAAAGGAGTTTCTCAGAAAGCTTCTTTCCGCTTTGTAACAGAAGATATTTCCTTTTTCACCATAGCGCTCTATGGGCTTCCAAATATCATTTTGCAAATCCCACAACAACAGTCTTAGCGAAAGGCTTCTTGAAGGGAAAGCTGTAACTGGGTGAGGTCTATTATCAGAACACATGGCAGTTTCTCAGAAAGCTTCTTTCCAGTTTTTAACTGAAGATATTTCCTTTTTCACCATAGCCCTCTATGGGCTTCCAAATGTCACTTTGCAAATTCGACAACAGCCTTAGCGAAAGGCTTTTAGAGGGAAATGTAACTCTGTGAGATGAATTAACAGAACACAAAGCAGTTTCTCAGAAAGCTTCTTTTCAGTTTTTGTCTTAGGATATTTCCTTTTTCACCGTAGCCCTCTATGGGCTTCCAAATATCACTTTGCATATTCCAAAAGAACAGCCTTAGTGATCGGCTTCATGATAGGAAAGCTGTAACTCTGTGAGATTAATTAACGGAACACAAAGCAGTTTCTCAGAAAGGTTCTTTCCAGTTTTTAGCGGAAGATATTTCCTTTTTCACCATAGTCCACTATGGGCTTCAAAATATCACTTTGCAAATTCCACAAGAACAGTCTTAGTGAACGGCCTCTTGAGGGGAAATCTGTAACTCTCTGAGATGAATTAACAGAACACAAAGCAGTTTCTCAGAAATCTTCTTTCCAGTTTTTAACGAAAGATATTTCCTTTTTCACCAAAGTCCTCTATGGGATTACAAATATCAGTTTGCAAATTTCACAAGAACAGTCTTAGTGAAGGGCTTCTTGAGGGGAAAGCTGTAACACTGTGAGATGAACTAACACAACACAAAGCAGTTTCTCAGACAGCTTCTTTTCGGTTTTTATCCTAGGATATTTCCATTTTAAAAATAGCCCTCTATGGGCTTCCAAGTATCACTTTGCAAATTCCACAAGAACAGTCTTATAGAAAGGCTTCTTGAGGGGAAAGCTGTAACTCGGTGAGATGTATTAACAGAACACACGGCAGTTTCTCAGAAAGCTTCTTTCCAGTTTTTAACGGAAGTTATTTCCCTTTTCACCGTAGCCCTCCATGGGCTTCCAAATATCACTTTGCAAATTCCAGAAGAACAGTCTTAGCGAAAGGCTTCTGAAGGGGAAATCTGTAACTCTGTGAGTTGAATTAACAGAACACAAAGCAGTTTCTCACAAATCTTCTTTCCAGTTTTTAACGGAAGTTAGTTCCTTTTTCACCATAGTCCTCTATGGGCTTCCAAATATGACTTTGCAAATTCCACAAGAACAGTCTTAGCGAAAGGCTTCTTGAGGGGGGAAGCTGTAACTCTGTGAGATGAATTAACAGAACACAAAGCAGTCTTTCAGAAAGCTTCTTTCCAGTATTTAACTGAAGATATTTCCTTTTTCACTATAGCCCTCTATGGGCTTCCAAATATCACTTTGGAAATCCCACAAGAACAGTCTTAGCGAAAGGCTTCTTGAGAGGAAAGCTGTAGCTCGGTGATATGTACTAACAGAACACACCGCATTTTCTCAGAATGGTTCTTTCCTGTTTTTAACGGAAGATATTTCCTTTTTCACCTTAGCCCTCTATGGGCTTCCAAATATCACTTTGCAAATTACACAAGAAAAGTCTTTGTGAAAGACTTCTTGAGGGGAAAGCTGTAACTCTCTGAGATGAATTAACAGAACACAAAGCAGTTTCTCAGAAAGCTTCTTTTCAGTTTTTATCGTAGGATATTTCCTTTTTCAGCATAGCCCTCTATGGGCTTCCAAAAACATTTTGCAAATTCCACAAGAACAGTCTTAGCCAAAGGATTCTGGAGATAAAAGCTGTAAATCTGTAAGGTGAATTAAAAGAATTCAAAGAAGTTTCTCAGAAACCTTTTCGTTTTTTATCTTAGGATATTTCCATTTTCACCATAGGGCTATAGGGTTTCCAAATATCACTTTGCAAATTCCAGAAGAAAAGTCTTAGCGAAAGGCTTCTTGAGGGTAAAGCTGTAACTCTGTAAGATGAATTAACAGAACACAAAACATTTTCTCAGAAACCTACTTTTCAGTTTTTACCTTAGGATATTTCCTTTTTCACCATAGCCCTCTATGGGATTCCAATTATCACTTTGAAAATTCGACATGAACAGTCTTAGCGAAAGCCTTCTTGAGGGGAAAGCTGTAACTCTGTGAGAGGAACTAACTGAACACAAAGCAGTTTCTCAGAAAGCTTCTTTCCAGTTTTTAACTGAGGATATTTCCTTTTTCACCATAGACCTCTATGGGCTTCCAAATATCACTTTGCAAATTCCACAAGAACAGTCTTAGCGAAAGGCTTCTTGAGGGGAAAGCTCTAACTCTGTGAGATGAATTAACAGAACACAAAGCATTTTCTCACAAATCTTCTTTCCAGTTTTTAACGGAGGATATTTCCTTTCTCACCATAGTCCTCTATGGGCTTCCAAATATCACATTGCAAATCCCACAAGAACAGTCTTAGCGAAAGGCTTCTTGAGAGGAAAGCTGTAACTCAGTGAGACGTATTAACAGAAGACACGGCATTTTCTCAGAATGCTTCTTTCCAGTTTTTAACGGAAGATATTTCCTTTTTCACCATAGTCCTCTATGGGTTTCCAAATATCACTTTCCAAATTTCACAAAACAGTCTTAATGAACGGCTTCTTGAGGGAAAAGATGTAGCTCTGTGAGATTAACTAACAGGACACAAAGCAGTTTTTCAGACAGCTTCTCTTCGGTAAGTATCTTAGGATATTTCCATTTTCACCATAGCCCTCTATGGGCTTCCACATATCACTTTGGGAATTCCTCAAAAACAGTCTTAGCAGAAGGCTTCTTGAGGGGAAAGCTGTAATTCTTTGAGATGAATTAACAGAACACAAAGCAGTTTCTCGGAAAGCTTCTTTTCATTTTTTAATTGAAGGTATTTCCATTTTCACCATAGCCCTCTATGGGATTACAAATATCACTATGCAAATTCCACAAGAACTGTGGAAGCGAAAGACTTCTGGAGGGGAAAACTGTAACTCTGTGAGATGAATTAACAGAACACAAAGCAGTTTCTCAGATAGCTTCTTTCCAGTTTCTAACGGAGGATATTTCCTTTTTCACCATAGCCCTCTATGGGCTTCCAAATATCACTTTGCAAGTTTCACAAGAACAGTCTTAGCGAAAGGCTTCCTGAGGGGAAAGTTGTAACTCTGTGAGATGAATTAACAGAACACAAAGCAGTTTCTCAAAAAGCTTCTTTTCAGTTTTTAACCGAAGATATTTCCTTTTTCAACATAACCCTGTATGGGCTTCCAAATATCACTTTGCAAATTCCACAAGAACAGTCTTAGCGAAAGGCTTTTAGAGGGAAATGTTGTAACTATGTGAGATGAATTAACAGAACACAAGGCAATTTCTCAGAAAGCTTCTTTTCAGTTTTTATCTTACGATATTTCCTTTTTCACCATAGACCTCTATGGGCTTCCAAATCTCACTTTGCAAATTCCACAAGAACAGTCGTAGCGAAAGAATTATTGAGTGGAAAGCTGTAACTCTTTGAGGTGAATTAACAGAACAAAAAGGAGTTTCTCAGAAAGCTTCTTTCCGCTTTGTAACAGAAGATATTTCCTTTTTCACCATAGCGCTCTATGGGCTTCCAAATATCATTTTGCAAATCCCACAACAACAGTCTTAGCGAAAGGCTTCTTGAAGGGAAAGCTGTAACTGGGTGAGGTCTATTATCAGAACACATGGCAGTTTCTCAGAAAGCTTCTTTCCAGTTTTTAACTGAAGATATTTCCTTTTTCACCATAGCCCTCTATGGGCTTCCAAATATCACTTTGCAAATTCGACAACAGCCTTAGCGAAAGGCTTTTAGAGGGAAATGTAACTCTGTGAGATGAATTAACAGAACACAAAGCAGTTTCTCAGAAAGCTTCTTTTCAGTTTTTGTCTTAGGATATTTCCTTTTTCACCGTAGCCCTCTATGGGCTTCCAAATATCACTTTGCATATTCCAAAAGAACAGCCTTAGTGATCGGCTTCATGATAGGAAAGCTGTAACTCTGTGAGATTAATTAACGGAACACAAAGCAGTTTCTCAGAAAGGTTCTTTCCAGTTTTTAGCGGAAGATATTTCCTTTTTCACCATAGTCCACTATGGGCTTCAAAATATCACTTTGCAAATTCCACAAGAACAGTCTTAGTGAACGGCCTCTTGAGGGGAAATCTGTAACTCTCTGAGATGAATTAACAGAACACAAAGCAGTTTCTCAGAAATCTTCTTTCCAGTTTTTAACGAAAGATATTTCCTTTTTCACCAAAGTCCTCTATGGGATTACAAATATCAGTTTGCAAATTTCACAAGAACAGTCTTAGTGAAGGGCTTCTTGAGGGGAAAGCTGTAACACTGTGAGATGAACTAACACAACACAAAGCAGTTTCTCAGACAGCTTCTTTTCGGTTTTTATCCTAGGATATTTCCATTTTAAAAATAGCCCTCTATGGGCTTCCAAGTATCACTTTGCAAATTCCACAAGAACAGTCTTATAGAAAGGCTTCTTGAGGGGAAAGCTGTAACTCGGTGAGATGTATTAACAGAACACACGGCAGTTTCTCAGAAAGCTTCTTTCCAGTTTTTAACGGAAGTTATTTCCCTTTTCACCGTAGCCCTCCATGGGCTTCCAAATATCACTTTGCAAATTCCAGAAGAACAGTCTTAGCGAAAGGCTTCTGAAGGGGAAATCTGTAACTCTGTGAGTTGAATTAACAGAACACAAAGCAGTTTCTCACAAATCTTCTTTCCAGTTTTTAACGGAAGTTAGTTCCTTTTTCACCATAGTCCTCTATGGGCTTCCAAATATGACTTTGCAAATTCCACAAGAACAGTCTTAGCGAAAGGCTTCTTGAGGGGGGAAGCTGTAACTCTGTGAGATGAATTAACAGAACACAAAGCAGTCTTTCAGAAAGCTTCTTTCCAGTATTTAACTGAAGATATTTCCTTTTTCACTATAGCCCTCTATGGGCTTCCAAATATCACTTTGGAAATCCCACAAGAACAGTCTTAGCGAAAGGCTTCTTGAGAGGAAAGCTGTACCTCGGTGATATGTACTAACAGAACACACCGCATTTTCTCAGAATGGTTCTTTCCAGTTTTTAACGGAAGATATTTCCTTTTTCACCTTAGCCCTCTATGGGCTTCCAAATATCACTTTGCAAATTACACAAGAAAAGTCTTTGTGAAAGACTTCTTGAGGGGAAAGCTGTAACTCTCTGAGATGAATTAACAGAACACAAAGCAGTTTCTCAGAAAGCTTCTTTTCAGTTTTTATCGTAGGATATTTCCTTTTTCAGCATAGCCCTCTATGGGCTTCCAAAAACATTTTGCAAATTCCACAAGAACAGTCTTAGCCAAAGGATTCTGGAGATAAAAGCTGTAAATCTGTAAGGTGAATTAAAAGAATTCAAAGAAGTTTCTCAGAAACCTTTTCGTTTTTTATCTTAGGATATTTCCATTTTCACCATAGGGCTATAGGGTTTCCAAATATCACTTTGCAAATTCCAGAAGAAAAGTCTTAGCGAAAGGCTTCTTGAGGGTAAAGCTGTAACTCTGTAAGATGAATTAACAGAACACAAAACATTTTCTCAGAAACCTACTTTTCAGTTTTTACCTTAGGATATTTCCTTTTTCACCATAGCCCTCTATGGGATTCCAATTATCACTTTGAAAATTCGACATGAACAGTCTTAGCGAAAGCCTTCTTGAGGGGAAAGCTGTAACTCTGTGAGAGGAACTAACTGAACACAAAGCAGTTTCTCAGAAAGCTTCTTTCCAGTTTTTAACTGAGGATATTTCCTTTTTCACCATAGACCTCTATGGGCTTCCAAATATCACTTTGCAAATTCCACAAGAACAGTCTTAGCGAAAGGCTTCTTGAGGGGAAAGCTCTAACTCTGTGAGATGAATTAACAGAACACAAAGCATTTTCTCACAAATCTTCTTTCCAGTTTTTAACGGAGGATATTTCCTTTCTCACCATAGTCCTCTATGGGCTTCCAAATATCACATTGCAAATCCCACAAGAACAGTCTTAGCGAAAGGCTTCTTGAGAGGAAAGCTGTAACTCAGTGAGACGTATTAACAGAAGACACGGCATTTTCTCAGAATGCTTCTTTCCAGTTTTTAACGGAAGATATTTCCTTTTTCACCATAGTCCTCTATGGGTTTCCAAATATCACTTTCCAAATTTCACAAAACAGTCTTAATGAACGGCTTCTTGAGGGAAAAGATGTAGCTCTGTGAGATGAACTAACAGGACACAAAGCAGTTTTTCAGACAGCTTCTCTTCGGTAAGTATCTTAGGATATTTCCATTTTCACCATAGCCCTCTATGGGCTTCCACATATCACTTTGGGAATTCCTCAAAAACAGTCTTAGCAGAAGGCTTCTTGAGGGGAAAGCTGTAATTCTTTGAGATGAATTAACAGAACACAAAGCAGTTTCTCGGAAAGCTTCTTTTCATTTTTTAATTGAAGGTATTTCCATTTTCACCATAGCCCTCTATGGGATTACAAATATCACTATGCAAATTCCACAAGAACTGTGGAAGCGAAAGACTTCTGGGGGGGAAAACTGTAACTCTGTGAGATGAATTAACAGAACACAAAGCAGTTTCTCAGATAGCTTCTTTCCAGTTTCTAACGGAGGATATTTCCTTTTAAGCCATAGCCCTCTATGGGCTTCCAAATATCACTTTGCAAGTTTCACAAGAACAGTCTTAGCGAAAGGCTTCCTGAGGGGAAAGTTGTAACTCTGTGAGATGAATTAACAGAACACAAAGCAGTTTCTCAAAAAGCTTCTTTTCAGTTTTTAACCGAAGATATTTCCTTTTTCAACATAACCCTGTATGGGCTTCCAAATATCACTTTGCAAATTCCACAAGAACAGTCTTAGCGAAAGGCTTTTAGAGGGAAATGTTGTAACTATGTGAGATGAATTAACAGAACACAAGGCAATTTCTCAGAAAGCTTCTTTTCAGTTTTTATCTTACAATATTTCCTTTTTCACCATAGACCTCTATGGGCTTCCAAATCTCACTTTGCAAATTCCACAAGAACAGTCGTAGCGAAAGAATTATTGAGTGGAAAGCTGTAACTCTTTGAGGTGAATTAACAGAACAAAAAGGAGTTTCTCAGAAAGCTTCTTTCCGCTTTGTAACAGAAGATATTTCCTTTTTCACCATAGCGCTCTATGGGCTTCCAAATATCATTTTGCAAATCCCACAACAACAGTCTTAGCGAAAGGCTTCTTGAAGGGAAAGCTGTAACTGGGTGAGGTCTATTATCAGAACACATGGCAGTTTCTCAGAAAGCTTCTTTCCAGTTTTTAACTGAAGATATTTCCTTTTTCACCATAGCCCTCTATGGGCTTCCAAATATCACTTTGCAAATTCGACAACAGCCTTAGCGAAAGGCTTTTAGAGGGAAATGTAACTCTGTGAGATGAATTAACAGAACACAAAGCAGTTTCTCAGAAAGCTTCTTTTCAGTTTTTGTCTTAGGATATTTCCTTTTTCACCGTAGCCCTCTATGGGCTTCCAAATATCACTTTGCATATTCCAAAAGAACAGCCTTAGTGATCGGCTTCATGAGAGGAAAGCTGTAACTCTGTGAGATTAATTAACGGAACACAAAGCAGTTTCTCAGAAAGGTTCTTTCCAGTTTTTAGCGGAAGATATTTCCTTTTTCACCATAGTCCACTATGGGCTTCAAAATATCCCTTTGCAAATTCCACAAGAACAGTCTTAGTGAACGGCCTCTTGAGGGGAAATCTGTAACTCTCTGAGATGAATTAACAGAACACAAAGCAGTTTCTCAGAAATCTTCTTTCCAGTTTTTAACGAAAGATATTTCCTTTTTCACCAAAGTCCTCTATGGGATTACAAATATCAGTTTGCAAATTTCACAAGAACAGTCTTAGTGAAGGGCTTCTTGAGGGGAAAGGTGTAACACTGTGAGATGAACTAACACAACACAAAGCAGTTTCTCAGACAGCTTCTTTTCGGTTTTTATCCTAGGATATTTCCATTTTAAAAATAGCCCTCTATGGGCTTCCAAGTATCACTTTGCAAATTCCACAAGAACAGTCTTATAGAAAGGCTTCTTGAGGGGAAAGCTGTAACTCGGTGAGATGTATTAACAGAACACACGGCAGTTTCTCAGAAAGCTTCTTTCCAGTTTTTAACGGAAGTTATTTCCCTTTTCACCGTAGCCCTCCATGGGCTTCCAAATATCACTTTGCAAATTCCAGAAGAACAGTCTTAGCGAAAGGCTTCTGAAGGGGAAATCTGTAACTCTGTGAGTTGAATTAACAGAACACAAAGCAGTTTCTCACAAATCTTCTTTCCAGTTTTTAACGAAAGTTAGTTCCTTTTTCACCATAGTCCTCTATGGGCTTCCAAATATGACTTTGCAAATTCCACAAGAACAGTCTTAGCGAAAGGCTTCTTGAGGGGGGAAGCTGTAACTCTGTGAGATGAATTAACAGAACACAAAGCAGTCTTTCAGAAAGCTTCTTTCCAGTATTTAACTGAAGATATTTCCTTTTTCACTATAGCCCTCTATGGGCTTCCAAATATCACTTTGGAAATCCCACAAGAACAGTCTTAGCGAAAGGCTTCTTGAGAGGAAAGCTGTAGCTCGGTGATATGTACTAACAGAACACACCGCATTTTCTCAGAATGGTTCTTTCCTGTTTTTAACGGAAGATATTTCCTTTTTCACCTTAGCCCTCTATGGGCTTCCAAATATCACTTTGCAAATTACACAAGAAAAGTCTTTGTGAAAGACTTCTTGAGGGGAAAGCTGTAACTCTCTGAGATGAATTAACAGAACACAAAGCAGTTTCTCAGAAAGCTTCTTTTCAGTTTTTATCGTAGGATATTTCCTTTTTCAGCATAGCCCTCTATGGGCTTCCAAAAACATTTTGCAAATTCCACAAGAACAGTCTTAGCCAAAGGATTCTGGAGATAAAAGCTGTAAATCTGTAAGGTGAATTAAAAGAATTCAAAGAAGTTTCTCAGAAACCTTTTCGTTTTTTATCTTAGGATATTTCCATTTTCACCATAGGGCTATAGGGTTTCCAAATATCACTTTGCAAATTCCAGAAGAAAAGTCTTAGCGAAAGGCTTCTTGAGGGTAAAGCTGTAACTCTGTAAGATGAATTAACAGAACACAAAACATTTTCTCAGAAACCTACTTTTCAGTTTTTACCTTAGGATATTTCCTTTTTCACCATAGCCCTCTATGGGATTCCAATTATCACTTTGAAAATTCGACATGAACAGTCTTAGCGAAAGCCTTCTTGAGGGGAAAGCTGTAACTCTGTGAGAGGAACTAACTGAACACAAAGCAGTTTCTCAGAAAGCTTCTTTCCAGTTTTTAACTGAGGATATTTCCTTTTTCACCATAGACCTCTATGGGCTTCCAAATATCACTTTGCAAATTCCACAAGAACAGTCTTAGCGAAAGGCTTCTTGAGGGGAAAGCTCTAACTCTGTGAGATGAATTAACAGAACACAAAGCATTTTCTCACAAATCTTCTTTCCAGTTTTTAACGGAGGATATTTCCTTTCTCACCATAGTCCTCTATGGGCTTCCAAATATCACATTGCAAATCCCACAAGAACAGTCTTAGCGAAAGGCTTCTTGAGAGGAAAGCTGTAACTCAGTGAGACGTATTAACAGAAGACACGGCATTTTCTCAGAATGCTTCTTTCCAGTTTTTAACGGAAGATATTTCCTTTTTCACCATAGTCCTCTATGGGTTTCCAAATATCACTTTCCAAATTTCACAAAACAGTCTTAATGAACGGCTTCTTGAGGGAAAAGATGTAGCTCTGTGAGATGAACTAACAGGACACAAAGCAGTTTTTCAGACAGCTTCTCTTCGGTAAGTATCTTAGGATATTTCCATTTTCACCATAGCCCTCTATGGGCTTCCACATATCACTTTGGGAATTCCTCAAAAACAGTCTTAGCAGAAGGCTTCTTGAGGGGAAAGCTGTAATTCTTTGAGATGAATTAACAGAACACAAAGCAGTTTCTCGGAAAGCTTCTTTTCATTTTTTAATTGAAGGTATTTCCATTTTCACCATAGCCCTCTATGGGATTACAAATATCACTATGCAAATTCCACAAGAACTGTGGAAGCGAAAGACTTCTGGAGGGGAAAACTGTAACTCTGTGAGATGAATTAACAGAACACAAAGCAGTTTCTCAGATAGCTTCTTTCCAGTTTCTAACGGAGGATATTTCCTTTTTCACCATAGCCCTCTATGGGCTTCCAAATATCACTTTGCAAGTTTCACAAGAACAGTCTTAGCGAAAGGCTTCCTGAGGGGAAAGTTGTAACTCTGTGAGATGAATTAACAGAACACAAAGCAGTTTCTCAAAAAGCTTCTTTTCAGTTTTTAACCGAAGATATTTCCTTTTTCAACATAACCCTGTATGGGCTTCCAAATATCACTTTGCAAATTCCACAAGAACAGTCTTAGCGAAAGGCTTTTAGAGGGAAATGTTGTAACTATGTGAGATGAATTAACAGAACACAAGGCAATTTCTCAGAAAGCTTCTTTTCAGTTTTTATCTTACGATATTTCCTTTTTCACCATAGACCTCTATGGGCTTCCAAATCTCACTTTGCAAATTCCACAAGAACAGTCGTAGCGAAAGAATTATTGAGTGGAAAGCTGTAACTCTTTGAGGTGAATTAACAGAACAAAAAGGAGTTTCTCAGAAAGCTTCTTTCCGCTTTGTAACAGAAGATATTTCCTTTTTCACCATAGCGCTCTATGGGCTTCCAAATATCATTTTGCAAATCCCACAACAACAGTCTTAGCGAAAGGCTTCTTGAAGGGAAAGCTGTAACTGGGTGAGGTCTATTATCAGAACACATGGCAGTTTCTCAGAAAGCTTCTTTCCAGTTTTTAACTGAAGATATTTCCTTTTTCACCATAGCCCTCTATGGGCTTCCAAATATCACTTTGCAAATTCGACAACAGCCTTAGCGAAAGGCTTTTAGAGGGAAATGTAACTCTGTGAGATGAATTAACAGAACACAAAGCAGTTTCTCAGAAAGCTTCTTTTCAGTTTTTGTCTTAGGATATTTCCTTTTTCACCGTAGCCCTCTATGGGCTTCCAAATATCACTTTGCATATTCCAAAAGAACAGCCTTAGTGATCGGCTTCATGATAGGAAAGCTGTAACTCTGTGAGATTAATTAACGGAACACAAAGCAGTTTCTCAGAAAGGTTCTTTCCAGTTTTTAGCGGAAGATATTTCCTTTTTCACCATAGTCCACTATGGGCTTCAAAATATCACTTTGCAAATTCCACAAGAACAGTCTTAGTGAACGGCCTCTTGAGGGGAAATCTGTAACTCTCTGAGATGAATTAACAGAACACAAAGCAGTTTCTCAGAAATCTTCTTTCCAGTTTTTAACGAAAGATATTTCCTTTTTCACCAAAGTCCTCTATGGGATTACAAATATCAGTTTGCAAATTTCACAAGAACAGTCTTAGTGAAGGGCTTCTTGAGGGGAAAGCTGTAACACTGTGAGATGAACTAACACAACACAAAGCAGTTTCTCAGACAGCTTCTTTTCGGTTTTTATCCTAGGATATTTCCATTTTAAAAATAGCCCTCTATGGGCTTCCAAGTATCACTTTGCAAATTCCACAAGAACAGTCTTATAGAAAGGCTTCTTGAGGGGAAAGCTGTAACTCGGTGAGATGTATTAACAGAACACACGGCAGTTTCTCAGAAAGCTTCTTTCCAGTTTTTAACGGAAGTTATTTCCCTTTTCACCGTAGCCCTCCATGGGCTTCCAAATATCACTTTGCAAATTCCAGAAGAACAGTCTTAGCGAAAGGCTTCTGAAGGGGAAATCTGTAACTCTGTGAGTTGAATTAACAGAACACAAAGCAGTTTCTCACAAATCTTCTTTCCAGTTTTTAACGGAAGTTAGTTCCTTTTTCACCATAGTCCTCTATGGGCTTCCAAATATGACTTTGCAAATTCCACAAGAACAGTCTTAGCGAAAGGCTTCTTGAGGGGGGAAGCTGTAACTCTGTGAGATGAATTAACAGAACACAAAGCAGTCTTTCAGAAAGCTTCTTTCCAGTATTTAACTGAAGATATTTCCTTTTTCACTATAGCCCTCTATGGGCTTCCAAATATCACTTTGGAAATCCCACAAGAACAGTCTTAGCGAAAGGCTTCTTGAGAGGAAAGCTGTACCTCGGTGATATGTACTAACAGAACACACCGCATTTTCTCAGAATGGTTCTTTCCAGTTTTTAACGGAAGATATTTCCTTTTTCACCTTAGCCCTCTATGGGCTTCCAAATATCACTTTGCAAATTACACAAGAAAAGTCTTTGTGAAAGACTTCTTGAGGGGAAAGCTGTAACTCTCTGAGATGAATTAACAGAACACAAAGCAGTTTCTCAGAAAGCTTCTTTTCAGTTTTTATCGTAGGATATTTCCTTTTTCAGCATAGCCCTCTATGGGCTTCCAAAAACATTTTGCAAATTCCACAAGAACAGTCTTAGCCAAAGGATTCTGGAGATAAAAGCTGTAAATCTGTAAGGTGAATTAAAAGAATTCAAAGAAGTTTCTCAGAAACCTTTTCGTTTTTTATCTTAGGATATTTCCATTTTCACCATAGGGCTATAGGGTTTCCAAATATCACTTTGCAAATTCCAGAAGAAAAGTCTTAGCGAAAGGCTTCTTGAGGGTAAAGCTGTAACTCTGTAAGATGAATTAACAGAACACAAAACATTTTCTCAGAAACCTACTTTTCAGTTTTTACCTTAGGATATTTCCTTTTTCACCATAGCCCTCTATGGGATTCCAATTATCACTTTGAAAATTCGACATGAACAGTCTTAGCGAAAGCCTTCTTGAGGGGAAAGCTGTAACTCTGTGAGAGGAACTAACTGAACACAAAGCAGTTTCTCAGAAAGCTTCTTTCCAGTTTTTAACTGAGGATATTTCCTTTTTCACCATAGACCTCTATGGGCTTCCAAATATCACTTTGCAAATTCCACAAGAACAGTCTTAGCGAAAGGCTTCTTGAGGGGAAAGCTCTAACTCTGTGAGATGAATTAACAGAACACAAAGCATTTTCTCACAAATCTTCTTTCCAGTTTTTAACGGAGGATATTTCCTTTCTCACCATAGTCCTCTATGGGCTTCCAAATATCACATTGCAAATCCCACAAGAACAGTCTTAGCGAAAGGCTTCTTGAGAGGAAAGCTGTAACTCAGTGAGACGTATTAACAGAAGACACGGCATTTTCTCAGAATGCTTCTTTCCAGTTTTTAACGGAAGATATTTCCTTTTTCACCATAGTCCTCTATGGGTTTCCAAATATCACTTTCCAAATTTCACAAAACAGTCTTAATGAACGGCTTCTTGAGGGAAAAGATGTAGCTCTGTGAGATGAACTAACAGAACACAAAGCAGTTTTTCAGACAGCTTCTCTTCGGTAAGTATCTTAGGATATTTCCATTTTCACCATAGCCCTCTATGGGCTTCCACATATCACTTTGGGAATTCCTCAAAAACAGTCTTAGCAGAAGGCTTCTTGAGGGGAAAGCTGTAATTCTTTGAGATGAATTAACAGAACACAAAGCAGTTTCTCGGAAAGCTTCTTTTCATTTTTTAATTGAAGGTATTTCCATTTTCACCATAGCCCTCTATGGGATTACAAATATCACTATGCAAATTCCACAAGAACTGTGGAAGCGAAAGACTTCTGGAGGGGAAAACTGTAACTCTGTGAGATGAATTAACAGAACACAAAGCAGTTTCTCAGATAGCTTCTTTCCAGTTTCTAACGGAGGATATTTCCTTTTAAGCCATAGCCCTCTATGGGCTTCCAAATATCACTTTGCAAGTTTCACAAGAACAGTCTTAGCGAAAGGCTTCCTGAGGGGAAAGTTGTAACTCTGTGAGATGAATTAACAGAACACAAAGCAGTTTCTCAAAAAGCTTCTTTTCAGTTTTTAACCGAAGATATTTCCTTTTTCAACATAACCCTGTATGGGCTTCCAAATATCACTTTGCAAATTCCACAAGAACAGTCTTAGCGAAAGGCTTTTAGAGGGAAATGTTGTAACTATGTGAGATGAATTAACAGAACACAAGGCAATTTCTCAGAAAGCTTCTTTTCAGTTTTTATCTTACGATATTTCCTTTTTCACCATAGAGCTCTATGGGCTTCCAAATCTCACTTTGCAAATTCCACAAGAACAGTCGTAGCGAAAGAATTATTGAGTGGAAAGCTGTAACTCTTTGAGGTGAATTAACAGAACAAAAAGGAGTTTCTCAGAAAGCTTCTTTCCGCTTTGTAACAGAAGATATTTCCTTTTTCACCATAGCGCTCTATGGGCTTCCAAATATCATTTTGCAAATCCCACAACAACAGTCTTAGCGAAAGGCTTCTTGAAGGGAAAGCTGTAACTGGGTGAGGTCTATTATCAGAACACATGGCAGTTTCTCAGAAAGCTTCTTTCCAGTTTTTAACTGAAGATATTTCCTTTTTCACCATAGCCCTCTATGGGCTTCCAAATATCACTTTGCAAATTCGACAACAGCCTTAGCGAAAGGCTTTTAGAGGGAAATGTAACTCTGTGAGATGAATTAACAGAACACAAAGCAGTTTCTCAGAAAGCTTCTTTTCAGTTTTTGTCTTAGGATATTTCCTTTTTCACCGTAGCCCTCTATGGGCTTCCAAATATCACTTTGCATATTCCAAAAGAACAGCCTTAGTGATCGGCTTCATGATAGGAAAGCTGTAACTCTGTGAGATTAATTAACGGAACACAAAGCAGTTTCTCAGAAAGGTTCTTTCCAGTTTTTAGCGGAAGATATTTCCTTTTTCACCATAGTCCACTATGGGCTTCAAAATATCACTTTGCAAATTCCACAAGAACAGTCTTAGTGAACGGCCTCTTGAGGGGAAATCTGTAACTCTCTGAGATGAATTAACAGAACACAAAGCAGTTTCTCAGAAATCTTCTTTCCAGTTTTTAACGAAAGATATTTCCTTTTTCACCAAAGTCCTCTATGGGATTACAAATATCAGTTTGCAAATTTCACAAGAACAGTCTTAGTGAAGGGCTTCTTGAGGGGAAAGCTGTAACACTGTGAGATGAACTAACACAACACAAAGCAGTTTCTCAGACAGCTTCTTTTCGGTTTTTATCCTAGGATATTTCCATTTTAAAAATAGCCCTCTATGGGCTTCCAAGTATCACTTTGCAAATTCCACAAGAACAGTCTTATAGAAAGGCTTCTTGAGGGGAAAGCTGTAACTCGGTGAGATGTATTAACAGAACACACGGCAGTTTCTCAGAAAGCTTCTTTCCAGTTTTTAACGGAAGTTATTTCCCTTTTCACCGTAGCCCTCCATGGGCTTCCAAATATCACTTTGCAAATTCCAGAAGAACAGTCTTAGCGAAAGGCTTCTGAAGGGGAAATCTGTAACTCTGTGAGTTGAATTAACAGAACACAAAGCAGTTTCTCACAAATCTTCTTTCCAGTTTTTAACGGAAGTTAGTTCCTTTTTCACCATAGTCCTCTATGGGCTTCCAAATATGACTTTGCAAATTCCACAAGAACAGTCTTAGCGAAAGGCTTCTTGAGGGGGGAAGCTGTAACTCTGTGAGATGAATTAACAGAACACAAAGCAGTCTTTCAGAAAGCTTCTTTCCAGTATTTAACTGAAGATATTTCCTTTTTCACTATAGCCCTCTATGGGCTTCCAAATATCACTTTGGAAATCCCACAAGAACAGTCTTAGCGAAAGGCTTCTTGAGAGGAAAGCTGTACCTCGGTGATATGTACTAACAGAACACACCGCATTTTCTCAGAATGGTTCTTTCCAGTTTTTAACGGAAGATATTTCCTTTTTCACCTTAGCCCTCTATGGGCTTCCAAATATCACTTTGCAAATTACACAAGAAAAGTCTTTGTGAAAGACTTCTTGAGGGGAAAGCTGTAACTCTCTGAGATGAATTAACAGAACACAAAGCAGTTTCTCAGAAAGCTTCTTTTCAGTTTTTATCGTAGGATATTTCCTTTTTCAGCATAGCCCTCTATGGGCTTCCAAAAACATTTTGCAAATTCCACAAGAACAGTCTTAGCCAAAGGATTCTGGAGATAAAAGCTGTAAATCTGTAAGGTGAATTAAAAGAATTCAAAGAAGTTTCTCAGAAACCTTTTCGTTTTTTATCTTAGGATATTTCCATTTTCACCATAGGGCTATAGGGTTTCCAAATATCACTTTGCAAATTCCAGAAGAAAAGTCTTAGCGAAAGGCTTCTTGAGGGTAAAGCTGTAACTCTGTAAGATGAATTAACAGAACACAAAACATTTTCTCAGAAACCTACTTTTCAGTTTTTACCTTAGGATATTTCCTTTTTCACCATAGCCCTCTATGGGATTCCAATTATCACTTTGAAAATTCGACATGAACAGTCTTAGCGAAAGCCTTCTTGAGGGGAAAGCTGTAACTCTGTGAGAGGAACTAACTGAACACAAAGCAGTTTCTCAGAAAGCTTCTTTCCAGTTTTTAACTGAGGATATTTCCTTTTTCACCATAGACCTCTATGGGCTTCCAAATATCACTTTGCAAATTCCACAAGAACAGTCTTAGCGAAAGGCTTCTTGAGGGGAAAGCTCTAACTCTGTGAGATGAATTAACAGAACACAAAGCATTTTCTCACAAATCTTCTTTCCAGTTTTTAACGGAGGATATTTCCTTTCTCACCATAGTCCTCTATGGGCTTCCAAATATCACATTGCAAATCCCACAAGAACAGTCTTAGCGAAAGGCTTCTTGAGAGGAAAGCTGTAACTCAGTGAGACGTATTAACAGAAGACACGGCATTTTCTCAGAATGCTTCTTTCCAGTTTTTAACGGAAGATATTTCCTTTTTCACCATAGTCCTCTATGGGTTTCCAAATATCACTTTCCAAATTTCACAAAACAGTCTTAATGAACGGCTTCTTGAGGGAAAAGATGTAGCTCTGTGAGATGAACTAACAGAACACAAAGCAGTTTTTCAGACAGCTTCTCTTCGGTAAGTATCTTAGGATATTTCCATTTTCACCATAGCCCTCTATGGGCTTCCACATATCACTTTGGGAATTCCTCAAAAACAGTCTTAGCAGAAGGCTTCTTGAGGGGAAAGCTGTAATTCTTTGAGATGAATTAACAGAACACAAAGCAGTTTCTCGGAAAGCTTCTTTTCATTTTTTAATTGAAGGTATTTCCATTTTCACCATAGCCCTCTATGGGATTACAAATATCACTATGCAAATTCCACAAGAACTGTGGAAGCGAAAGACTTCTGGAGGGGAAAACTGTAACTCTGTGAGATGAATTAACAGAACACAAAGCAGTTTCTCAGATAGCTTCTTTCCAGTTTCTAACGGAGGATATTTCCTTTTAAGCCATAGCCCTCTATGGGCTTCCAAATATCACTTTGCAAGTTTCACAAGAACAGTCTTAGCGAAAGGCTTCCTGAGGGGAAAGTTGTAACTCTGTGAGATGAATTAACAGAACACAAAGCAGTTTCTCAAAAAGCTTCTTTTCAGTTTTTAACCGAAGATATTTCCTTTTTCAACATAACCCTGTATGGGCTTCCAAATATCACTTTGCAAATTCCACAAGAACAGTCTTAGCGAAAGGCTTTTAGAGGGAAATGTTGTAACTATGTGAGATGAATTAACAGAACACAAGGCAATTTCTCAGAAAGCTTCTTTTCAGTTTTTATCTTACGATATTTCCTTTTTCACCATAGACCTCTATGGGCTTCCAAATCTCACTTTGCAAATTCCACAAGAACAGTCGTAGCGAAAGAATTATTGAGTGGAAAGCTGTAACTCTTTGAGGTGAATTAACAGAACAAAAAGGAGTTTCTCAGAAAGCTTCTTTCCGCTTTGTAACAGAAGATATTTCCTTTTTCACCATAGCGCTCTATGGGCTTCCAAATATCATTTTGCAAATCCCACAACAACAGTCTTAGCGAAAGGCTTCTTGAAGGGAAAGCTGTAACTGGGTGAGGTCTATTATCAGAACACATGGCAGTTTCTCAGAAAGCTTCTTTCCAGTTTTTAACTGAAGATATTTCCTTTTTCACCATAGCCCTCTATGGGCTTCCAAATATCACTTTGCAAATTCGACAACAGCCTTAGCGAAAGGCTTTTAGAGGGAAATGTAACTCTGTGAGATGAATTAACAGAACACAAAGCAGTTTCTCAGAAAGCTTCTTTTCAGTTTTTGTCTTAGGATATTTCCTTTTTCACCGTAGCCCTCTATGGGCTTCCAAATATCACTTTGCATATTCCAAAAGAACAGCCTTAGTGATCGGCTTCATGATAGGAAAGCTGTAACTCTGTGAGATTAATTAACGGAACACAAAGCAGTTTCTCAGAAAGGTTCTTTCCAGTTTTTAGCGGAAGATATTTCCTTTTTCACCATAGTCCACTATGGGCTTCAAAATATCACTTTGCAAATTCCACAAGAACAGTCTTAGTGAACGGCCTCTTGAGGGGAAATCTGTAACTCTCTGAGATGAATTAACAGAACACAAAGCAGTTTCTCAGAAATCTTCTTTCCAGTTTTTAACGAAAGATATTTCCTTTTTCACCAAAGTCCTCTATGGGATTACAAATATCAGTTTGCAAATTTCACAAGAACAGTCTTAGTGAAGGGCTTCTTGAGGGGAAAGCTGTAACACTGTGAGATGAACTAACACAACACAAAGCAGTTTCTCAGACAGCTTCTTTTCGGTTTTTATCCTAGGATATTTCCATTTTAAAAATAGCCCTCTATGGGCTTCCAAGTATCACTTTGCAAATTCCACAAGAACAGTCTTATAGAAAGGCTTCTTGAGGGGAAAGCTGTAACTCGGTGAGATGTATTAACAGAACACACGGCAGTTTCTCAGAAAGCTTCTTTCCAGTTTTTAACGGAAGTTATTTCCCTTTTCACCGTAGCCCTCCATGGGCTTCCAAATATCACTTTGCAAATTCCAGAAGAACAGTCTTAGCGAAAGGCTTCTGAAGGGGAAATCTGTAACTCTGTGAGTTGAATTAACAGAACACAAAGCAGTTTCTCACAAATCTTCTTTCCAGTTTTTAACGGAAGTTAGTTCCTTTTTCACCATAGTCCTCTATGGGCTTCCAAATATGACTTTGCAAATTCCACAAGAACAGTCTTAGCGAAAGGCTTCTTGAGGGGGGAAGCTGTAACTCTGTGAGATGAATTAACAGAACACAAAGCAGTCTTTCAGAAAGCTTCTTTCCAGTATTTAACTGAAGATATTTCCTTTTTCACTATAGCCCTCTATGGGCTTCCAAATATCACTTTGGAAATCCCACAAGAACAGTCTTAGCGAAAGGCTTCTTGAGAGGAAAGCTGTACCTCGGTGATATGTACTAACAGAACACACCGCATTTTCTCAGAATGGTTCTTTCCAGTTTTTAACGGAAGATATTTCCTTTTTCACCTTAGCCCTCTATGGGCTTCCAAATATCACTTTGCAAATTACACAAGAAAAGTCTTTGTGAAAGACTTCTTGAGGGGAAAGCTGTAACTCTCTGAGATGAATTAACAGAACACAAAGCAGTTTCTCAGAAAGCTTCTTTTCAGTTTTTATCGTAGGATATTTCCTTTTTCAGCATAGCCCTCTATGGGCTTCCAAAAACATTTTGCAAATTCCACAAGAACAGTCTTAGCCAAAGGATTCTGGAGATAAAAGCTGTAAATCTGTAAGGTGAATTAAAAGAATTCAAAGAAGTTTCTCAGAAACCTTTTCGTTTTTTATCTTAGGATATTTCCATTTTCACCATAGGGCTATAGGGTTTCCAAATATCACTTTGCAAATTCCAGAAGAAAAGTCTTAGCGAAAGGCTTCTTGAGGGTAAAGCTGTAACTCTGTAAGATGAATTAACAGAACACAAAACATTTTCTCAGAAACCTACTTTTCAGTTTTTACCTTAGGATATTTCCTTTTTCACCATAGCCCTCTATGGGATTCCAATTATCACTTTGAAAATTCGACATGAACAGTCTTAGCGAAAGCCTTCTTGAGGGGAAAGCTGTAACTCTGTGAGAGGAACTAACTGAACACAAAGCAGTTTCTCAGAAAGCTTCTTTCCAGTTTTTAACTGAGGATATTTCCTTTTTCACCATAGACCTCTATGGGCTTCCAAATATCACTTTGCAAATTCCACAAGAACAGTCTTAGCGAAAGGCTTCTTGAGGGGAAAGCTCTAACTCTGTGAGATGAATTAACAGAACACAAAGCATTTTCTCACAAATCTTCTTTCCAGTTTTTAACGGAGGATATTTCCTTTCTCACCATAGTCCTCTATGGGCTTCCAAATATCACATTGCAAATCCCACAAGAACAGTCTTAGCGAAAGGCTTCTTGAGAGGAAAGCTGTAACTCAGTGAGACGTATTAACAGAAGACACGGCATTTTCTCAGAATGCTTCTTTCCAGTTTTTAACGGAAGATATTTCCTTTTTCACCATAGTCCTCTATGGGTTTCCAAATATCACTTTCCAAATTTCACAAAACAGTCTTAATGAACGGCTTCTTGAGGGAAAAGATGTAGCTCTGTGAGATGAACTAACAGAACACAAAGCAGTTTTTCAGACAGCTTCTCTTCGGTAAGTATCTTAGGATATTTCCATTTTCACCATAGCCCTCTATGGGCTTCCACATATCACTTTGGGAATTCCTCAAAAACAGTCTTAGCAGAAGGCTTCTTGAGGGGAAAGCTGTAATTCTTTGAGATGAATTAACAGAACACAAAGCAGTTTCTCGGAAAGCTTCTTTTCATTTTTTAATTGAAGGTATTTCCATTTTCACCATAGCCCTCTATGGGATTACAAATATCACTATGCAAATTCCACAAGAACTGTGGAAGCGAAAGACTTCTGGAGGGGAAAACTGTAACTCTGTGAGATGAATTAACAGAACACAAAGCAGTTTCTCAGATAGCTTCTTTCCAGTTTCTAACGGAGGATATTTCCTTTTAAGCCATAGCCCTCTATGGGCTTCCAAATATCACTTTGCAAGTTTCACAAGAACAGTCTTAGCGAAAGGCTTCCTGAGGGGAAAGTTGTAACTCTGTGAGATGAATTAACAGAACACAAAGCAGTTTCTCAAAAAGCTTCTTTTCAGTTTTTAACCGAAGATATTTCCTTTTTCAACATAACCCTGTATGGGCTTCCAAATATCACTTTGCAAATTCCACAAGAACAGTCTTAGCGAAAGGCTTTTAGAGGGAAATGTTGTAACTATGTGAGATGAATTAACAGAACACAAGGCAATTTCTCAGAAAGCTTCTTTTCAGTTTTTATCTTACGATATTTCCTTTTTCACCATAGACCTCTATGGGCTTCCAAATCTCACTTTGCAAATTCCACAAGAACAGTCGTAGCGAAAGAATTATTGAGTGGAAAGCTGTAACTCTTTGAGGTGAATTAACAGAACAAAAAGGAGTTTCTCAGAAAGCTTCTTTCCGCTTTGTAACAGAAGATATTTCCTTTTTCACCATAGCGCTCTATGGGCTTCCAAATATCATTTTGCAAATCCCACAACAACAGTCTTAGCGAAAGGCTTCTTGAAGGGAAAGCTGTAACTGGGTGAGGTCTATTATCAGAACACATGGCAGTTTCTCAGAAAGCTTCTTTCCAGTTTTTAACTGAAGATATTTCCTTTTTCACCATAGCCCTCTATGGGCTTCCAAATATCACTTTGCAAATTCGACAACAGCCTTAGCGAAAGGCTTTTAGAGGGAAATGTAACTCTGTGAGATGAATTAACAGAACACAAAGCAGTTTCTCAGAAAGCTTCTTTTCAGTTTTTGTCTTAGGATATTTCCTTTTTCACCGTAGCCCTCTATGGGCTTCCAAATATCACTTTGCATATTCCAAAAGAACAGCCTTAGTGATCGGCTTCATGATAGGAAAGCTGTAACTCTGTGAGATTAATTAACGGAACACAAAGCAGTTTCTCAGAAAGGTTCTTTCCAGTTTTTAGCGGAAGATATTTCCTTTTTCACCATAGTCCACTATGGGCTTCAAAATATCACTTTGCAAATTCCACAAGAACAGTCTTAGTGAACGGCCTCTTGAGGGGAAATCTGTAACTCTCTGAGATGAATTAACAGAACACAAAGCAGTTTCTCAGAAATCTTCTTTCCAGTTTTTAACGAAAGATATTTCCTTTTTCACCAAAGTCCTCTATGGGATTACAAATATCAGTTTGCAAATTTCACAAGAACAGTCTTAGTGAAGGGCTTCTTGAGGGGAAAGCTGTAACACTGTGAGATGAACTAACACAACACAAAGCAGTTTCTCAGACAGCTTCTTTTCGGTTTTTATCCTAGGATATTTCCATTTTAAAAATAGCCCTCTATGGGCTTCCAAGTATCACTTTGCAAATTCCACAAGAACAGTCTTATAGAAAGGCTTCTTGAGGGGAAAGCTGTAACTCGGTGAGATGTATTAACAGAACACACGGCAGTTTCTCAGAAAGCTTCTTTCCAGTTTTTAACGGAAGTTATTTCCCTTTTCACCGTAGCCCTCCATGGGCTTCCAAATATCACTTTGCAAATTCCAGAAGAACAGTCTTAGCGAAAGGCTTCTGAAGGGGAAATCTGTAACTCTGTGAGTTGAATTAACAGAACACAAAGCAGTTTCTCACAAATCTTCTTTCCAGTTTTTAACGGAAGTTAGTTCCTTTTTCACCATAGTCCTCTATGGGCTTCCAAATATGACTTTGCAAATTCCACAAGAACAGTCTTAGCGAAAGGCTTCTTGAGGGGGGAAGCTGTAACTCTGTGAGATGAATTAACAGAACACAAAGCAGTCTTTCAGAAAGCTTCTTTCCAGTATTTAACTGAAGATATTTCCTTTTTCACTATAGCCCTCTATGGGCTTCCAAATATCACTTTGGAAATCCCACAAGAACAGTCTTAGCGAAAGGCTTCTTGAGAGGAAAGCTGTACCTCGGTGATATGTACTAACAGAACACACCGCATTTTCTCAGAATGGTTCTTTCCAGTTTTTAACGGAAGATATTTCCTTTTTCACCTTAGCCCTCTATGGGCTTCCAAATATCACTTTGCAAATTACACAAGAAAAGTCTTTGTGAAAGACTTCTTGAGGGGAAAGCTGTAACTCTCTGAGATGAATTAACAGAACACAAAGCAGTTTCTCAGAAAGCTTCTTTTCAGTTTTTATCGTAGGATATTTCCTTTTTCAGCATAGCCCTCTATGGGCTTCCAAAAACATTTTGCAAATTCCACAAGAACAGTCTTAGCCAAAGGATTCTGGAGATAAAAGCTGTAAATCTGTAAGGTGAATTAAAAGAATTCAAAGAAGTTTCTCAGAAACCTTTTCGTTTTTTATCTTAGGATATTTCCATTTTCACCATAGGGCTATAGGGTTTCCAAATATCACTTTGCAAATTCCAGAAGAAAAGTCTTAGCGAAAGGCTTCTTGAGGGTAAAGCTGTAACTCTGTAAGATGAATTAACAGAACACAAAACATTTTCTCAGAAACCTACTTTTCAGTTTTTACCTTAGGATATTTCCTTTTTCACCATAGCCCTCTATGGGATTCCAATTATCACTTTGAAAATTCGACATGAACAGTCTTAGCGAAAGCCTTCTTGAGGGGAAAGCTGTAACTCTGTGAGAGGAACTAACTGAACACAAAGCAGTTTCTCAGAAAGCTTCTTTCCAGTTTTTAACTGAGGATATTTCCTTTTTCACCATAGACCTCTATGGGCTTCCAAATATCACTTTGCAAATTCCACAAGAACAGTCTTAGCGAAAGGCTTCTTGAGGGGAAAGCTCTAACTCTGTGAGATGAATTAACAGAACACAAAGCATTTTCTCACAAATCTTCTTTCCAGTTTTTAACGGAGGATATTTCCTTTCTCACCATAGTCCTCTATGGGCTTCCAAATATCACATTGCAAATCCCACAAGAACAGTCTTAGCGAAAGGCTTCTTGAGAGGAAAGCTGTAACTCAGTGAGACGTATTAACAGAAGACACGGCATTTTCTCAGAATGCTTCTTTCCAGTTTTTAACGGAAGATATTTCCTTTTTCACCATAGTCCTCTATGGGTTTCCAAATATCACTTTCCAAATTTCACAAAACAGTCTTAATGAACGGCTTCTTGAGGGAAAAGATGTAGCTCTGTGAGATGAACTAACAGAACACAAAGCAGTTTTTCAGACAGCTTCTCTTCGGTAAGTATCTTAGGATATTTCCATTTTCACCATAGCCCTCTATGGGCTTCCACATATCACTTTGGGAATTCCTCAAAAACAGTCTTAGCAGAAGGCTTCTTGAGGGGAAAGCTGTAATTCTTTGAGATGAATTAACAGAACACAAAGCAGTTTCTCGGAAAGCTTCTTTTCATTTTTTAATTGAAGGTATTTCCATTTTCACCATAGCCCTCTATGGGATTACAAATATCACTATGCAAATTCCACAAGAACTGTGGAAGCGAAAGACTTCTGGAGGGGAAAACTGTAACTCTGTGAGATGAATTAACAGAACACAAAGCAGTTTCTCAGATAGCTTCTTTCCAGTTTCTAACGGAGGATATTTCCTTTTAAGCCATAGCCCTCTATGGGCTTCCAAATATCACTTTGCAAGTTTCACAAGAACAGTCTTAGCGAAAGGCTTCCTGAGGGGAAAGTTGTAACTCTGTGAGATGAATTAACAGAACACAAAGCAGTTTCTCAAAAAGCTTCTTTTCAGTTTTTAACCGAAGATATTTCCTTTTTCAACATAACCCTGTATGGGCTTCCAAATATCACTTTGCAAATTCCACAAGAACAGTCTTAGCGAAAGGCTTTTAGAGGGAAATGTTGTAACTATGTGAGATGAATTAACAGAACACAAGGCAATTTCTCAGAAAGCTTCTTTTCAGTTTTTATCTTACGATATTTCCTTTTTCACCATAGACCTCTATGGGCTTCCAAATCTCACTTTGCAAATTCCACAAGAACAGTCGTAGCGAAAGAATTATTGAGTGGAAAGCTGTAACTCTTTGAGGTGAATTAACAGAACAAAAAGGAGTTTCTCAGAAAGCTTCTTTCCGCTTTGTAACAGAAGATATTTCCTTTTTCACCATAGCGCTCTATGGGCTTCCAAATATCATTTTGCAAATCCCACAACAACAGTCTTAGCGAAAGGCTTCTTGAAGGGAAAGCTGTAACTGGGTGAGGTCTATTATCAGAACACATGGCAGTTTCTCAGAAAGCTTCTTTCCAGTTTTTAACTGAAGATATTTCCTTTTTCACCATAGCCCTCTATGGGCTTCCAAATATCACTTTGCAAATTCGACAACAGCCTTAGCGAAAGGCTTTTAGAGGGAAATGTAACTCTGTGAGATGAATTAACAGAACACAAAGCAGTTTCTCAGAAAGCTTCTTTTCAGTTTTTGTCTTAGGATATTTCCTTTTTCACCGTAGCCCTCTATGGGCTTCCAAATATCACTTTGCATATTCCAAAAGAACAGCCTTAGTGATCGGCTTCATGATAGGAAAGCTGTAACTCTGTGAGATTAATTAACGGAACACAAAGCAGTTTCTCAGAAAGGTTCTTTCCAGTTTTTAGCGGAAGATATTTCCTTTTTCACCATAGTCCACTATGGGCTTCAAAATATCACTTTGCAAATTCCACAAGAACAGTCTTAGTGAACGGCCTCTTGAGGGGAAATCTGTAACTCTCTGAGATGAATTAACAGAACACAAAGCAGTTTCTCAGAAATCTTCTTTCCAGTTTTTAACGAAAGATATTTCCTTTTTCACCAAAGTCCTCTATGGGATTACAAATATCAGTTTGCAAATTTCACAAGAACAGTCTTAGTGAAGGGCTTCTTGAGGGGAAAGCTGTAACACTGTGAGATGAACTAACACAACACAAAGCAGTTTCTCAGACAGCTTCTTTTCGGTTTTTATCCTAGGATATTTCCATTTTAAAAATAGCCCTCTATGGGCTTCCAAGTATCACTTTGCAAATTCCACAAGAACAGTCTTATAGAAAGGCTTCTTGAGGGGAAAGCTGTAACTCGGTGAGATGTATTAACAGAACACACGGCAGTTTCTCAGAAAGCTTCTTTCCAGTTTTTAACGGAAGTTATTTCCCTTTTCACCGTAGCCCTCCATGGGCTTCCAAATATCACTTTGCAAATTCCAGAAGAACAGTCTTAGCGAAAGGCTTCTGAAGGGGAAATCTGTAACTCTGTGAGTTGAATTAACAGAACACAAAGCAGTTTCTCACAAATCTTCTTTCCAGTTTTTAACGGAAGTTAGTTCCTTTTTCACCATAGTCCTCTATGGGCTTCCAAATATGACTTTGCAAATTCCACAAGAACAGTCTTAGCGAAAGGCTTCTTGAGGGGGGAAGCTGTAACTCTGTGAGATGAATTAACAGAACACAAAGCAGTCTTTCAGAAAGCTTCTTTCCAGTATTTAACTGAAGATATTTCCTTTTTCACTATAGCCCTCTATGGGCTTCCAAATATCACTTTGGAAATCCCACAAGAACAGTCTTAGCGAAAGGCTTCTTCAGAGGAAAGCTGTACCTCGGTGATATGTACTAACAGAACACACCGCATTTTCTCAGAATGGTTCTTTCCAGTTTTTAGCGGAAGATATTTCCTTTTTCACCTTAGCCCTCTATGGGCTTCCAAATATCACTTTGCAAATTTCACAAAACAGTCTTAGTTAACGGCTCCTTGAGGGGAAAGCTGTAACTCTGTGAGATGAACTAACAGAACACAAAGCAGTTTATCAGAAAGCTTCTTTACAGTTTTTATCGGAAAATATTTCCTTTTTCACCATTGCCCTCGATGAGATTCTAAATATCACTTTCCAAATTTCAGAAGAACAGTCTTAGTGAACGGCCTCATGAGGGGAAATCTGTGACACTTTGAGATGAATTAACAGAACACAAAGCAGTTTCTCAGAAAGCTTCTTTTCGGATTTTATCTTACTATATTTCCTTTTTCAACATAGCCCTCTATGGTCTTCCAAATATCACTTTGCAAATTACACAAGAACAGTCTTTGTGAAAGACTTCTTGAGGGGAAAGCTGTAACTCTCTGAGATGAATTAACAGAACACAAAGCAGTTTCTCAGAAAGCTTCTTTTCAGTTTTTATCGTAGCATATTTCCTTTTTCAGCATAGCCCTCTATGGGCTTCCAAAAACATTTTGCAAATTCCACAAGAACAGTCTTAGCGAAAGGATTCTGGAGATAAAAGCTGTAAATCTGTAAGATGAATTAAAAGAATTCAAAGAAGTTTCTCAGAAACCTTCTTTTCGTTTTTTATCTTAGGATATTTCCATTTTCACCATAGGGCTATAGGGTTTCCAAATATCACTTTGCAAATTCCAGAAGAAAAGTCTTAGCGAAAGGCTTCTTGAGGGTAAAGCTGTAACTCTGTAAGATGAATTAACAGAACACAAAACATTTTCTCAGAAACCTACTTTTCAGTTTTTACCTTAGGATATTTCCTTTTTCACCATAGCCCTCTATGGGATTCCAATTATCACTTTGAAAATTCGACATGAACAGTCTTAGCGAAAGCCTTCTTGAGGGGAAAGCTGTAACTCTGTGAGAGGAACTAACTGAACACAAAGCAGTTTCTCAGAAAGCTTCTTTCCAGTTTTTAACTGAGGATATTTCCTTTTTCACCATAGACCTCTATGGGCTTCCAAATATCACTTTGCAAATTCCACAAGAACAGTCTTAGCGAAAGGCTTCTTGAGGGGAAAGCTCTAACTCTGTGAGATGAATTAACAGAACACAAAGCATTTTCTCACAAATCTTCTTTCCAGTTTTTAACGGAGGATATTTCCTTTCTCACCATAGTCCTCTATGGGTTTCCAAATATCACATTGCAAATCCCACAAGAACAGTCTTAGCGAAAGGCTTCTTGAGAGGAAAGCTGTAACTCAGTGAGACGTGTTAACAGAAGACACGGCATTTTCTCAGACTGCTTCTTTCCAGTTTTTAACGGAAGATATTTCCTTTTTCACCATAGTCCTCTATGGGTTTTCAAATATCAATTTCCAAATTTCACAAAACAGTCTTAATGAACGGCTTCTTGAGGGAAAAGCTGTAGCTCTGTGAGATGAACTAACAGAACACAAAGCAGTTTTTCAGACAGCTTCTCTTCGGTAAGTATCTTAGGATATTTCCATTTTCACCATAGCCCTCTATGGGCTTCCACATATCACTTTGGGAATTCCTCAAAAACAGTCTTAGCAGAAGGCTTCTTGAGGGGAAAGCTGTAATTCTTTGAGATGAATTAACAGAACACAAAGCAGTTTCTCGGAAAGCTTCTTTTCATTTTTTAATTGAAGGTATTTCCATTTTCACCATAGCCCTCCATGGGATTACAAATATCACTATGCAAATTCCACAAGAACTGTGGAAGCGAAAGACTTCTGGAGGGGAAAACTGTAACTCTGTGAGATGAATTAACAGAACACAAAGCAGTTTCTCAGATAGCTTCTTTCCAGTTTCTAACGGAGGATATTTCCTTTTAAGCCATAGCCCTCTATGGGCTTCCAAATATCACTTTGCAAGTTTCACAAGAACAGTCTTAGCGAAAGGCTTCCTGAGGGGAAAGTTGTAACTCTGTGAGATGAATTAACAGAACACAAAGCAGTTTCTCAAAAAGCTTCTTTTCAGTTTTTAACCGAAGATATTTCCTTTTTCCACATAACCCTGTATGGGCTTCCAAATATCACTTTGCAAATTCCACAAGAACAGTCTTAGCGAAAGGCTTTTAGAGGGAAATGTTGTAACTATGTGAGATGAATTAACAGAACACAAAGCAATTTCTCAGAAAGCTTCTTTTCAGTTTTTATCTTACGATATTTCCTTTTTCACCATAGACCTCTATGGGCTTCCAAATCTCACTTTGCAAATTCCACAAGAACAGTCCTAGCGAAAGAATTATTGAGTGGAAAGCTGTAACTCTTTGAGGTGAATTAACAGAACAAAAAGGAGTTTCTCAGAAAGCTTCTTTCCGCTTTGTAACAGAAGATATTTCCTTTTTCACCATAGCGCTCTATGGGCTTCCAAATATCATTTTGCAAATCCCACAACAACAGTCTTAGCGAAAGGCTTCTTGAAGGGAAAGCTGTAACTGGGTGAGGTCTATTATCAGAACACATGGCAGTTTCTCAGAAAGCTTCTTTCCAGTTTTTAACTGAAGATATTTCCTTTTTCACCATAGCCCTCTATGGGCTTCCAAATATCACTTTGCAAATTCGACAACAGCCTTAGCGAAAGGCTTTTAGAGGGAAATGTAACTCTGTGAGATGAATTAACAGAACACAAAGCAGTTTCTCAGAAAGCTTCTTTTCAGTTTTTGTCTTAGGATATTTCCTTTTTCACCGTAGCCCTCTATGGGCTTCCAAATATCACTTTGCATATTCCAAAAGAACAGCCTTAGTGATCGGCTTCATGATAGGAAAGCTGTAACTCTGTGAGATTAATTAACGGAACACAAAGCAGTTTCTCAGAAAGGTTCTTTCCAGTTTTTAGCGGAAGATATTTCCTTTTTCACCATAGTCCACTATGGGCTTCAAAATATCACTTTGCAAATTCCACAAGAACAGTCTTAGTGAACGGCCTCTTGAGGGGAAATCTGTAACTCTCTGAGATGAATTAACAGAACACAAAGCAGTTTCTCAGAAATCTTCTTTCCAGTTTTTAACGAAAGATATTTCCTTTTTCACCAAAGTCCTCTATGGGATTACAAATATCAGTTTGCAAATTTCACAAGAACAGTCTTAGTGAAGGGCTTCTTGAGGGGAAAGCTGTAACACTGTGAGATGAACTAACACAACACAAAGCAGTTTCTAAGACAGCTTATTTTCGGTTTTTATCCTAGGATATTTCCATTTTAAAAATAGCCCTCTATGGGCTTCCAAGTATCACTTTGCAAATTCCACAAGAACAGTCTTATAGAAAGGCTTCTTGAGGGGAAAGCTGTAACTCGGTGAGATGTATTAACAGAACACACGGCAGTTTCTCAGAAAGCTTCTTTCCAGTTTTTAACGGAAGTTATTTCCCTTTTCACCGTAGCCCTCCATGGGCTTCCAAATATCACTTTGCAAATTCCAGAAGAACAGTCTTAGCGAAAGGCTTCTGAAGGGGAAATCTGTAACTCTGTGAGTTGAATTAACAGAACACAAAGCAGTTTCTCACAAATCTTCTTTCCAGTTTTTAACGGAAGTTAGTTCCTTTTTCACCATAGTCCTCTATGGGCTTCCAAATATGACTTCGCAAATTCCACAAGAACAGTCTTAGCGAAAGGCTTCTTGAGGGGGGAAGCTGTAACTCTGTGAGATGAATTAACAGAACACAAAGCAGTCTTTCAGAAAGCTTCTTTCCAGTATTTAACTGAAGATATTTCCTTTTTCACTATAGCCCTCTATGGGCTTCCAAATATCACTTTGGAAATCCCACAAGAACAGTCTTAGCGAAAGGCTTCTTGAGAGGAAAGCTGTACCTCGGTGATATGTACTAACAGAACACACCGCATTTTCTCAGAATGGTTCTTTCCAGTTTTTAACGGAAGATATTTCCTTTTTCACCTTAGCCCTCTATGGGCTTCCAAATATCACTTTGCAAATTACACAAGAAAAGTCTTTGTGAAAGACTTCTTGAGGGGAAAGCTGTAACTCTCTGAGATGAATTAACAGAACACAAAGCAGTTTCTCAGAAAGCTTCTTTTCAGTTTTTATCGTAGGATATTTCCTTTTTCAGCATAGCCCTCTATGGGCTTCCAAAAACATTTTGCAAATTCCACAAGAACAGTCTTAGCCAAAGGATTCTGGAGATAAAAGCTGTAAATCTGTAAGGTGAATTAAAAGAATTCAAAGAAGTTTCTCAGAAACCTTCTTTTCGTTTTTTATCTTAGGATATTTCCATTTTCACCATAGGGCTATAGGGTTTCCAAATATCACTTTGCAAATTCCAGAAGAAAAGTCTTAGCGAAAGGCTTCTTGAGGGTAAAGCTGTAACTCTGTAAGATGAATTAACAGAACACAAAACATTTTCTCAGAAACCTACTTTTCAGTTTTTACCTTAGGATATTTCCTTTTTCACCATAGCCCTCTATGGGATTCCAATTATCACTTTGAAAATTCGACATGAACAGTCTTAGCGAAAGCCTTCTTGAGGGGAAAGCTGTAACTCTGTGAGAGGAACTAACTGAACATAAAGCAGTTTCTCAGAAAGCTTCTTTCCAGTTTTTAACTGAGGATATTTCCTTTTTCACCATAGACCTCTATGGGCTTCCAAATATCACTTTGCAAATTCCACAAGAACAGTCTTAGCGAAAGGCTTCTTGAGGGGGAAGCTCTAACTCTGTGAGATGAATTAACAGAACACAAAGCATTTTCTCACAAATCTTCTTTCCAGTTTTTAACGGAGGATATTTCCTTTCTCACCATAGTCCTCTATGGGTTTCCAAATATCACATTGCAAATCCCACAAGAACAGTCTTAGCGAAAGGCTTCTTGAGAGGAAAGCTGTAACTCAGTGAGACGTGTTAACAGAAGACACGGCATTTTCTCAGAATGCTTCTTTCCAGTTTTTAACGGAAGATATTTCCTTTTTCACCATAGTCCTCTATGGGTTTCCAAATATCACTTTCCAAATTTCACAAAACAGTCTTAATGAACGGCTTCCTGAGGGAAAAGATGTAGCTCTGTGAGATGAACTAACAGAACACAAAGCAGTTTTTCAGACAGCTTCTCTTCGGTAAGTATCTTAGGATATTTCCATTTCCACCATAGCCCTCTATGGGCTTCCACATATCACTTTGGGAATTCCTCAAAAACAGTCTTAGCAGAAGGCTTCTTGAGGGGAAAGCTGTAATTCTTTGAGATGAATTAACAGAACACAAAGCAGTTTCTCGGAAAGCTTCTTTTCATTTTTTAATTGAAGGTATTTCCATTTTCACCATAGCCCTCTATGGGATTACAAATATCACTATGCAAATTCCACAAGAACTGTGGAAGCGAAAGACTTCTGGAGGGGAAAACTGTAACTCTGTGAGATGAATTAACAGAACACAAAGCAGTTTCTCAGATAGCTTCTTTCCAGTTTCTAACGGAGGATATTTCCTTTTAAGCCATAGCCCTCTATGGGCTTCCAAATATCACTTTGCAAGTTTCACAAGAACAGTCTTAGCGAAAGGCTTCCTGAGGGGAAAGTTGTAACTCTGTGAGATGAATTAACAGAACACAAAGCAGTTTCTCAAAAAGCTTCTTTTCAGTTTTTAACCGAAGATATTTCCTTTTTCCACATAACCCTGTATGGGCTTCCAAATATCACTTTGCAAATTCCACAAGAACAGTCTTAGCGAAAGGCTTTTAGAGGGAAATGTTGTAACTATGTGAGATGAATTAACAGAACACAAGGCAATTTCTCAGAAAGCTTCTTTTCAGTTTTTATCTTACGATATTTCCTTTTTCACCATAGACCTCTATGGGCTTCCAAATCTCACTTTGCAAATTCCACAAGAACAGTCCTAGCGAAAGAATTATTGAGTGGAAAGCTGTAACTCTTTGAGGTGAATTAACAGAACAAAAAGGAGTTTCTCAGAAAGCTTCTTTCCGCTTTGTAACAGAAGATATTTCCTTTTTCACCATAGCGCTCTATGGGCTTCCAAATATCATTTTGCAAATCCCACAACAACAGTCTTAGCGAAAGGCTTCTTGAAGGGAAAGCTGTAACTGGGTGAGGTCTATTATCAGAACACATGGCAGTTTCTCAGAAAGCTTCTTTCCAGTTTTTAACTGAAGATATTTCCTTTTTCACCATAGCCCTCTATGGGCTTCCAAATATCACTTTGCAAATTCGACAACAGCCTTAGCGAAAGGCTTTTAGAGGGAAATGTAACTCTGTGAGATGAATTAACAGAACACAAAGCAGTTTCTCAGAAAGCTTCTTTTCAGTTTTTGTCTTAGGATATTTCCTTTTTCACCGTAGCCCTCTATGGGCTTCCAAATATCACTTTGCATATTCCAAAAGAACAGCCTTAGTGATCGGCTTCATGATAGGAAAGCTGTAACTCTGTGAGATTAATTAACGGAACACAAAGCAGTTTCTCAGAAAGGTTCTTTCCAGTTTTTAGCGGAAGATATTTCCTTTTTCACCATAGTCCACTATGGGCTTCAAAATATCACTTTGCAAATTCCACAAGAACAGTCTTAGTGAACGGCCTCTTGAGGGGAAATCTGTAACTCTCTGAGATGAATTAACAGAACACAAAGCAGTTTCTCAGAAATCTTCTTTCCAGTTTTTAACGAAAGATATTTCCTTTTTCACCAAAGTCCTCTATGGGATTACAAATATCAGTTTGCAAATTTCACAAGAACAGTCTTAGTGAAGGGCTTCTTGAGGGGAAAGCTGTAACACTGTGAGATGAACTAACACAACACAAAGCAGTTTCTCAGACAGCTTCTTTTCGGTTTTTATCCTAGGATATTTCCATTTTAAAAATAGCCCTCTATGGGCTTCCAAGTATCACTTTGCAAATTCCACAAGAACAGTCTTATAGAAAGGCTTCTTGAGGGGAAAGCTGTAACTCGGTGAGATGTATTAACAGAACACACGGCAGTTTCTCAGAAAGCTTCTTTCCAGTTTTTAACGGAAGTTATTTCCCTTTTCACCGTAGCCCTCCATGGGCTTCCAAATATCACTTTGCAAATTCCAGAAGAACAGTCTTAGCGAAAGGCTTCTGAAGGGGAAATCTGTAACTCTGTGAGTTGAATTAACAGAACACAAAGCAGTTTCTCACAAATCTTCTTTCCAGTTTTTAACGGAAGTTAGTTCCTTTTTCACCATAGTCCTCTATGGGCTTCCAAATATGACTTTGCAAATTCCACAAGAACAGTCTTAGCGAAAGGCTTCTTGAGGGGGGAAGCTGTAACTCTGTGAGATGAATTAACAGAGCACAAAGCAGTCTTTCAGAAAGCTTCTTTCCAGTATTTAACTGAAGATATTTCCTTTTTCACTATAGCCCTCTATGGGCTTCCAAATATCACTTTGGAAATCCCACAAGAACAGTCTTAGCGAAAGGCTTCTTGAGAGGAAAGCTGTACCTCGGTGATATGTACTAACAGAACACACCGCATTTTCTCAGAATGGTTCTTTCCAGTTTTTAACGGAAGATATTTCCTTTTTCACCTTAGCCCTCTATGGGCTTCCAAATATCACTTTGCAAATTACACAAGAAAAGTCTTTGTGAAAGACTTCTTGAGGGGAAAGCTGTAACTCTCTGAGATGAATTAACAGAACACAAAGCAGTTTCTCAGAAAGCTTCTTTTCAGTTTTTATCGTAGGATATTTCCTTTTTCAGCATAGCCCTCTATGGGCTTCCAAAAACATTTTGCAAATTCCACAAGAACAGTCTTAGCCAAAGGATTCTGGAGATAAAAGCTGTAAATCTGTAAGGTGAATTAAAAGAATTCAAAGAAGTTTCTCAGAAACCTTCTTTTCGTTTTTTATCTTAGGATATTTCCATTTTCACCATAGGGCTATAGGGTTTCCAAATATCACTTTGCAAATTCCAGAAGAAAAGTCTTAGCGAAAGGCTTCTTGAGGGTAAAGCTGTAACTCTGTAAGATGAATTAACAGAACACAAAACATTTTCTCAGAAACCTACTTTTCAGTTTTTACCTTAGGATATTTCCTTTTTCACCATAGCCCTCTATGGGATTCCAATTATCACTTTGAAAATTCGACATGAACAGTCTTAGCGAAAGCCTTCTTGAGGGGAAAGCTGTAACTCTGTGAGAGGAACTAACTGAACACAAAGCAGTTTCTCAGAAAGCTTCTTTCCAGTTTTTAACTGAGGATATTTCCTTTTTCACCATAGACCTCTATGGGCTTCCAAATATCACTTTGCAAATTCCACAAGAACAGTCTTAGAGAAAGGCTTCTTGAGGGGAAAGCTCTAACTCTGTGAGATGAATTAACAGAACACAAAGCATTTTCTCACAAATCTTCTTTCCAGTTTTTAACGGAGGATATTTCCTTTCTCACCATAGTCCTCTATGGGCTTCCAAATATCACATTGCAAATCCCACAAGAACAGTCTTAGCGAAAGGCTTCTTGAGAGGAAAGCTGTAACTCAGTGAGACGTGTTAACAGAAGACACGGCATTTTCTCAGAATGCTTCTTTCCAGTTTTTAACGGAAGATATTTCCTTTTTCACCATAGTCCTCTATGGGTTTTCAAATATCACTTTCCAAATTTCACAAAACAGTCTTAATGAACGGCTTCTTGAGGGAAAAGCTGTAGCTCTGTGAGATGAACTAACAGAACACAAAGCAGTTTTTCAGACAGCTTCTCTTCGGTAAGTATCTTAGGATATTTCCATTTTCACCATAGCCCTCTATGGGCTTCCACATATCAATTTGGGAATTCCTCAAAAACAGTCTTAGCAGAAGGCTTCCTGAGGGGAAAGCTGTAATTCTTTGAGATGAATTAACAGAACACAAAGCAGTTTCTCGGAAAGCTTCTTTTCATTTTTTAATTGAAGGTATTTCCATTTTCACCATAGCCCTCCATGGGATTACAAATATCACTATGCAAATTCCACAAGAACTGTGGAAGCGAAAGACTTCTGGAGGGGAAAACTGTAACTCTGTGAGATGAATTAACAGAACACAAAGCAGTTTCTCAGATAGCTTCTTTCCAGTTTCTAACGGAGGATATTTCCTTTTAAGCCATAGCCCTCTATGGGCTTCCAAATATCACTTTGCAAGTTTCACAAGAACAGTCTTAGCGAAAGGCTTCCTGAGGGGAAAGTTGTAACTCTGTGAGATGAATTAACAGAACACAAAGCAGTTTCTCAAAAAGCTTCTTTTCAGTTTTTAACCGAAGATATTTCCTTTTTCAACATAACCCTGTATGCGCTTCCAAATATCACTTTGCAAATTCCACAAGAACAGTCTTAGCGAAAGGCTTTTAGAGGGAAATGTTGTAACTATGTGAGATGAATTAACAGAACACAAAGCAATTTCTCAGAAAGCTTCTTTTCAGTTTTTATCTTACGATATTTCCTTTTTCACCATAGACCTCTATGGGCTTCCAAATCTCACTTTGCAAATTCCACAAGAACAGTCTTAGCGAAAGAATTATTGAGTGGAAAGCTGTAACTCTTTGAGGTGAATTAACAGAACAAAAAGGAGTTTCTCAGAAAGCTTCTTTCCGCTTTGTAACAGAAGATATTTCCTTTTTCACCATAGCGCTCTATGGGCTTCCAAATATCATTTTGCAAATCCCACAACAACAGTCTTAGCGAAAGGCTTCTTGAAGGGAAAGCTGTAACTGGGTGAGGTCTATTATCAGAACACATGGCAGTTTCTCAGAAAGCTTCTTTCCAGTTTTTAACTGAAGATATTTCCTTTTTCACCATAGCCCTCTATGGGCTTCCAAATATCACTTTGCAAATTCGACAACAGCCTTAGCGAAAGGCTTTTAGAGGGAAATGTAACTCTGTGAGATGAATTAACAGAACACAAAGCAGTTTCTCAGAAAGCTTCTTTTCAGTTTTTGTCTTAGGATATTTCCTTTTTCACCGTAGCCCTCTATGGGCTTCCAAATATCACTTTGCATATTCCAAAAGAACAGCCTTAGTGATCGGCTTCATGATAGGAAAGCTGTAACTCTGTGAGATTAATTAACGGAACACAAAGCAGTTTCTCAGAAAGGTTCTTTCCAGTTTTTAGCAGAAGATATTTCCTTTTTCACCATAGTCCACTATGGGCTTCAAAATATCACTTTGCAAATTCCACAAGAACAGTCTTAGTGAACGGCCTCTTGAGGGGAAATCTGTAACTCTCTGAGATGAATTAACAGAACACAAAGCAGTTTCTCAGAAATCTTCTTTCCAGTTTTTAACGAAAGATATTTCCTTTTTCACCAAAGTCCTCTATGGGATTACAAATATCAGTTTGCAAATTTCACAAGAACAGTCTTAGTGAAGGGCTTCTTGAGGGGAAAGCTGTAACACTGTGAGATGAACTAACACAACACAAAGCAGTTTCTCAGACAGCTTCTTTTCGGTTTTTATCCTAGGATATTTCCATTTTAAAAATAGCCCCCTATGGGCTTCCAAGTATCACTTTGCAAATTCCACAAGAACAGTCTTATAGAAAGGCTTCTTGAGGGGAAAGCTGTAACTCGGTGAGATGTATTAACAGAACACACGGCAGTTTCTCAGAAAGCTTCTTTCCAGTTTTTAACGGAAGTTATTTCCCTTTTCACCGTAGCCCTCCATGGGCTTCCAAATATCACTTTGCAAATTCCAGAAGAACAGTCTTAGCGAAAGGCTTCTGAAGGGGAAATCTGTAACTCTGTGAGTTGAATTAACAGAACACAAAGCAGTTTCTCACAAATCTTCTTTCCAGTTTTTAACGGAAGTTAGTTCCTTTTTCACCATAGTCCTCTATGGGCTTCCAAATATGACTTTGCAAATTCCACAAGAACAGTCTTAGCGAAAGGCTTCTTGAGGGGGGAAGCTGTAACTCTGTGAGATGAATTAACAGAACACAAAGCAGTCTTTCAGAAAGCTTCTTTCCAGTATTTAACTGAAGATATTTCCTTTTTCACTATAGCCCTCTATGGGCTTCCAAATATCACTTTGGAAATCCCACAAGAACAGTCTTAGCGAAAGGCTTCTTGAGAGGAAAGCTGTACCTCGGTGATATGTACTAACAGAACACACCGCATTTTCTCAGAATGGTTCTTTCCAGTTTTTAGCGGAAGATATTTCCTTTTTCACCTTAGCCCTCTATGGGCTTCCAAATATCACTTTGCAAATTTCACAAAACAGTCTTAGTTAACGGCTCCTTGAGGGGAAAGCTGTAACTCTGTGAGATGAACTAACAGAACACAAAGCAGTTTATCAGAAAGCTTCTTTACAGTTTGTATCGGAAAATATTTCCTTTTTCACCATTGCCCTCGATGAGATTCTAAATATCACTTTCCAAATTTCAGAAGAACAGTCTTTGTGAACGGCCTCATGAGGGGAAATCTGTGACACTTTGAGATGAATTAACAGAACACAAAGCAGTTTCTCAGAAAGCTTCTTTTCGGATTTTATCTTACTATATTTCCTTTTTCAACATAGCCCTCTATGGTCTTCCAAATATCACTTTGCAAATTACACAAGAACAGTCTTTGTGAAAGACTTCTTGAGGGGAAAGCTGTAACTCTCTGAGATGAATTAACAGAACACAAAGCAGTTTCTCAGAAAGCTTCTTTTCAGTTTTTATCGTAGGATATTTCCTTTTTCAGCATAGCCCTCTATGGGCTTCCAAAAACATTTTGCAAATTCCACAAGAACAGTCTTAGCGAAAGGATTCTGGAGATAAAAGCTGTAAATCTGTAAGATGAATTAAAAGAATACAAAGAAGTTTCTCAGAAACCTTCTTTTCGTTTTTTATCTTACGATATTTCCATTTTCACCATAGGGCTATAGGGTTTCCAAATATCACTTTGCAAATTCCAGAAGAAAAGTCTTAGCGAAAGGCTTCTTGAGGGTAAAGCTGTAACTCTGTAAGATGAATTAACAGAACACAAAACATTTTCTCAGAAACCTACTTTTCAGTTTTTACCTTAGGATATTTCCTTTTTCACCATAGCCCTCTATGGGATTCCAATTATCACTTTGATAATTCGACATGAACAGTCTTAGCGAAAACCTTCTTGAGGGGAAAGCTGTAACTCTGTGAGAGGAACTAACTGAACACAAAGCAGTTTCTCAGAAAGCTTCTTTCCAGTTTTTAACTGAGGATATTTCCTTTTTCACCATAGACTTCTATGGGCTTCCAAATATCACTTTGCAAATTCCACAAGAACAGTCTTAGCGAAAGGCTTTTAGAGGGAAATGTTGTAACTATGTGAGATGAATTAACAGAACACAAGGCAATTTCTCAGAAAGCTTCTTTTCAGTTTTTATCTTACGATATTTCCTTTTTCACCATAGACCTCTATGGGCTTCCAAATCTCACTTTGCAAATTCCACAAGAACAGTCGTAGCGAAAGAATTATTGAGTGGAAAGCTGTAACTCTTTGAGGTGAATTAACAGAACAAAAAGGAGTTTCTCAGAAAGCTTCTTTCCGCTTTGTAACAGAAGATATTTCCTTTTTCACCATAGCGCTCTATGGGCTTCCAAATATCATTTTGCAAATCCCACAACAACAGTCTTAGCGAAAGGCTTCTTGAAGGGAAAGCTGTAACTGGGTGAGGTCTATTATCAGAACACATGGCAGTTTCTCAGAAAGCTTCTTTCCAGTTTTTAACTGAAGATATTTCCTTTTTCACCATAGCCCTCTATGGGCTTCCAAATATCACTTTGCAAATTCGACAACAGCCTTAGCGAAAGGCTTTTAGAGGGAAATGTAACTCTGTGAGATGAATTAACAGAACACAAAGCAGTTTCTCAGAAAGCTTCTTTTCAGTTTTTGTCTTAGGATATTTCCTTTTTCACCGTAGCCCTCTATGGGCTTCCAAATATCACTTTGCATATTCCAAAAGAACAGCCTTAGTGATCGGCTTCATGATAGGAAAGCTGTAACTCTGTGAGATTAATTAACGGAACACAAAGCAGTTTCTCAGAAAGGTTCTTTCCAGTTTTTAGCGGAAGATATTTCCTTTTTCACCATAGTCCACTATGGGCTTCAAAATATCACTTTGCAAATTCCACAAGAACAGTCTTAGTGAACGGCCTCTTGAGGGGAAATCTGTAACTCTCTGAGATGAATTAACAGAACACAAAGCAGTTTCTCAGAAATCTTCTTTCCAGTTTTTAACGAAAGATATTTCCTTTTTCACCAAAGTCCTCTATGGGATTACAAATATCAGTTTGCAAATTTCACAAGAACAGTCTTAGTGAAGGGCTTCTTGAGGGGAAAGCTGTAACACTGTGAGATGAACTAACACAACACAAAGCAGTTTCTCAGACAGCTTCTTTTCGGTTTTTATCCTAGGATATTTCCATTTTAAAAATAGCCCTCTATGGGCTTCCAAGTATCACTTTGCAAATTCCACAAGAACAGTCTTATAGAAAGGCTTCTTGAGGGGAAAGCTGTAACTCGGTGAGATGTATTAACAGAACACACGGCAGTTTCTCAGAAAGCTTCTTTCCAGTTTTTAATGGAAGTTATTTCCCTTTTCACCGTAGCCCTCCATGGGCATCCAAATATCACTTTGCAAATTCCAGAAGAACAGTCTTAGCGAAAGGCTTCTGAAGGGGAAATCTGTAACTCTGTGAGTTGAATTAACAGAACACAAAGCAGTTTCTCACAAATCTTCTTTCCAGTTTTTAACGGAAGTTAGTTCCTTTTTCACCATAGTCCTCTATGGGCTTCCAAATATGACTTTGCAAATTCCACAAGAACAGTCTTAGCGAAAGGCTTCTTGAGGTGGGAAGCTGTAACTCTGTGAGATGAATTAACAGAACACAAAGCAGTCTTTCAGAAAGCTTTTTTCCAGTATTTAACTGAAGATATTTCCTTTTTCACTATAGCCCTCTATGGGCTTCCAAATATCACTTTGGAAATCCCACAAGAACAGTCTTAGCGAAAGGCTTCTTGAGAGGAAAGCTGTACCTCGGTGATATGTACTAACAGAACACACCGCATTTTCTCAGAATGGTTCTTTCCAGTTTTTAACGGAAGATAATTCCTTTTTCACCTTAGCCCTCTATGGGCTTCCAAATATCACTTTGCAAATTACACAAGAACAGTCTTTGTGAAAGACTTCTTGAGGGGAAAGCTGTAACTCTCTGAGATGAATTAACAGAACACAAAGCAGTTTCTCAGAAAGCTTCTTTTCAGTTTTTGTCTTAGGATATTTCCTTTTTCACCTTAGCCCTCTATGGGCTTCCAAATATCACTTTGCAAATTTCACAAAACAGTCTTAGTTAACGGCTCCTTGAGGGGAAAGCTGTAACTCTGTGAGATGAACTAACAGAACACAAATCAGTTTATCAGAAAGCTTCTTTACAGTTTGTATCGGAAAATATTTCCTTTTTCACCATTGCCCTCTATGAGATTCTAAATATCACTTTCCAAATTTCAGAAGAACAGTCTTAGTGAACGGCCTCATGAGGGGAAATCTGTGACACTTTGAGATGAATTAACAGAACACAAAGCAGTTTCTCAGAAAGCTTCTTTTCGGATTTTATCTTACTATATTTCCTTTTTCAACATAGCCCTCTATGGTCTTCCACATATCACTTTGCAAATTACACAAGAACAGTCTTTGTGAAAGACTTCTTGAGGGGAAAGCTGTAACTCTCTGAGATGAATTAACAGAACACAAAGCAGTTTCTCAGAAAGCTTCTTTTCAGTTTTTATCATAGCATATTTCCTTTTTCAGCATAGCCCTCTATGGGCTTCCAAAAACATTTTGCAAATTCCACAAGAACAGTCTTAGCGAAAGGATTCTGGAGATAAAAGCTGTAAATCTGTAAGATGAATTAAAAGAATTCAAAGAAGTTTCTCAGAAACCTTCTTTTCGTTTTTTATCTTAGGATATTTCCATTTTCACCATAGGGCTATAGGGTTTCCAAATATCACTTTGCAAATTCCAGAAGAAAAGTCTTAGCGAAAGGCTTCTTGAGGGTAAAGCTGTAACTCTGTAAGATGAATTAACAGAACACAAAACATTTTCTCAGAAACCTACTTTTCAGTTTTTACCTTAGGATATTTCCTTTTTCACCATAGCCCTCTATGGGATTTCAATTATCACTTTGAAAATTCGACATGAACAGTCTTAGCGAAAGCCTTCTTGAGGGGAAAGCTGTAACTCTGTGAGAGGAACTAACTGAACACAAAGCAGTTTCTCAGAAAGCTTCTTTCCAGTTTTTAACTGAGGATATTTCCTTTTTCACCATAGACCTCTATGGGCTTCCAAATATCACTTTGCAAATTCCACAAGAACAGTCTTATCGAAAGGCTTCTTGAGGGGAAAGCTCTAACTCTGTGAGATGAATTAACAGAACACAAAGCATTTTCTCACAAATCTTCTTTCCAGTTTTTAACGGAGGATATTTCCTTTCTCACCATAGTCCTCTATGGGCTTCCAAATATCACATTGCAAATCCCACAAGAACAGTCTTAGCGAAAGGCTTCTTGAGAGGAAAGCTGTAACTCAGTGAGACGTGTTAACAGAAGACACGGCATTTTCTCAGAATGCTTCTTTCCAGTTTTTAACGGAAGATATTTCCTTTTTCACCATAGTCCTCTATGGGTTTTCAAATATCACTTTCCAAATTTCACAAAACAGTCTTAATGAACGGCTTCTTGAGGGAAAAGCTGTAGCTCTGTGAGATGAACTAACAGAACACAAAGCAGTTTTTCAGACAGCTTCTCTTCGGTAAGTATCTTAGGATATTTCCATTTTCACCATAGCCCTCTATGGGCTTCCACATATCACTTTGGGAATTCCTCAAAAACAGTCTTAGCAGAAGGCTTCTTGAGTGGAAAGCTGTAATTCTTTGAGATGAATTAACAGAACACAAAGCAGTTTCTCGGAAAGCTTCTTTTCATTTTTTAATTGAAGGTATTTCCATTTTCACCATAGCCCTCCATGGGATTACAAATATCACTATGCAAATTCCACAAGAACTGTGGAAGCGAAAGACTTCTGGAGGGGAAAACTGTAACTCTGTGAGATGAATTAACAGAACACAAAGCAGTTTCTCAGATAGCTTCTTTCCAGTTTCTAACGGAGGATATTTCCTTTTAAGCCATAGCCCTCTATGGGCTTCCAAATATCAGTTTGCAAGTTTCACAAGAACAGTCTTAGCGAAAGGCTTCCTGAGGGGAAAGTTGTAACTCTGTGAGATGAATTAACAGAACACAAAGCAGCTTCTCAAAAAGCTTCTTTTCAGTTTTTAACCGAAGATATTTCCTTTTTCAACATAACCCTGTATGCGCTTCCAAATATCACTTTGCAAATTCCACAAGAACAGTCTTAGCGAAAGGCTTTTAGAGGGAAATGTTGTAACTATGTGAGATGAATTAACAGAACACAAAGCAATTTCTCAGAAAGCTTCTTTTCAGTTTTTATCTTACGATATTTCCTTTTTCACCATAGACCTCTATGGGCTTCCAAATCTCACTTTGCAAATTCCACAAGAACAGTCTTAGCGAAAGAATTATTGAGTGGAAAGCTGTAACTCTTTGAGGTGAATTAACAGAACAAAAAGGAGTTTCTCAGAAAGCTTCCTTCTGCTTTGTAACAGGAGATATTTCCTTTTTCACCATAGCGCTCTATGGGCTTCCAAATATCATTTTGCAAATCCCACAACAACAGTCTTAGCGAAAGGCTTCTTGAAGGGAAAGCTGTAACTGGGTGAGGTCTATTATCAGAACACATGGCAGTTTCTCAGAAAGCTTCTTTCCAGTTTTTAACTGAAGATATTTCCTTTTTCACCATAGCCCTCTATGGGCTTCCAAATATCACTTTGCAAATTCGACAACAGCCTTAGCGAAAGGCTTTTAGAGGGAAATGTAACTCTGTGAGATGAATTAACAGAACACAAAGCAGTTTCTCAGAAAGCTTCTTTTCAGTTTTTGTCTTAGGATATTTCCTTTTTCACCGTAGCCCTCTATGGGCTTCCAAATATCACTTTGCATATTCCAAAAGAACAGCCTTAGTGATCGGCTTCATGATAGGAAAGCTGTAACTCTGTGAGATTAATTAACGGAACACAAAGCAGTTTCTCAGAAAGGTTCTTTCCAGTTTTTAGCGGAAGATATTTCCTTTTTCACCATAGTCCACTATGGGCTTCAAAATATCACTTTGCAAATTCCACAAGAACAGTCTTAGTGAACGGCCTCTTGAGGGGAAATCTGTAACTCTCTGAGATGAATTAGCAGAACACAAAGCAGTTTCTCAGAAATCTTCTTTCCAGTTTTTAACGAAAGATATTTCCTTTTTCACCAAAGTCCTCTATGGGATTACAAATATCAGTTTGCAAATTTCACAAGAACAGTCTTAGTGAAGGGCTTCTTGAGGGGAAAGCTGTAACACTGTGAGATGAACTAACACAACACAAAGCAGTTTCTCAGACAGCTTCTTTTCGGTTTTTATCCTAGGATATTTCCATTTTAAAAATAGCCCCCTATGGGCTTCCAAGTATCACTTTGCAAATTCCACAAGAACAGTCTTATAGAAAGGCTTCTTGAGGGGAAAGCTGTAACTCGGTGAGATGTATTAACAGAACACACGGCAGTTTCTCAGAAAGCTTCTTTCCAGTTTTTAATGGAAGTTATTTCCCTTTTCACCGTAGCCCTCCATGGGCATCCAAATATCACTTTGCAAATTCCAGAAGAACAGTCTTAGCGAAAGGCTTCTGAAGGGGAAATCTGTAACTCTGTGAGTTGAATTAACAGAACACAAAGCAGTTTCTCACAAATCTTCTTTCCAGTTTTTAACGGAAGTTAGTTCCTTTTTCACCATAGTCCTCTATGGGCTTCCAAATATGACTTTGCAAATTCCACAAGAACAGTCTTAGCGAAAGGCTTCTTGAGGGGGGAAGCTGTAACTCTGTGAGATGAATTAACAGAACACAAAGCAGTCTTTCAGAAAGCTTCTTTCCAGTATTTAACTGAAGATATTTCCTTTTTCACTATAGCCCTCTATGGGCTTCCAAATATCACTTTGGAAATCCCACAAGAACAGTCTTAGCGAAAGGCTTCTTGAGAGGAAAGCTGTACCTCGGTGATATGTACTAACAGAACACACCGCATTTTCTCAGAATAGTTCTTTCCAGTTTTTAGCGGAAGATATTTCCTTTTTCACCTTAGCCCTCTATGGGCTTCCAAATATCAATTTGCAAATTTCACAAAACAGTCTTAGTTAACGGCTCCTTGAGGGGAAAGCTGTAACTCTGTGAGATGAACTAACAGAACACAAAGCAGTTTATCAGAAAGCTTCTTTACAGTTTTTATCGGAAAATATTTCCTTTTTCACCATTGCCCTCGATGAGATTCTAAATATCACTTTCCAAATTTCAGAAGAACAGTCTTAGTGAACGGCCTCATGAGGGGAAATCTGTGACACTTTGAGATGAATTAACAGAACACAAAGCAGTTTCTCAGAAAGCTTCTTTTCGGATTTTATCTTACTATATTTCCTTTTTCAACATAGCCCTCTATGGTCTTCCAAATATCACTTTGCAAATTACACAAGAACAGTCTTTGTGAAAGACTTCTTGAGGGGAAAGCTGTAACTCTCTGAGATGAATTAACAGAACACAAAGCAGTTTCTCAGAAAGCTTCTTTTCAGTTTTTATCATAGCATATTTCCTTTTTCAGCATAGCCCTCTATGGGCTTCCAAAAACATTTTGCAAATTCCACAAGAACAGTCTTAGCGAAAGGATTCTGGAGATAAAAGCTGTAAATCTGTAAGATGAATTAAAAGAATTCAAAGAAGTTTCTCAGAAACCTTCTTTTCGTTTTTTATCTTAGGATATTTCCATTTTCACCATAGGGCTATAGGGTTTCCAAATATCACTTTGCAAATTCCAGAAGAAAAGTCTTAGCGAAAGGCTTCTTGAGGGTAAAGCTGTAACTCTGTAAGATGAATTAACAGAACACAAAACATTTTCTCAGAAACCTACTTTTCAGTTTTTACCTTAGGATATTTCCTTTTTCACCATAGCCCTCTATGGGATTCCAGTTATCACTTTGACAATTCGACATGAACAGTCTTAGCGAAAGCCTTCTTGAGGGGAAAGCTGTAACTCTGTGAGAGGAACTAACTGAACACAAAGCAGTTTCTCAGAAAGCTTCTTTCCAGTTTTTAACTGAGGATATTTCCTTTTTCACCATAGACCTCTATGGGCTTCCAAATATCACTTTGCAAATTCCACAAGAACAGTCTTATCGAAAGGCTTCTTGAGAGGAAAGCTGTAACTCAGTGAGACGTGTTAACAGAAGACACGGCATTTTCTCAGAATGCTTCTTTCCAGTTTTTAACGGAAGATATTTCCTTTTTCACCATAGTCCTCTATGGGTTTCCAAATATCACTTTCCAAATTTCACAAAACAGTCTTAATGAACGGCTTCTTGAGGGAAAAGCTGTAGCTCTGTGAGATGAACTAACAGAACACAAAGCAGTTTTTCAGACAGCTTCTCTTCGGTAAGTATCTTAGGATATTTCCATTTTCACCATAGTCCTCTATGGGCTTCCACATATCACTTTGGGAATTCCTCAAAAACAGTCTTAGCAGAAGGCTTCTTGAGGGGAAAGCTGTAATTCTTTGAGATGAATTAACAGAACACAAAGCAGTTTCTCGGAAAGCTTCTTTTCATTTTTTAATTGAAGGTATTTCCATTTTCACCATAGCCCTCTATGGGATTACAAATATCACTATGCAAATTCCACAAGAACTGTGGAAGCGAAAGACTTCTGGAGGGGAAAACTGTAACTCTGTGAGATGAATTAACAGAACACAAAGCAGTTTCTCAGATAGCTTCTTTCCAGTTTCTAACGGAGGATATTTCCTTTTTCACCATAGCCCTCTATGGGCTTCCAAATATCACTTTGCAAGTTTCACAAGAACAGTCTTAGCGAAAGGCTTCCTGAGGGGAAAGTTGTAACTCTGTGAGATGAATTAACAGAACACAAAGCAGTTTCTCAAAAAGCTTCTTTTCAGTTTTTAACCGAAGATATTTCCTTTTTCAACATAACCCAGTATGGGCTTCCAAATATCACTTTGCAAATTCCACAAGAACAGTCTTAGCGAAAGGCTTTTAGAGGGAAATGTTGTAACTATGTGAGATGAATTAACAGAACACAAAGCAATTTCTCAGAAAGCTTCTTTTCATTTTTTATCTTACGATATTTCCTTTTTCACCATAGACCTCTATGGGCTTCCAAATCTCACTTTGCAAATTCCACAAGAACAGTCTTAGCGAAAGAATTATTGAGTGGAAAGCTGTAACTCTTTGAGGTGAATTAACAGAACAAAAAGGAGTTTCTCAGAAAGCTTCCTTCCGCTTTGTAACAGGAGATATTTCCTTTTTCACCATAGCGCTCTATGGGCTTCCAAATATCATTTTGCAAATCCCACAACAACAGTCTTAGCGAAAGGCTTCTTGAAGGGAAAGCTGTAACTGGGTGAGGTCTATTATCAGAACACATGGCAGTTTCTCAGAAAGCTTCTTTCCAGTTTTTAACTGAAGATATTTCCTTTTTCACCGTAGCCCTCTATGGGCTTCCAAATATCACTTTGCAAATTCGACAACAGCCTTAGCGAAAGGCTTTTAGAGGGAAATGTAACTCTGTGAGATGAATTAACAGAACACAAAGCAGTTTCTCAGAAAGCTTCTTTTCAGTTTTTGTCTTAGGATATTTCCTTTTTCACCGTAGCCCTCTATGGGCTTCCAAATATCACTTTGCATATTCCAAAAGAACAGCCTTAGTGATCGGCTTCATGATAGGAAAGCTGTAACTCTGTGAGATTAATTAACGGAACACAAAGCAGTTTCTCAGAAAGGTTCTTTCCAGTTTTTAGCGGAAGATATTTCCTTTTTCACCATAGTCCACTATGGGCTTCAAAATATCACTTTGCAAATTCCACAAGAACAGTCTTAGTGAACGGCCTCTTGAGGGGAAATCTGTAACTCTCTGAGATGAATTAACAGAACACAAAGCAGTTTCTCAGAAATCTTCTTTCCAGTTTTTAACGAAAGATATTTCCTTTTTCACCAAAGTCCTCTATGGGATTACAAATATCAGTTTGCAAATTTCACAAGAACAGTCTTAGTGAAGGGCTTCTTGAGGGGAAAGCTGTAACACTGTGAGATGAACTAACACAACACAAAGCAGTTTCTCAGACAGCTTCTTTTCGGTTTTTATCCTAGGATATTTCCATTTTAAAAATAGCCCCCTATGGGCTTCCAAGTATCACTTTGCAAATTCCACAAGAACAGTCTTATAGAAAGGCTTCTTGAGGGGAAAGCTGTAACTCGGTGAGATGTATTAACAGAACACACGGCAGTTTCTCAGAAAGCTTCTTTCCAGTTTTTAACGGAAGTTATTTCCCTTTTCACCGTAGCCCTCCATGGGCTTCCAAATATCACTTTGCAAATTCCAGAAGAACAGTCTTAGCGAAAGGCTTCTGAAGGGGAAATCTGTAACTCTGTGAGTTGAATTAACAGAACACAAAGCAGTTTCTCACAAATCTTCTTTCCAGTTTTTAACGGAAGTTAGTTCCTTTTTCACCATAGTCCTCTATGGGCTTCCAAATATGACTTTGCAAATTCCACAAGAACAGTCTTAGCGAAAGGCTTCTTGAGGGGGGAAGCTGTAACTCTGTGAGATGAATTAACAGAACACAAAGCAGTCTTTCAGAAAGCTTCTTTCCAGTATTTAACTGAAGATATTTCCTTTTTCACTATAGCCCTCTATGGGCTTCCAAATATCACTTTGGAAATCCCACAAGAACAGTCTTAGCGAAAGGCTTCTTGAGAGGAAAGCTGTACCTCGGTGATATGTACTAACAGAACACACCGCATTTTCTCAGAATGGGTCTTTCCAGTTTTTAGCGGAAGATATTTCCTTTTTCACCTTAGCCCTCTATGGGCTTCCAAATATCACTTTGCAAATTTCACAAAACAGTCTTAGTTAACGGCTCCTTGAGGGGAAAGCTGTAACTCTGTGAGATGAACTAACAGAACACAAAGCAGTTTATCAGAAAGCTTCTTTACAGTTTTTATCGGAAAATATTTCCTTTTTCACCATTGCCCTCGATGAGATTCTAAATATCACATTCCAAATTTCAGAAGAACAGTCTTAGTGAACGGCCTCATGAGGGGAAATCTGTGACACTTTGAGATGAATTAACAGAACACAAAGCAGTTTCTCAGAAAGCTTCTTTTCGGATTTTATCTTACTATATTTCCTTTTTCAACATAGCCCTCTATGGTCTTCCAAATATCACTTTGCAAATTACACAAGAACAGTCTTTGTGAAAGACTTCTTGAGGGGAAAGCTGTAACTCTCTGAGATGAATTAACAGAACACAAAGCAGTTTCTCAGAAAGCTTCTTTTCAGTTTTTATCGTAGCATATTTCCTTTTTCAGCATAGCCCTCTATGGGCTTCCAAAAACATTTTGCAAATTCCACAAGAACAGTCTTAGCGAAAGGATTCTGGAGATAAAAGCTGTAAATCTGTAAGATGAATTAAAAGAATTCAAAGAAGTTTCTCAGAAACCTTCTTTTCGTTTTTTATCTTAGGATATTTCCATTTTCACCATAGGGCTATAGGGTTTCCAAATATCACTTTGCAAATTCCAGAAGAAAAGTCTTAGCGAAAGGCTTCTTGAGGGTAAAGCTGTAACTCTGTACGATGAATTAACAGAACACAAAACATTTTCTCAGAAACCTACTTTTCAGTTTTTACCTTAGGATATTTCCTTTTTCACCATAGCCCTCTATGGGATTCCAATTATCACTTTGAAATTTCGACATGAACAGTCTTAGCGAAAGCCTTCTTGAGGGGAAAGCTGTAACTCTGTGAGAGGAACTAACTGAACACAAAGCAGTTTCTCAGAAAGCTTCTTTCCAGTTTTTAACTGAGGATATTTCCTTTTTCACCATAGACCTCTATGGGCTTCCAAATATCACTTTGCAAATTCCACAAGAACAGTCTTAGCGAAAGGCTTCTTGAGGGGAAAGCTCTAACTCTGTGAGATGAATTAACAGAACACAAAGCATTTTCTCACAAATCTTCTTTCCAGTTTTTAACGGAGGATATTTCCTTTCTCACCATAGTCCTCTATGGGCTTCCAAATATCACATTGCAAATCCCACAAGAACAGTCTTAGCGAAAGGCTTCTTTAGAGGAAAGCTGTAACTCAGTGAGACGTATTAACAGAAGACACGGCATTTTCTCAGAATGCTTCTTTCCAGATTTTAACGGAAGATATTTCCTTTTTCACCATAGTCCTCTATGGGTTTCCAAATATCACTTTCCAAATTTCACAAAACAGTCTTAATGAACGGCTTCTTGAGGGAAAAGATGTAGCTCTGTGAGATGAACTAACAGAACACAAAGCAGTTTTTTAGACAGCTTCTCTTCGGTAAGTATCTTAGGATATTTCCATTTTCACCATAGCCCTCTATGGGCTTCCACATATCACTTTGGGAATTCCTCAAAAACAGTCTTAGCAGAAGGCTTCTTGAGGGGAAAGCTGTAATTCTTTGAGATGAATTAACAGAACACAAAGCAGTTTCTCGGAAAGCTTCTTTTCATTTTTTAATTGAAGGTATTTCCATTTTCACCATAGCCCTCTATGGGATTACAAATATCACTATGCAAATTCCACAAGAACTGTGGAAGCGAAAGACTTCTGGAGGGGAAAACTGTAACTCTGTGAGATGAATTAACAGAACACAAAGCAGTTTCTCAGATAGCTTCTTTCCAGTTTCTAACGGAGGATATTTCCTTTTAAGCCATAGCCCTCTATGGGCTTCCAAATATCACTTTGCAAGTTTCACAAGAACAGTCTTAGCGAAAGGCTTCCTGAGGGGAAAGTTGTAACTCTGTGAGATGAATTAACAGAACACAAAGCAGTTTCTCAAAAAGCTTCTTTTCAGTTTTTAACCGAAGATATTTCCTTTTTCAACATAACCCTGTATGGGCTTCCAAATATCACTTTGCAAATTCCACAAGAACAGTCTTAGCGAAAGGCTTTTAGAGGGAAATGTTGTAACTATGTGAGATGAATTAACAGAACACAAGGCAATTTCTCAGAAAGCTTCTTTTCAGTTTTTATCTTACGATATTTCCTTTTTCACCATAGACCTCTATGGGCTTCCAAATCTCACTTTGCAAATTCCACAAGAACAGTCCTAGCGAAAGAATTATTGAGTGGAAAGCTGTAACTCTTTGAGGTGAATTAACAGAACAAAAAGGAGTTTCTCAGAAAGCTTCTTTCCGCTTTGTAACAGAAGATATTTCCTTTTTCACCATAGCGCTCTATGGGCTTCCAAATATCATTTTGCAAATCCCACAACAACAGTCTTAGCGAAAGGCTTCTTGAAGGGAAAGCTGTAACTGGGTGAGGTCTATTATCAGAACACATGGCAGTTTCTCAGAAAGCTTCTTTCCAGTTTTTAACTGAAGATATTTCCTTTTTCACCATAGCCCTCTATGGGCTTCCAAATATCACTTTGCAAATTCGACAACAGCCTTAGCGAAAGGCTTTTAGAGGGAAATGTAACTCTGTGAGATGAATTAACAGAACACAAAGCAGTTTCTCAGAAAGCTTCTTTTCAGTTTTTGTCTTAGGATATTTCCTTTTTCACCGTAGCCCTCTATGGGCTTCCAAATATCACTTTGCATATTCCAAAAGAACAGCCTTAGTGATCGGCTTCATGATAGGAAAGCTGTAACTCTGTGAGATTAATTAACGGAACACAAAGCAGTTTCTCAGAAAGGTTCTTTCCAGTTTTTAGCGGAAGATATTTCCTTTTTCACCATAGTCCACTATGGGCTTCAAAATATCACTTTGCAAATTCCACAAGAACAGTCTTAGTGAACGGCCTCTTGAGGGGAAATCTGTAACTCTCTGAGATGAATTAACAGAACACAAAGCAGTTTCTCAGAAATCTTCTTTCCAGTTTTTAACGAAAGATATTTCCTTTTTCACCAAAGTCCTCTATGGGATTACAAATATCAGTTTGCAAATTTCACAAGAACAGTCTTAGTGAAGGGCTTCTTGAGGGGAAAGCTGTAACACTGTGAGATGAACTAACACAACACAAAGCAGTTTCTCAGACAGCTTCTTTTCGGTTTTTATCCTAGGATATTTCCATTTTAAAAATAGCCCCCTATGGGCTTCCAAGTATCACTTTGCAAATTCCACAAGAACAGTCTTATAGAAAGGCTTCTTGAGGGGAAAGCTGTAACTCGGTGAGATGTATTAACAGAACACACGGCAGTTTCTCAGAAAGCTTCTTTCCAGTTTTTAATGGAAGTTATTTCCCTTTTCACCGTAGCCCTCCATGGGCATCCAAATATCACTTTGCAAATTCCAGAAGAACAGTCTTAGCGAAAGGCTTCTGAAGGGGAAATCTGTAACTCTGTGAGTTGAATTAACAGAACACAAAGCAGTTTCTCACAAATCTTCTTTCCAGTTTTTAACGGAAGTTAGTTCCTTTTTCACCATAGTCCTCTATGGGCTTCCAAATATGACTTTGCAAATTCCACAAGAACAGTCTTAGCGAAAGGCTTCTTGAGGGGGGAAGCTGTAACTCTGTGAGATGAATTAACAGAACACAAAGCAGTCTTTCAGAAAGCTTCTTTCCAGTATTTAACTGAAGATATTTCCTTTTTCACTATAGCCCTCTATGGGCTTCCAAATATCACTTTGGAAATCCCACAAGAACAGTCTTAGCGAAAGGCTTCTTGAGAGGAAAGATGTACCTCGGTGATATGTACTAACAGAACACACCGCATTTTCTCAGAATGGTTCTTTCCAGTTTTTAACGGAAGATATTTCCTTTTTCACCTTAGCCCTCTATGGTCTTCCAAATATCACTTTGCAAATTACACAAGAACAGTCTTTGTGAAAGACTTCTTGAGGGGAAAGCTGTAACTCTCTGAGATGAATTAACAGAACACAAAGCAGTTTCTCAGAAAGCTTCTTTTCAGTTTTTATCGTAGCATATTTCCTTTTTCAGCATAGCCCTCTATGGGCTTCCAAAAACATTTTGCAAATTCCACAAGAACAGTCTTAGCGAAAGGATTCTGGAGATAAAAGCTGTAAATCTGTAAGATGAATTAAAAGAATTCAAAGAAGTTTCTCAGAAACCTTCTTTTCGTTTTTTATCTTAGGATATTTCCATTTTCACCATAGGGCTATAGGGTTTCCAAATATCACTTTGCAAATTCCAGAAGAAAAGTCTTAGCGAAAGGCTTCTTGAGGGTAAAGCTGTAACTCTGTAAGATGAATTAACAGAACACAAAACATTTTCTCAGAAACCTACTTTTCAGTTTTTACCTTAGGATATTTCCTTTTTCACCATAGCCCTCTATGGGATTCCAATTATCACTTTGAAAATTCGACATGAACAGTCTTAGCGAAAGCCTTCTTGAGGGGAAAGCTGTAACTCTGTGAGAGGAACTAACTGAACACAAAGCAGTTTCTCAGAAAGCTTCTTTCCAGTTTTTAACTGAGGATATTTCCTTTTTCACCATAGACCTCTATGGGCTTCCAAATATCACTTTGCAAATTCCACAAGAACAGTCTTATCGAAAGGCTTCTTGAGGGGAAAGCTCTAACTCTGTAAGATGAATTAACAGAACACAAAACATTTTCTCAGAAACCTACTTTTCAGTTTTTACCTTAGGATATTTCCTTTTTCACCATAGCCCTCTATGGGATTCCAATTATCACTTTGAAAATTCGACATGAACAGTCTTAGCGAAAGCCTTCTTGAGGGGAAAGCTGTAACTCTGTGAGAGGAACTAACTGAACACAAAGCAGTTTCTCAGAAAGCTTCTTTCCAGTTTTTAACTGAGGATATTTCCTTTTTCACCATAGACCTCTATGGGCTTCCAAATATCACTTTGCAAATTCCACAAGAACAGTCTTAGCGAAAGGCTTCTTGAGGGGAAAGCTCTAACTCTGTGAGATGAATTAACAGAACACAAAGCATTTTCTCACAAATCTTCTTTCCAGTTTTTAACGGAGGATATTTCCTTTCTCACCATAGTCCTCTATGGGCTTCCAAATATCACATTGCAAATCCCACAAGAACAGTCTTAGCGAAAGGCTTCTTGAGAGGAAAGCTGTAACTCAGTGAGACGTATTAACAGAAGACACGGCATTTTCTCAGAATGCTTCTTTCCAGATTTTAACGGAAGATATTTCCTTTTTCACCATAGTCCTCTATGGGTTTCCAAATATCACTTTCCAAATTTCACAAAACAGTCTTAATGAACGGCTTCTTGAGGGAAAAGATGTAGCTCTGTGAGATGAACTAACAGAACACAAAGCAGTTTTTTAGACAGCTTCTCTTCGGTAAGTATCTTAGGATATTTCCATTTTCAAAATAGCCCTCTATGGGCTTCCACATATCACTTTGGGAATTCCTCAAAAACAGTCTTAGCAGAAGGCTTCTTGAGGGGAAAGCTGTAATTCTTTGAGATGAATTAACAGAACACAAAGCAGTTTCTCGGAAAGCTTCTTTTCATTTTTTAATTGAAGGTATTTCCATTTTCACCATAGCCCTCTATGGGATTACAAATATCACTATGCAAATTCCACAAGAACTGTGGAAGCGAAAGACTTCTGGAGGGGAAAACTGTAACTCTGTGAGATGAATTAACAGAACACAAAGCAGTTTCTCAGATAGCTTCTTTCCAGTTTCTAACGGAGGATATTTCCTTTTAAGCCATAGCCCTCTATGGGCTTCCAAATATCACTTTGCAAGTTTCACAAGAACAGTCTTAGCGAAAGGCTTCCTGAGGGGAAAGTTGTAACTCTGTGAGATGAATTAACAGAACACAAAGCAGTTTCTCAAAAAGCTTCTTTTCAGTTTTTAACCGAAGATATTTCCTTTTTCAACATAACCCTGTATGGGCTTCCAAATATCACTTTGCAAATTCCACAAGAACAGTCTTAGCGAAAGGCTTTTAGAGGGAAATGTTGTAACTATGTGAGATGAATTAACAGAACACAAGGCAATTTCTCAGAAAGCTTCTTTTCAGTTTTTATCTTACGATATTTCCTTTTTCACCATAGACCTCTATGGGCTTCCAAATCTCACTTTGCAAATTCCACAAGAACAGTCCTAGCGAAAGAATTATTGAGTGGAAAGCTGTAACTCTTTGAGGTGAATTAACAGAACAAAAAGGAGTTTCTCAGAAAGCTTCTTTCCGCTTTGTAACAGAAAATATTTCCTTTTTCACCATAGCGCTCTATGGGCTTCCAAATATCATTTTGCAAATCCCACAACAACAGTCTTAGCGAAAGGCTTCTTGAAGGGAAAGCTGTAACTGGGTGAGGTCTATTATCAGAACACATGGCAGTTTCTCAGAAAGCTTCTTTCCAGTTTTTAACTGAAGATATTTCCTTTTTCACCATAGCCCTCTATGGGCTTCCAAATATCACTTTGCAAATTCGACAACAGCCTTAGCGAAAGGCTTTTAGAGGGAAATGTAACTCTGTGAGATGAATTAACAGAACACAAAGCAGTTTCTCAGAAAGCTTCTTTTCAGTTTTTGTCTTAGGATATTTCCTTTTTCACCGTAGCCCTCTATGGGCTTCCAAATATCACTTTGCATATTCCAAAAGAACAGCCTTAGTGATCGGCTTCATGATAGGAAAGCTGTAACTCTGTGAGATTAATTAACGGAACACAAAGCAGTTTCTCAGAAAGGTTCTTTCCAGTTTTTAGCGGAAGATATTTCCTTTTTCACCATAGTCCACTATGGGCTTCAAAATATCACTTTGCAAATTCCACAAGAACAGTCTTAGTGAACGGCCTCTTGAGGGGAAATCTGTAACTCTCTGAGATGAATTAACAGAACACAAAGCAGTTTCTCAGAAATCTTCTTTCCAGTTTTTAACGAAAGATATTTCCTTTTTCACCAAAGTCCTCTATGGGATTACAAATATCAGTTTGCAAATTTCACAAGAACAGTCTTAGTGAAGGGCTTCTTGAGGGGAAAGCTGTAACACTGTGAGATGAACTAACACAACACAAAGCAGTTTCTCAGACAGCTTCTTTTCGGTTTTTATCCTAGGATATTTCCATTTTAAAAATAGCCCTCTATGGGCTTCCAAGTATCACTTTGCAAATTCCACAAGAACAGTCTTATAGAAAGGCTTCTTGAGGGGAAAGCTGTAACTCGGTGAGATGTATTAACAGAACACACGGCAGTTTCTCAGAAAGCTTCTTTCCAGTTTTTAATGGAAGTTATTTCCCTTTTCACCGTAGCCCTCCATGGGCATCCAAATATCACTTTGCAAATTCCAGAAGAACAGTCTTAGCGAAAGGCTTCTGAAGGGGAAATCTGTAACTCTGTGAGTTGAATTAACAGAACACAAAGCAGTTTCTCACAAATCTTCTTTCCAGTTTTTAACGGAAGTTAGTTCCTTTTTCACCATAGTCCTCTATGGGCTTCCAAATATGACTTTGCAAATTCCACAAGAACAGTCTTAGCGAAAGGCTTCTTGAGGGGGGAAGCTGTAACTCTGTGAGATGAATTAACAGAACACAAAGCAGTCTTTCAGAAAGCTTCTTTCCAGTATTTAACTGAAGATATTTCCTTTTTCACTATAGCCCTCTATGGGCTTCCAAATATCACTTTGGAAATCCCAGAAGAACAGTCTTAGCGAAAGGCTTCTTGAGAGGAAAGCTGTACCTCGGTGATATGTACTAACAGAACACACCGCATTTTCTCAGAATAGTTCTTTCCAGTTTTTAGCGGAAGATATTTCCTTTTTCACCTTAGCCCTCTATGGGCTTCCAAATATCACATTGCAAATTTCACAAAACAGTCTTAGTTAACGGCTCCTTGAGGGGAAAGCTGTAACTCTGTGAGATGAACTAACAGAACACAAAGCAGTTTATCAGAAAGCTTCTTTACAGTTTGTATCGGAAAATATGTCCTTTTTCACCATTGCCCTCGATGAGATTCTAAATATCACTTTCCAAATTTCAGAAGAACAGTCTTAGTGAACGGCCTCATGAGGGGAAATCTGTGACACTTTGAGATGAATTAACAGAACACAAAGCAGTTTCTCAGAAAGCTTCTTTTCGGATTTTATCTTACTATATTTCCTTTTTCAACATAGCCCTCTATGGTCTTCCAAATATCACTTTGCAAATTACACAAGAACAGTCTTTGTGAAAGACTTCTTGAGGGGAAAGCTGTAACTCTCTGAGATGAATTAACAGAACACAAAGCAGTTTCTCAGAAAGCTTCTTTTCAGTTTTTATCATAGCATATTTCCTTTTTCAGCATAGCCCTCTATGGGCTTCCAAAAACATTTTGCAAATTCCACAAGAACAGTCTTAGCGAAAGGATTCTGGAGATAAAAGCTGTAAATCTGTAAGATGAATTAAAAGAATTCAAAGAAGTTTCTCAGAAACCTTCTTTTCGTTTTTTATCTTAGGATATTTCCATTTTCACCATAGGGCTATAGGGTTTCCAAATATCACTTTGCAAATTCCAGAAGAAAAGTCTTAGCGAAAGGCTTCTTGAGGGTAAAGCTGTAACTCTGTAAGATGAATTAACAGAACACAAAACATTTTCTCAGAAACCTACTTTTCAGTTTTTACCTTAGGATATTTCCTTTTTCACCATAGCCCTCTATGGGATTCCAATTATCACTTTGAAAATTCGACATGAACAGTCTTAGCGAAAGCCTTCTTGAGGGGAAAGCTGTAACTCTGTGAGAGGAACTAACTGAACACAAAGCAGTTTCTCAGAAAGCTTCTTTCCAGTTTTTAACTGAGGATATTTCCTTTTTCACCATAGACCTCTATGGGCTTCCAAATATCACTTTGCAAATTCCACAAGAACAGTCTTAGAGAAAGGCTTCTTGAGGGGAAAGCTCTAACTCTGTGAGATGAATTAACAGAACACAAAGCATTTTCTCACAAATCTTCTTTCCAGTTTTTAACGGAGGATATTTCCTTTCTCACCATAGTCCTCTATGGGCTTCCAAATATCACATTGCAAATCCCACAAGAACAGTCTTAGCGAAAGGCTTCTTGAGAGGAAAGCTGTAACTCAGTGAGACGTGTTAACAGAAGACACGGCATTTTCTCAGAATGCTTCTTTCCAGTTTTTAACGGAAGATATTTCCTTTTTCACCATAGTCCTCTATGGGTTTTCAAATATCACTTTCCAAATTTCACAAAACAGTCTTAATGAACGGCTTCTTGAGGGAAAAGCTGTAGCTCTGTGAGATGAACTAACAGAACACAAAGCAGTTTTTCAGACAGCTTCTCTTCGGTAAGTATCTTAGGATATTTCCATTTTCACCATAGCCCTCTATGGGCTTCCACATATCACTTTGGGAATTCCTCAAAAACAGTCTTAGCAGAAGGCTTCCTGAGGGGAAAGCTGTAATTCTTTGAGATGAATTAACAGAACACAAAGCAGTTTCTCGGAAAGCTTCTTTTCATTTTTTAATTGAAGGTATTTCCATTTTCACCATAGCCCTCCATGGGATTACAAATATCACTATGCAAATTCCACAAGAACTGTGGAAGCGAAAGACTTCTGGAGGGGAAAACTGTAACTCTGTGAGATGAATTAACAGAACACAAAGCAGTTTCTCAGATAGCTTCTTTCCAGTTTCTAACGGAGGATATTTCCTTTTAAGCCATAGCCCTCTATGGGCTTCCAAATATCACTTTGCAAGTTTCACAAGAACAGTCTTAGCGAAAGGCTTCCTGAGGGGAAAGTTGTAACTCTGTGAGATGAATTAACAGAACACAAAGCAGTTTCTCAAAAAGCTTCTTTTCAGTTTTTAACCGAAGATATTTCCTTTTTCAACATAACCCTGTATGCGCTTCCAAATATCACTTTGCAAATTCCACAAGAACAGTCTTAGCGAAAGGCTTTTAGAGGGAAATGTTGTAACTATGTGAGATGAATTAACAGAACACAAAGCAATTTCTCAGAAAGCTTCTTTTCAGTTTTTATCTTACGATATTTCCTTTTTCACCATAGACCTCTATGGGCTTCCAAATCTCACTTTGCAAATTCCACAAGAACAGACTTAGCGAAAGAATTATTGAGTGGAAAGCTGTAACTCTTTGAGGTGAATTAACAGAACAAAAAGGAGTTTCTCAGAAAGCTTCTTTCCGCTTTGTAACAGAAGATATTTCCTTTTTCACCATAGCGCTCTATGGGCTTCCAAATATCATTTTGCAAATCCCACAACAACAGTCTTAGCGAAAGGCTTCTTGAAGGGAAAGCTGTAACTGGGTGAGGTCTATTATCAGAACACATGGCAGTTTCTCAGAAAGCTTCTTTCCAGTTTTTAACTGAAGATATTTCCTTTTTCACCATAGCCCTCTATGGGCTTCCAAATATCACTTTGCAAATTCGACAACAGCCTTAGCGAAAGGCTTTTAGAGGGAAATGTAACTCTGTGAGATGAATTAACAGAACACAAAGCAGTTTCTCAGAAAGCTTCTTTTCAGTTTTTGTCTTAGGATATTTCCTTTTTCACCGTAGCCCTCTATGGGCTTCCAAATATCACTTTGCATATTCCAAAAGAACAGCCTTAGTGATCGGCTTCATGATAGGAAAGCTGTAACTCTGTGAGATTAATTAACGGAACACAAAGCAGTTTCTCAGAAAGGTTCTTTCCAGTTTTTAGCGGAAGATATTTCCTTTTTCACCATAGTCCACTATGGGCTTCAAAATATCACTTTGCAAATTCCACAAGAACAGTCTTAGTGAACGGCCTCTTGAGGGGAAATCTGTAACTCTCTGAGATGAATTAACAGAACACAAAGCAGTTTCTCAGAAATCTTCTTTCCAGTTTTTAACGAAAGATATTTCCTTTTTCACCAAAGTCCTCTATGGGATTACAAATATCAGTTTGCAAATTTCACAAGAACAGTCTTAGTGAAGGGCTTCTTGAGGGGAAAGCTGTAACACTGTGAGATGAACTAACACAACACAAAGCAGTTTCTCAGACAGCTTCTTTTCGGTTTTTATCCTAGGATATTTCCATTTTAAAAATAGCCCCCTATGGGCTTCCAAGTATCACTTTGCAAATTCCACAAGAACAGTCTTATAGAAAGGCTTCTTGAGGGGAAAGCTGTAACTCGGTGAGATGTATTAACAGAACACACGGCAGTTTCTCAGAAAGCTTCTTTCCAGTTTTTAACGGAAGTTATTTCCCTTTTCACCGTAGCCCTCCATTGGCTTCCAAATATCACTTTGCAAATTCCAGAAGAACAGTCTTAGCGAAAGGCTTCTGAAGGGGAAATCTGTAACTCTGTGAGTTGAATTAACAGAACACAAAGCAGTTTCTCACAAATCTTCTTTCCAGTTTTTAACGGAAGTTAGTTCCTTTTTCACCATAGTCCTCTATGGGCTTCCAAATATGACTTTGCCAATTCCACAAGAACAGTCTTAGCGAAAGGCTTCTTGAGGGGGGAAGCTGTAACTCTGTGAGATGAATTAACAGAACACAAAGCAGTCTTTCAGAAAGCTTCTTTCCAGTATTTAACTGAAGATATTTCCTTTTTCACTATAGCCCTCTATGGGCTTCCAAATATCACTTTGGAAATCCCACAAGAACAGTCTTAGCGAAAGGCTTCTTCAGAGGAAAGCTGTACCTCGGTGATATGTACTAACAGAACACACCGCATTTTCTCAGAATGGTTCTTTCCAGTTTTTAGCGGAAGATATTTCCTTTTTCACCTTAGCCCTCTATGGGCTTCCAAATATCACTTTGCAAATTTCACAAAACAGTCTTAGTTAACGGCTCCTTGAGGGGAAAGCTGTAACTCTGTGAGATGAACTAACAGAACACAAAGCAGTTTATCAGAAAGCTTCTTTACAGTTTGTATCGGAAAATATGTCCTTTTTCACCATTGCCCTCGATGAGATTCTAAATATCACTTTCCAAATTTCAGAAGAACAGTCTTAGTGAACGGCCTCATGAGGGGAAATCTGTGACACTTTGAGATGAATTAACAGAACACAAAGCAGTTTCTCAGAAAGCTTCTTTTCGGATTTTATCTTACTATATTTCCTTTTTCAACATAGCCCTCTATGGTCTTCCAAATATCACTTTGCAAATTACACAAGAACAGTCTTTGTGAAAGACTTCTTGAGGGGAAAGCTGTAACTCTCTGAGATGAATTAACAGAACACAAAGCAGTTTCTCAGAAAGCTTCTTTTCAGTTTTTATCGTAGGATATTTCCTTTTTCAGCATAGCCCTCTATGGGCTTCCAAAAACATTTTGCAAATTCCACAAGAACAGTCTTAGCGAAAGGATTCTGGAGATAAAAGCTGTAAATCTGTAAGATGAATTAAAAGAATTCAAAGAAGTTTCTCAGAAACCTTCTTTTCGTTTTTTATCTTAGGATATTTCCATTTTCACCATAGGGCTATAGGGTTTCCAAATATCACTTTGCAAATTCCAGAAGAAAAGTCTTAGCGAAAGGCTTCTTGAGGGTAAAGCTGTAACTCTGTAAGATGAATTAACAGAACACAAAACATTTTCTCAGAAACCTACTTTTCAGTTTTTACCTTAGGATATTTCCTTTTTCACCATAGCCCTCTATGGGATTCCAATTATCACTTTGATAATTCGACATGAACAGTCTTAGCGAAAGCCTTCTTGAGGGGAAAGCTGTAACTCTGTGAGAGGAACTAACTGAACACAAAGCAGTTTCTCAGAAAGCTTCTTTCCAGTTTTTAACTGAGGATATTTCCTTTTTCACCATAGACTTCTATGGGCTTCCAAATATCACTTTGCAAATTCCACAAGAACAGTCTTAGAGAAAGGCTTCTTGAGGGGAAAGCTCTAACTCTGTGAGATGAATTAACAGAACACAAGCATTTTCTCACAAATCTTCTTTCCAGTTTTTAACGGAGGATATTTCCTTTCTCACCATAGTCCTCTATGGGTTTCCAAATATCACATTGCAAATCCCACAAGAACAGTCTTAGCGAAAGGCTTCTTGAGAGGAAAGCTGTAACTCAGTGAGACTTGTTAACAGAAGACACGGCATTTTCTCAGACTGCTTCTTTCCAGTTTTTAACGGAAGATATTTCCTTTTTCACCATAGTCCTCTATGGGTTTTCAAATATCAATTTCCAAATTTCACAAAACAGTCTTAATGAACGGCTTCTTGAGGGAAAAGCTGTAGCTCTGTGAGATGAACTAACAGAACACAAAGCAGTTTTTCAGACAGCTTCTCTTCGGTAAGTATCTTAGGATATTTCCATTTTCACCATAGCCCTCTATGGGCTTCCACATATCACTTTGGGAATTCCTCAAAAACAGTCTTAGCAGAAGGCTTCTTGAGGGGAAAGCTGTAATTCTTTGAGATGAATTAACAGAACACAAAGCAGTTTCTCGGAAAGCTTCTTTTCATTTTTTAATTGAAGGTATTTCCATTTTCACCATAGCCCTCCATGGGATTACAAATATCACTATGCAAATTCCACAAGAACTGTGGAAGCGAAAGACTTCTGGAGGGGAAAACTGTAACTCTGTGAGATGAATTAACAGAACACAAAGCAGTTTCTCAGATAGCTTCTTTCCAGTTTCTAACGGAGGATATTTCCTTTTAAGCCATAGCCCTCTATGGGCTTCCAAATATCACTTTCCAAGTTTCACAAGAACAGTCTTAGCGAAAGGCTTCCTGAGGGGAAAGTTGTAACTCTGTGAGATGAATTAACAGAACACAAAGCAGTTTCTCAAAAAGCTTCTTTTCAGTTTTTAACCGAAGATATTTCCTTTTTCAACATAACCCAGTATGGGCTTCCAAATATCACTTTGCAAATTCCACAAGAACAGTCTTAGCGAAAGGCTTTTAGAGGGAAATGTTGTAACTATGTGAGATGAATTAACAGAACACAAAGCAATTTCTCAGAAAGCTTCTTTTCAGTTTTTATCTTACGATATTTCCTTTTTCACCATAGACCTCTATGGGCTTCCAAATCTCACTTTGCAAATTCCACAAGAACAGTCTTAGCGAAAGAATTATTGAGTGGAAAGCTGTAACTCTTTGAGGTGAATTAACAGAACAAAAAGGAGTTTCTCAGAAAGCTTCTTTCCGCTTTGTAACAGAAGATATTTCCTTTTTCACCATAGCGCTCTATGGGCTTCCAAATATCATTTTGCAAATCCCACAACAACAGTCTTAGCGAAAGGCTTCTTGAAGGGAAAGCTGTAACTGGGTGAGGTCTATTATCAGAACACATGGCAGTTTCTCAGAAAGCTTCTTTCCAGTTTTTAACTGAAGATATTTCCTTTTTCACCATAGCCCTCTATGGGCTTCCAAATATCACTTTGCAAATTCGACAACAGCCTTAGCGAAAGGCTTTTAGAGGGAAATGTAACTCTGTGAGATGAATTAACAGAACACAAAGCAGTTTCTCAGAAAGCTTCTTTTCAGTTTTTGTCTTAGGATATTTCCTTTTTCACCGTAGCCCTCTATGGGCTTCCAAATATCACTTTGCATATTCCAAAAGAACAGCCTTAGTGATCGGCTTCATGATAGGAAAGCTGTAACTCTGTGAGATTAATTAACGGAACACAAAGCAGTTTCTCAGAAAGGTTCTTTCCAGTTTTTAGCGGAAGATATTTCCTTTTTCACCATAGTCCACTATGGGCTTCAAAATATCACTTTGCAAATTCCACAAGAACAGTCTTAGTGAACGGCCTCTTGAGGGGAAATCTGAAACTCTCTGAGATGAATTAACAGAACACAAAGCAGTTTCTCAGAAATCTTCTTTCCAGTTTTTAACGAAAGATATTTCCTTTTTCACCAAAGTCCTCTATGGGATTACAAATATCAGTTTGCAAATTTCACAAGAACAGTCTTAGTGAAGGGCTTCTTGAGGGGAAAGGTGTAACACTGTGAGATGAACTATCACAACACAAAGCAGTTTCTCAGACAGCTTCTTTTCGGTTTTTATCCTAGGATATTTCCATTTTAAAAATAGCCCTCTATGGGCTTCCAAGTATCACTTTGCAAATTCCACAAGAACAGTCTTATAGAAAGGCTTCTTGAGGGGAAAGCTGTAACTCGGTGAGATGTATTAACAGAACACACGGCAGTTTCTCAGAAAGCTTCTTTCCAGTTTTTAACGGAAGTTATTTCCCTTTTCACCGTAGCCCTCCATGGGCTTCCAAATATCACTTTGCAAATTCCAGAAGAACAGTCTTAGCGAAAGGCTTCTGAAGGGGAAATCTGTAACTCTGTGAGTTGAATTAACAGAACACAAAGCAGTTTCTCACAAATCTTCTTTCCAGTTTTTAACGGAAGTTAGTTCCTTTTTCACCATAGTCCTCTATGGGCTTCCAAATATGACTTTGCAAATTCCACAAGAACAGTCTTAGCGAAAGGCTTCTTGAGGGGGGAAGCTGTAACTCTGTGAGATGAATTAACAGAACACAAAGCAGTCTTTCAGAAAGCTTCTTTCCAGTATTTAACTGAAGATATTTCCTTTTTCACTATAGCCCTCTATGGGCTTCCAAATATCACTTTGGAAATCCCACAAGAACAGTCTTAGCGAAAGGCTTCTTGAGAGGAAAGCTGTACCTCGGTGATATGTACTAACAGAACACACCGCATTTTCTCAGAATGGTTCTTTCCAGTTTTTAACGGAAGATATTTCCTTTTTCACCTTAGCCCTCTATGGGCTTCCAAATATCACTTTGCAAATTACACAAGAACAGTCTTTGTGAAAGACTTCTTGAGGGGAAAGCTGTAACTCTCTGAGATGAATTAACAGAACACAAAGCAGTTTCTCAGAAAGCTTCTTTTCAGTTTTTATCGTAGGATATTTCCTTTTTCAGCATAGCCCTCTATGGGCTTCCAAAAACATTTTGCAAATTCCACAAGAACAGTCTTAGCCAAAGGATTCTGGAGATAAAAGCTGTAAATCTGTAAGGTGAATTAAAAGAATTCAAAGAAGTTTCTCAGAAACCTTCTTTTCGTTTTTTATCTTAGGATATTTCCATTTTCACCATAGGGCTATAGGGTTTCCAAATATCACTTTGCAAATTCCAGAAGAAAAGTCTTAGCGAAAGGCTTCTTGAGGGTAAAGCTGTAACTCTGTAAGATGAATTAACAGAACACAAAACATTTTCTCAGAAACCTACTTTTCAGTTTTTACCTTAGGATATTTCCTTTTTCACCATAGCCCTCTATGGGATTCCAATTATCACTTTGAAAATTCGACATGAACAGTCTTAGCGAAAGCCTTCTTGAGGGGAAAGCTGTAACTCTGTGAGAGGAACTAACTGAACACAAAGCAGTTTCTCAGAAAGCTTCTTTCCAGTTTTTAACTGAGGATATTTCCTTTTTCACCATAGACCTCTATGGGCTTCCAAATATCACTTTGCAAATTCCACAAGAACAGTCTTATCGAAAGGCTTCTTGAGGGGAAAGCTCTAACTCTGTGAGATGAATTAACAGAACACAAAGCATTTTCTCACAAATCTTCTTTCCAGTTTTTAACGGAGGATATTTCCTTTCTCACCATAGTCCTCTATGGGCTTCCAAATATCACATTGCAAATCCCACAAGAACAGTCTTAGCGAAAGGCTTCTTGAGAGGAAAGCTGTAACTCAGTGAGACGTGTTAACAGAAGACACGGCATTTTCTCAGAATGCTTCTTTCCAGTTTTTAACGGAAGATATTTCCTTTTTCACAATAGTCCTCTATGGGTTTCCAAATATCACTTTCCAAATTTCACAAAACAGTCTTAATGAACGGCTTCTTGAGGGAAAAGCTGTAGCTCTGTGAGATGAACTAACAGAACACAAAGCAGTTTTTCAGACAGCTTCTCTTCGGTAAGTATCTTAGGATATTTCCATTTTCACCATAGTCCTCTATGGGCTTCCACATATCACTTTGGGAATTCCTCAAAAACAGTCTTAGCAGAAGGCTTCTTGAGGGGAAAGCTGTAATTCTTTGAGATGAATTAACAGAACACAAAGCAGTTTCTCGGAAAGCTTCTTTTCATTTTTTAATTGAAGGTATTTCCATTTTCACCATAGCCCTCTATGGGATTACAAATATCACTATGCAAATTCCACAAGAACTGTGGAAGCGAAAGACTTCTGGAGGGGAAAACTGTAACTCTGTGAGATGAATTAACAGAACACAAAGCAGTTTCTCAGATAGCTTCTTTCCAGTTTCTAACGGAGGATATTTCCTTTTTCACCATAGCCCTCTATGGGCTTCCAAATATCACTTTGCAAGTTTCACAAGAACAGTCTTAGCGAAAGGCTTCCTGAGGGGAAAGTTGTAACTCTGTGAGATGAATTAACAGAACACAAAGCAGTTTCTCAAAAAGCTTCTTTTCAGTTTTTAACCGAAGATATTTCCATTTTCAACATAACCCAGTATGGGCTTCCAAATATCACTTTGCAAATTCCACAAGAACAGTCTTAGCGAAAGGCTTTTAGAGGGAAATGTTGTAACTATGTGAGATGAATTAACAGAACACAAAGCAATTTCTCAGAAAGCTTCTTTTCAGTTTTTATCTTACGATATTTCCTTTTTCACCATAGACCTCTATGGGCTTCCAAATCTCACTTTGCAAATTCCACAAGAACAGTCTTAGCGAAAGAATTATTGAGTGGAAAGCTGTAACTCTTTGAGGTGAATTAACAGAACAAAAAGGAGTTTCTCAGAAAGCTTCCTTCCGCTTTGTAACAGGAGATATTTCCTTTTTCACCATAGCGCTCTATGGGCTTCCAAATATCATTTTGCAAATCCCACAACAACAGTCTTAGCGAAAGGCTTCTTGAAGGGAAAGCTGTAACTGGGTGAGGTCTATTATCAGAACACATGGCAGTTTCTCAGAAAGCTTCTTTCCAGTTTTTAACTGAAGATATTTCCTTTTTCACCATAGCCCTCTATGGGCTTCCAAATATCACTTTGCAAATTCGACAACAGCCTTAGCGAAAGGCTTTTAGAGGGAAATGTAACTCTGTGAGATGAATTAACAGAACACAAAGCAGTTTCTCAGAAAGCTTCTTTTCAGTTTTTGTCTTAGGATATTTCCTTTTTCACCGTAGCCCTCTATGGGCTTCCAAATATCACTTTGCATATTCCAAAAGAACAGCCTTAGTGATCGGCTTCATGATAGGAAAGCTGTAACTCTGTGAGATTAATTAACGGAACACAAAGCAGTTTCTCAGAAAGGTTCTTTCCAGTTTTTAGCGGAAGATATTTCCTTTTTCACCATAGTCCACTATGGGCTTCAAAATATCACTTTGCAAATTCCACAAGAACAGTCTTAGTGAACGGCCTCTTGAGGGGAAATCTGTAACTCTCTGAGATGAATTAACAGAACACAAAGCAGTTTCTCAGAAATCTTCTTTCCAGTTTTTAACGAAAGATATTTCCTTTTTCACCAAAGTCCTCTATGGGATTACAAATATCAGTTTGCAAATTTCACAAGAACAGTCTTAGTGAAGGGCTTCTTGAGGGGAAAGCTGTAACACTGTGAGATGAACTAACACAACACAAAGCAGTTTCTCAGACAGCTTCTTTTCGGTTTTTATCCTAGGATATTTCCATTTTAAAAATAGCCCCCTATGGGCTTCCAAGTATCACTTTGCAAATTCCACAAGAACAGTCTTATAGAAAGGCTTCTTGAGGGGAAAGCTGTAACTCGGTGAGATGTATTAACAGAACACACGGCAGTTTCTCAGAAAGCTTCTTTCCAGTTTTTAACGGAAGTTATTTCCCTTTTCACCGTAGCCCTCCATGGGCTTCCAAATATCACTTTGCAAATTCCAGAAGAACAGTCTTAGCGAAAGGCTTCTGAAGGGGAAATCTGTAACTCTGTGAGTTGAATTAACAGAACACAAAGCAGTTTCTCACAAATCTTCTTTCCAGTTTTTAACGGAAGTTAGTTCCTTTTTCACCATAGTCCTCTATGGGCTTCCAAATATGACTTTGCAAATTCCACAAGAACAGTCTTAGCGAAAGGCTTCTTGAGGGGGGAAGCTGTAACTCTGTGAGATGAATTAACAGAACACAAAGCAGTCTTTCAGAAAGCTTCTTTCCAGTATTTAACTGAAGATATTTCCTTTTTCACTATAGCCCTCTATGGGCTTCCAAATATCACTTTGGAAATCCCACAAGAACAGTCTTAGCGAAAGGCTTCTTGAGAGGAAAGCTGTACCTCGGTGATATGTACTAACAGAACACACCGCATTTTCTCAGAATGGGTCTTTCCAGTTTTTAGCGGAAGATATTTCCTTTTTCACCTTAGCCCTCTATGGGCTTCCAAATATCACTTTGCAAATTTCACAAAACAGTCTTAGTTAACGGCTCCTTGAGGGGAAAGCTGTAACTCTGTGAGATGAACTAACAGAACACAAAGCAGTTTATCAGAAAGCTTCTTTACAGTTTGTATCGGAAAATATGTCCTTTTTCACCATTGCCCTCGATGAGATTCTAAATATCACTTTCCAAATTTCAGAAGAACAGTCTTAGTGAACGGCCTCATGAGGGGAAATCTGTGACACTTTGAGATGAATTAACAGAACACAAAGCAGTTTCTCAGAAAGCTTCTTTTCGGATTTTATCTTACTATATTTCCTTTTTCAACATAGCCCTCTATGGTCTTCCAAATATCACTTTGCAAATTACACAAGAACAGTCTTTGTGAAAGACTTCTTGAGGGGAAAGCTGTAACTCTCTGAGGTGAATTAACAGAACACAAAGCAGTTTCTCAGAAAGCTTCTTTTCAGTTTTTATCGTAGGATATTTCCTTTTTCAGCATAGCCCTCTATGGGCTTCCAAAAACATTTTGCAAATTCCACAAGAACAGTCTTAGCGAAAGGATTCTGGAGATAAAAGCTGTAAATCTGTAAGATGAATTAAAAGAATTCAAAGAAGTTTCTCAGAAACCTTCTTTTCGTTTTTTATCTTAGGATATTTCCATTTTCACCATAGGGCTATAGGGTTTCCAAATATCACTTTGCAAATTCCAGAAGAAAAGTCTTAGCGAAAGGCTTCTTGAGGGTAAAGCTGTAACTCTGTAAGATGAATTAACAGAACACAAAACATTTTCTCAGAAACCTACTTTTCAGTTTTTACCTTAGGATATTTCCTTTTTCACCATAGCCCTCTATGGGATTCCAATTATCACTTTGAAAATTCGACATGAACAGTCTTAGCGAAAGCCTTCTTGAGGGGAAAGCTGTAACTCTGTGAGAGGAACTAACTGAACACAAAGCAGTTTCTCAGAAAGCTTCTTTCCAGTTTTTAACTGAGGATATTTCCTTTTTCACCATAGACCTCTATGGGCTTCCAAATATCACTTTGCAAATTCCACAAGAACAGTCTTAGAGAAAGGCTTCTTGAGGGGAAAGCTCTAACTCTGTGAGATGAATTAACAGAACACAAAGCATTTTCTCACAAATCTTCTTTCCAGTTTTTAACGGAGGATATTTCCTTTCTCACCATAGTCCTCTATGGGCTTCCAAATATCACATTGCAAATCCCACAAGAACAGTCTTAGCGAAAGGCTTCTTGAGAGGAAAGCTGTAACTCAGTGAGACGTGTTAACAGAAGACACGGCATTTTCTCAGACTGCTTCTTTCCAGTTTTTAACGGAAGATATTTCCTTTTTCACCATAGTCCTCTATGGGTTTTCAAATATCAATTTCCAAATTTCACAAAACAGTCTTAATGAACGGCTTCTTGAGGGAAAAGCTGTAGCTCTGTGAGATGAACTAACAGAACACAAAGCAGTTTTTCAGACAGCTTCTCTTCGGTAAGTATCTTAGGATATTTCCATTTTCACCATAGCCCTCTATGGGCTTCCACATATCACTTTGGGAATTCCTCAAAAACAGTCTTAGCAGAAGGCTTCTTGAGGGGAAAGCTGTAATTCTTTGAGATGAATTAACAGAACACAAAGCAGTTTCTCGGAAAGCTTCTTTTCATTTTTTAATTGAAGGTATTTCCATTTTCACCATAGCCCTCCATGGGATTACAAATATCACTATGCAAATTCCACAAGAACTGTGGAAGCGAAAGACTTCTGGAGGGGAAAACTGTAACTCTGTGAGATGAATTAACAGAACACAAAGCAGTTTCTCAGATAGCTTCTTTCCAGTTTCTAACGGAGGATATTTCCTTTTAAGCCATAGCCCTCTATGGGCTTCCAAATATCACTTTGCAAGTTTCACAAGAACAGTCTTAGCGAAAGGCTTCCTGAGGGGAAAGTTGTAACTCTGTGAGATGAATTAACAGAACACAAAGCAGTTTCTCAAAAAGCTTCTTTTCAGTTTTTAACCGAAGATATTTCCTTTTTCAACATAACCCTGTATGCGCTTCCAAATATCACTTTGCAAATTCCACAAGAACAGTCTTAGCGAAAGGCTTTTAGAGGGAAATGTTGTAACTATGTGAGATGAATTAACAGAACACAAAGCAATTTCTCAGAAAGCTTCTTTTCAGTTTTTATCTTACGATATTTCCTTTTTCACCATAGACCTCTATGGGCTTCCAAATCTCACTTTGCAAATTCCACAAGAACAGTCCTAGCGAAAGAATTATTGAGTGGAAAGCTGTAACTCTTTGAGGTGAATTAACAGAACAAAAAGGAGTTTCTCAGAAAGCTTCTTTCCGCTTTGTAACAGAAGATATTTCCTTTTTCACCATAGCGCTCTATGGGCTTCCAAATATCATTTTGCAAATCCCACAACAACAGTCTTAGCGAAAGGCTTCTTGAAGGGAAAGCTGTAACTGGGTGAGGTCTATTATCAGAACACATGGCAGTTTCTCAGAAAGCTTCTTTCCAGTTTTTAACTGAAGATATTTCCTTTTTCACCATAGCCCTCTATGGGCTTCCAAATATCACTTTGCAAATTCGACAACAGCCTTAGCGAAAGGCTTTTAGAGGGAAATGTAACTCTGTGAGATGAATTAACAGAACACAAAGCAGTTTCTCAGAAAGCTTCTTTTCAGTTTTTGTCTTAGGATATTTCCTTTTTCACCGTAGCCCTCTATGGGCTTCCAAATATCACTTTGCATATTCCAAAAGAACAGCCTTAGTGATCGGCTTCATGAGAGGAAAGCTGTAACTCTGTGAGATTAATTAACGGAACACAAAGCAGTTTCTCAGAAAGGTTCTTTCCAGTTTTTAGCGGAAGATATTTCCTTTTTCACCATAGTCCACTATGGGCTTCAAAATATCACTTTGCAAATTCCACAAGAACAGTCTTAGTGAACGGCCTCTTGAGGGGAAATCTGTAACTCTCTGAGATGAATTAACAGAACACAAAGCAGTTTCTCAGAAATCTTCTTTCCAGTTTTTAACGAAAGATATTTCCTTTTTCACCAAAGTCCTCTATGGGATTACAAATATCAGTTTGCAAATTTCACAAGAACAGTCTTAGTGAAGGGCTTCTTGAGGGGAAAGCTGTAACACTGTGAGATGAACTAACACAACACAAAGCAGTTTCTCAGACAGCTTCTTTTCGGTTTTTATCCTAGGATATTTCCATTTTAAAAATAGCCCTCTATGGGCTTCCAAGTATCACTTTGCAAATTCCACAAGAACAGTCTTATAGAAAGGCTTCTTGAGGGGAAAGCTGTAACTCGGTGAGATGTATTAACAGAACACACGGCAGTTTCTCAGAAAGCTTCTTTCCAGTTTTTAACGGAAGTTATTTCCCTTTTCACCGTAGCCCTCCATGGGCTTCCAAATATCACTTTGCAAATTCCAGAAGAACAGTCTTAGCGAAAGGCTTCTGAAGGGGAAATCTGTAACTCTGTGAGTTGAATTAACAGAACACAAAGCAGTTTCTCACAAATCTTCTTTCCAGTTTTTAACGGAAGTTAGTTCCTTTTTCACCATAGTCCTCTATGGGCTTCCAAATATGACTTTGCAAATTCCACAAGAACAGTCTTAGCGAAAGGCTTCTTGAGGGGGGAAGCTGTAACTCTGTGAGATGAATTAACAGAACACAAAGCAGTCTTTCAGAAAGCTTCTTTCCAGTATTTAACTGAAGATATTTCCTTTTTCACTATAGCCCTCTATGGGCTTCCAAATATCACTTTGGAAATCACACAAGAACAGTCTTAGCGAAAGGCTTCTTGAGAGGAAAGCTGTACCTCGGTGATATGTACTAACAGAACACACCGCATTTTCTCAGAATGGTTCTTTCCAGTTTTTAACGGAAGATATTTCCTTTTTCACCTTAGCCCTCTATGGTCTTCCAAATATCACTTTGCAAATTACACAAGAACAGTCTTTGTGAAAGACTTCTTGAGGGGAAAGCTGTAACTCTCTGAGATGAATTAACAGAACACAAAGCAGTTTCTCAGAAAGCTTCTTTTCACTTTTTATCGTAGCATATTTCCTTTTTCAGCATAGCCCTCTATGGGCTTCCAAAAACATTTTGCAAATTCCACAAGAACAGTCTTAGCGAAAGGATTCTGGAGATAAAAGCTGTAAATCTGTAAGATGAATTAAAAGAATTCAAAGAAGTTTCTCAGAAACCTTCTTTTCGTTTTTTATCTTAGGATATTTTCATTTTCACCATAGGGCTATAGGGTTTCCAAATATCACTTTGCAAATTCCAGAAGAAAAGTCTTAGCGAAAGGCTTCTTGAGGGTAAAGCTGTAACTCTGTAAGATGAATTAACAGAACACAAAACATTTTCTCAGAAACCTACTTTTCAGTTTTTACCTTAGGATATTTCCTTTTTCACCATAGCCCTCTATGGGATTCCAATTATCACTTTGAAAATTCGACATGAACAGTCTTAGCGAAAGCCTTCTTGAGGGGAAAGCTGTAACTCTGTGAGAGGAACTAACTGAACACAAAGCAGTTTCTCAGAAAGCTTCTTTCCAGTTTTTAACTGAGGATATTTCCTTTTTCACCATAGACCTCTATGGGCTTCCAAATATCACTTTGCAAATTCCACAAGAACAGTCTTAGCGAAAGGCTTCTTGAGGGGAAAGCTCTAACTCTGTGAGATGAATTAACAGAACACAAAGCATTTTCTCACAAATCTTCTTTCCAGTTTTTAACGGAGGATATTTCCTTTCTCACCATAGTCCTCTATGGGCTTCCAAATATCACATTGCAAATCCCACAAGAACAGTCTTAGCGAAAGGCTTCTTGAGAGGAAAGCTGTAACTCAGTGAGACGTATTAACAGAAGACACGGCATTTTCTCAGAATGCTTCTTTCCAGATTTTAACGGAAGATATTTCCTTTTTCACCATAGTCCTCTATGGGTTTCCAAATATCACTTTCCAAATTTCACAAAACAGTCTTAATGAACGGCTTCTTGAGGGAAAAGATGTAGCTCTGTGAGATGAACTAACAGAACACAAAGCAGTTTTTTAGACAGCTTCTCTTCGGTAAGTATCTTAGGATATTTCCATTTTCACCATAGCCCTCTATGGGCTTCCACATATCACTTTGGGAATTCCTCAAAAACAGTCTTAGCAGAAGGCTTCTTGAGGGGAAAGCTGTAATTCTTTGAGATGAATTAACAGAACACAAAGCAGTTTCTCGGAAAGCTTCTTTTCATTTTTTAATTGAAGGTATTTCCATTTTCACCATAGCCCTCTATGGGATTACAAATATCACTATGCAAATTCCACAAGAACTGTGGAAGCGAAAGACTTCTGGAGGGGAAAACTGTAACTCTGTGAGATGAATTAACAGAACACAAAGCAGTTTCTCAGATAGCTTCTTTCCAGTTTCTAACGGAGGATATTTCCTTTTAAGCCATAGCCCTCTATGGGCTTCCAAATATCACTTTGCAAGTTTCACAAGAACAGTCTTAGCGAAAGGCTTCCTGAGGGGAAAGTTGTAACTCTGTGAGATGAATTAACAGAACACAAAGCAGTTTCTCAAAAAGCTTCTTTTCAGTTTTTAACCGAAGATATTTCCTTTTTCAACATAACCCTGTATGGGCTTCCAAATATCACTTTGCAAATTCCACAAGAACAGTCTTAGCGAAAGGCTTTTAGAGGGAAATGTTGTAACTATGTGAGATGAATTAACAGAACACAAGGCAATTTCTCAGAAAGCTTCTTTTCAGTTTTTATCTTACGATATTTCCTTTTTCACCATAGACCTCTATGGGCTTCCAAATCTCACTTTGCAAATTCCACAAGAACAGTCCTAGCGAAAGAATTATTGAGTGGAAAGCTGTAACTCTTTGAGGTGAATTAACAGAACAAAAAGGAGTTTCTCAGAAAGCTTCTTTCCGCTTTGTAACAGAAGATATTTCCTTTTTCACCATAGCGCTCTATGGGCTTCCAAATATCATTTTGCAAATCCCACAACAACAGTCTTAGCGAAAGGCTTCTTGAAGGGAAAGCTGTAACTGGGTGAGGTCTATTATCAGAACACATGGCAGTTTCTCAGAAAGCTTCTTTCCAGTTTTTAACTGAAGATATTTCCTTTTTCACCATAGCCCTCTATGGGCTTCCAAATATCACTTTGCAAATTCGACAACAGCCTTAGCGAAAGGCTTTTAGAGGGAAATGTAACTCTGTGAGATGAATTAACAGAACACAAAGCAGTTTCTCAGAAAGCTTCTTTTCAGTTTTTGTCTTAGGATATTTCCTTTTTCACCGTAGCCCTCTATGGGCTTCCAAATATCACTTTGCATATTCCAAAAGAACAGCCTTAGTGATCGGCTTCATGAGAGGAAAGCTGTAACTCTGTGAGATTAATTAACGGAACACAAAGCAGTTTCTCAGAAAGGTTCTTTCCAGTTTTTAGCGGAAGATATTTCCTTTTTCACCATAGTCCACTATGGGCTTCAAAATATCACTTTGCAAATTCCACAAGAACAGTCTTAGTGAACGGCCTCTTGAGGGGAAATCTGTAACTCTCTGAGATGAATTAACAGAACACAAAGCAGTTTCTCAGAAATCTTCTTTCCAGTTTTTAACGAAAGATATTTCCTTTTTCACCAAAGTCCTCTATGGGATTACAAATATCAGTTTGCAAATTTCACAAGAACAGTCTTAGTGAAGGGCTTCTTGAGGGGAAAGCTGTAACACTGTGAGATGAACTAACACAACACAAAGCAGTTTCTCAGACAGCTTCTTTTCGGTTTTTATCCTAGGATATTTCCATTTTAAAAATAGCCCCCTATGGGCTTCCAAGTATCACTTTGCAAATTCCACAAGAACAGTCTTATAGAAAGGCTTCTTGAGGGGAAAGCTGTAACTCGGTGAGATGTATTAACAGAACACACGGCAGTTTCTCAGAAAGCTTCTTTCCAGTTTTTAACGGAAGTTATTTCCCTTTTCACCGTAGCCCTCCATGGGCTTCCAAATATCACTTTGCAAATTCCAGAAGAACAGTCTTAGCGAAAGGCTTCTGAAGGGGAAATCTGTAACTCTGTGAGTTGAATTAACAGAACACAAAGCAGTTTCTCACAAATCTTCTTTCCAGTTTTTAACGGAAGTTAGTTCCTTTTTCACCATAGTCCTCTATGGGCTTCCAAATATGACTTTGCAAATTCCACAAGAACAGTCTTAGCGAAAGGCTTCTTGAGGGGGGAAGCTGTAACTCTGTGAGATGAATTAACAGAACACAAAGCAGTCTTTCAGAAAGCTTCTTTCCAGTATTTAACTGAAGATATTTCCTTTTTCACTATAGCCCTCTATGGGCTTCCAAATATCACTTTGGAAATCCCACAAGAACAGTCTTAGCGAAAGGCTTCTTGAGAGGAAAGCTGTACCTCGGTGATATGTACTAACAGAACACACCGCATTTTCTCAGAATGGTTCTTTCCAGTTTTTAACGGAAGATATTTCCTTTTTCACCTTAGCCCTCTATGGTCTTCCAAATATCACTTTGCAAATTACACAAGAACAGTCTTTGTGAAAGACTTCTTGAGGGGAAAGCTGTACCTCTCTGAGATGAATTAACAGAACACAAAGCAGTTTCTCAGAAAGCTTCTTTTCAGTTTTTATCGTAGCATATTTCCTTTTTCAGCATAGCCCTCTATGGGCTTCCAAAAACATTTTGCAAATTCCACAAGAACAGTCTTAGCGAAAGGATTCTGGAGATAAAAGCTGTAAATCTGTAAGATGAATTAAAAGAATTCAAAGAAGTTTCTCAGAAACCTTTTTTTCGTTTTTTATCTTAGGATATTTCCATTTTCACCATAGGGCTATAGGGTTTCCAAATATCACTTTGCAAATTCCAGAAGAAAAGTCTTAGCGAAAGGCTTCTTGAGGGTAAAGCTGTAACTCTGTAAGATGAATTAACAGAACACAAAACATTTTCTCAGAAACCTACTTTTCAGTTTTTACCTTAGGATATTTCCTTTTTCACCATAGCCCTCTATGGGATTCCAATTATCACTTTGAAAATTCGACATGAACAGTCTTAGCGAAAGCCTTCTTGAGGGGAAAGCTGTAACTCTGTGAGAGGAACTAACTGAACACAAAGCAGTTTCTCAGAAAGCTTCTTTCCAGTTTTTAACTGAGGATATTTCCTTTTTCACCATAGACCTCTATGGGCTTCCAAATATCACTTTGCAAATTCCACAAGAACAGTCTTAGAGAAAGGCTTCTTGAGGGGAAAGCTCTAACTCTGTGAGATGAATTAACAGAACACAAAGCATTTTCTCACAAATCTTCTTTCCAGTTTTTAACGGAGGATATTTCCTTTCTCACCATAGTCCTCTATGGGCTTCCAAATATCACATTGCAAATCCCACAAGAACAGTCTTAGCGAAAGGCTTCTTGAGAGGAAAGCTGTAACTCAGTGAGACGTGTTAACAGAAGACACGGCATTTTCTCAGACTGCTTCTTTCCAGTTTTTAACGGAAGATATTTCCTTTTTCACCATAGTCCTCTATGCGTTTTCAAATATCAATTTCCAAATTTCACAAAACAGTCTTAATGAACGGCTTCTTGAGGGAAAAGCTGTAGCTCTGTGAGATGAACTAACAGAACACAAAGCAGTTTTTCAGACAGCTTCTCTTCGGTAAGTATCTTAGGATATTTCCATTTTCACCATAGCCCTCTATGGGCTTCCACATATCACTTTGGGAATTCCTCAAAAACAGTCTTAGCAGAAGGCTTCTTGAGGGGAAAGCTGTAATTCTTTGAGATGAATTAACAGAACACAAAGCAGTTTCTCGGAAAGCTTCTTTTCATTTTTTAATTGAAGGTATTTCCATTTTCACCATAGCCCTCCATGGGATTACAAATATCACTATGCAAATTCCACAAGAACTGTGGAAGCGAAAGACTTCTGGAGGGGAAAACTGTAACTCTGTGAGATGAATTAACAGAACACAAAGCAGTTTCTCAGATAGCTTCTTTCCAGTTTCTAACGGAGGATATTTCCTTTTAAGCCATAGCCCTCTATGGGCTTCCAAATATCACTTTGCAAGTTTCACAAGAACAGTCTTAGCGAAAGGCTTCCTGAGGGGAAAGTTGTAACTCTGTGAGATGAATTAACAGAACACAAAGCAGTTTCTCAAAAAGCTTCTTTTCAGTTTTTAACCGAAGATATTTCCTTTTTCAACATAACCCAGTATGGGCTTCCAAATATCACTTTGCAAATTCCACAAGAACAGTCTTAGCGAAAGGCTTTTAGAGGGAAATGTTGTAACTATGTGAGATGAATTAACAGAACACAAGGCAATTTCTCAGAAAGCTTCTTTTCAGTTTTTATCTTACGATATTTCCTTTTTCACCATAGACCTCTATGGGCTTCCAAATCTCACTTTGCAAATTCCACAAGAACAGTCCTAGCGAAAGAATTATTGAGTGGAAAGCTGTAACTCTTTGAGGTGAATTAACAGAACAAAAAGGAGTTTCTCAGAAAGCTTCTTTCCGCTTTGTAACAGAAGATATTTCCTTTTTCACCATAGCGCTCTATGGGCTTCCAAATATCATTTTGCAAATCCCACAACAACAGTCTTAGCGAAAGGCTTCTTGAAGGGAAAGCTGTAACTGGGTGAGGTCTATTATCAGAACACATGGCAGTTTCTCAGAAAGCTTCTTTCCAGTTTTTAACTGAAGATATTTCCTTTTTCACCATAGCCCTCTATGGGCTTCCAAATATCACTTTGCAAATTCGACAACAGCCTTAGCGAAAGGCTTTTAGAGGGAAATGTAACTCTGTGAGATGAATTAACAGAACACAAAGCAGTTTCTCAGAAAGCTTCTTTTCAGTTTTTGTCTTAGGATATTTCCTTTTTCACCGTAGCCCTCTATGGGCTTCCAAATATCACTTTGCATATTCCAAAAGAACAGCCTTAGTGATCGGCTTCATGATAGGAAAGCTGTAACTCTGTGAGATTAATTAACGGAACACAAAGCAGTTTCTCAGAAAGGTTCTTTCCAGTTTTTAGCGGAAGATATTTCCTTTTTCACCATAGTCCACTATGGGCTTCAAAATATCACTTTGCAAATTCCACAAGAACAGTCTTAGTGAACGGCCTCTTGAGGGGAAATCTGTAACTCTCTGAGATGAATTAACAGAACACAAAGCAGTTTCTCAGAAATCTTCTTTCCAGTTTTTAACGAAAGATATTTCCTTTTTCACCAAAGTCCTCTATGGGATTACAAATATCAGTTTGCAAATTTCACAAGAACAGTCTTAGTGAAGGGCTTCTTGAGGGGAAAGCTGTAACACTGTGAGATGAACTAACACAACACAAAGCAGTTTCTCAGACAGCTTCTTTTCGGTTTTTATCCTAGGATATTTCCATTTTAAAAATAGCCCTCTATGGGCTTCCAAGTATCACTTTGCAAATTCCACAAGAACAGTCTTATAGAAAGGCTTCTTGAGGGGAAAGCTGTAACTCGGTGAGATGTATTAACAGAACACACGGCAGTTTCTCAGAAAGCTTCTTTCCAGTTTTTAACGGAAGTTATTTCCCTTTTCACCGTAGCCCTCCATGGGCTTCCAAATATCACTTTGCAAATTCCAGAAGAACAGTCTTAGCGAAAGGCTTCTGAAGGGGAAATCTGTAACTCTGTGAGTTGAATTAACAGAACACAAAGCAGTTTCTCACAAATCTTCTTTCCAGTTTTTAACGGAAGTTAGTTCCTTTTTCACCATAGTCCTCTATGGGCTTCCAAATATGACTTTGCAAATTCCACAAGAACAGTCTTAGCGAAAGGCTTCTTGAGGGGCGAAGCTGTAACTCTGTGAGATGAATTAACAGAACACAAAGCAGTCTTTCAGAAAGCTTCTTTCCAGTATTTAACTGAAGATATTTCCTTTTTCACTATAGCCCTCTATGGGCTTCCAAATATCACTTTGGAAATCCCACAAGAACAGTCTTAGCGAAAGGCTTCTTGAGAGGAAAGCTGTACCTCGGTGATATGTACTAACAGAACACACCGCATTTTCTCAGAATGGTTCTTTCCAGTTTTTAACGGAAGATATTTCCTTTTTCACCTTAGCCCTCTATGGTCTTCCAAATATCACTTTGCAAATTACACAAGAACAGTCTTTGTGAAAGACTTCTTGAGGGGAAAGCTGTAACTCTCTGAGATGAATTAACAGAACACAAAGCAGTTTCTCAGAAAGCTTCTTTTCAGTTTTTATCGTAGCATATTTCCTTTTTCAGCATAGCCCTCTATGGGCTTCCAAAAACATTTTGCAAATTCCACAAGAACAGTCTTAGCGAAAGGATTCTGGAGATAAAAGCTGTAAATCTGTAAGATGAATTAAAAGAATTCAAAGAAGTTTCTCAGAAACCTTCTTTTCGTTTTTTATCTTAGGATATTTTCATTTTCACCATAGGGCTATAGGGTTTCCAAATATCACTTTGCAAATTCCAGAAGAAAAGTCTTAGCGAAAGGCTTCTTGAGGGTAAAGCTGTAACTCTGTAAGATGAATTAACAGAACACAAAACATTTTCTCAGAAACCTACTTTTCAGTTTTTACCTTAGGATATTTCCTTTTTCACCATAGCCCTCTATGGGATTCCAATTATCACTTTGAAAATTCGACATGAACAGTCTTAGCGAAAGCCTTCTTGAGGGGAAAGCTGTAACTCTGTGAGAGGAACTAACTGAACACAAAGCAGTTTCTCAGAAAGCTTCTTTCCAGTTTTTAACTGAGGATATTTCCTTTTTCACCATAGACCTCTATGGGCTTCCAAATATCACTTTGCAAATTCCACAAGAACAGTCTTAGCGAAAGGCTTCTTGAGGGGAAAGCTCTAACTCTGTGAGATGAATTAACAGAACACAAAGCATTTTCTCACAAATCTTCTTTCCAGTTTTTAACGGAGGATATTTCCTTTCTCACCATAGTCCTCTATGGGCTTCCAAATATCACATTGCAAATCCCACAAGAACAGTCTTAGCGAAAGGCTTCTTTAGAGGAAAGCTGTAACTCAGTGAGACGTATTAACAGAAGACACGGCATTTTCTCAGAATGCTTCTTTCCAGATTTTAACGGAAGATATTTCCTTTTTCACCATAGTCCTCTATGGGTTTCCAAATATCACTTTCCAAATTTCACAAAACAGTCTTAATGAACGGCTTCTTGAGGGAAAAGATGTAGCTCTGTGAGATGAACTAACAGAACACAAAGCAGTTTTTTAGACAGCTTCTCTTCGGTAAGTATCTTAGGATATTTCCATTTTCACCATAGCCCTCTATGGGCTTCCACATATCACTTTGGGAATTCCTCAAAAACAGTCTTAGCAGAAGGCTTCTTGAGGGGAAAGCTGTAATTCTTTGAGATGAATTAACAGAACACAAAGCAGTTTCTCGGAAAGCTTCTTTTCATTTTTTAATTGAAGGTATTTCCATTTTCACCATAGCCCTCTATGGGATTACAAATATCACTATGCAAATTCCACAAGAACTGTGGAAGCGAAAGACTTCTGGAGGGGAAAACTGTAACTCTGTGAGATGAATTAACAGAACACAAAGCAGTTTCTCAGATAGCTTCTTTCCAGTTTCTAACGGAGGATATTTCCTTTTAAGCCATAGCCCTCTATGGGCTTCCAAATATCACTTTGCAAGTTTCACAAGAACAGTCTTAGCGAAAGGCTTCCTGAGGGGAAAGTTGTAACTCTGTGAGATGAATTAACAGAACACAAAGCAGTTTCTCAAAAAGCTTCTTTTCAGTTTTTAACCGAAGATATTTCCTTTTTCAACATAACCCTGTATGGGCTTCCAAATATCACTTTGCAAATTCCACAAGAACAGTCTTAGCGAAAGGCTTTTAGAGGGAAATGTTGTAACTATGTGAGATGAATTAACAGAACACAAGGCAATTTCTCAGAAAGCTTCTTTTCAGTTTTTATCTTACGATATTTCCTTTTTCACCATAGACCTCTATGGGCTTCCAAATCTCACTTTGCAAATTCCACAAGAACAGTCTTAGCGAAAGAATTATTGAGTGGAAAGCTGTAACTCTTTGAGGTGAATTAACAGAACAAAAAGGAGTTTCTCAGAAAGCTTCTTTCCGCTTTGTAACAGAAGATATTTCCTTTTTCACCATAGCGCTCTATGGGCTTCCAAATATCATTTTGCAAATCCCACAACAACAGTCTTAGCGAAAGGCTTCTTGAAGGGAAAGCTGTAACTGGGTGAGGTCTATTATCAGAACACATGGCAGTTTCTCAGAAAGCTTCTTTCCAGTTTTTAACTGAAGATATTTCCTTTTTCACCATAGCCCTCTATGGGCTTCCAAATATCACTTTGCAAATTCGACAACAGCCTTAGCGAAAGGCTTTTAGAGGGAAATGTAACTCTGTGAGATGAATTAACAGAACACAAAGCAGTTTCTCAGAAAGCTTCTTTTCAGTTTTTGTCTTAGGATATTTCCTTTTTCACCGTAGCCCTCTATGGGCTTCCAAATATCACTTTGCATATTCCAAAAGAACAGCCTTAGTGATCGGCTTCATGATAGGAAAGCTGTAACTCTGTGAGATTAATTAACGGAACACAAAGCAGTTTCTCAGAAAGGTTCTTTCCAGTTTTTAGCGGAAGATATTTCCTTTTTCACCATAGTCCACTATGGGCTTCAAAATATCACTTTGCAAATTCCACAAGAACAGTCTTAGTGAACGGCCTCTTGAGGGGAAATCTGTAACTCTCTGAGATGAATTAACAGAACACAAAGCAGTTTCTCAGAAATCTTCTTTCCAGTTTTTAACGAAAGATATTTCCTTTTTCACCAAAGTCCTCTATGGGATTACAAATATCAGTTTGCAAATTTCACAAGAACAGTCTTAGTGAAGGGCTTCTTGAGGGGAAAGCTGTAACACTGTGAGATGAACTAACACAACACAAAGCAGTTTCTCAGACAGCTTCTTTTCGGTTTTTATCCTAGGATATTTCCATTTTAAAAATAGCCCTCTATGGGCTTCCACGTATCACTTTGCAAATTCCACAAGAACAGTCTTATAGAAAGGCTTCTTGAGGGGAAAGCTGTAACTCGGTGAGATGTATTAACAGAACACACGGCAGTTTCTCAGAAAGCTTCTTTCCAGTTTTTAACGGAAGTTATTTCCCTTTTCACCGTAGCCCTCCATGGGCTTCCAAATATCACTTTGCAAATTCCAGAAGAACAGTCTTAGCGAAAGGCTTCTGAAGGGGAAATCTGTAACTCTGTGAGTTGAATTAACAGAACACAAAGCAGTTTCTCACAAATCTTCTTTCCAGTTTTTAACGGAAGTTAGTTCCTTTTTCACCATAGTCCTCTATGGGCTTCCAAATATGACTTTGCAAATTCCACAAGAACAGTCTTAGCGAAAGGCTTCTTGAGGGGGGAAGCTGTAACTCTGTGAGATGAATTAACAGAACACAAAGCAGTCTTTCAGAAAGCTTCTTTCCAGTATTTAACTGAAGATATTTCCTTTTTCACTATAGCCCTCTATGGGCTTCCAAATATCACTTTGGAAATCCCACAAGAACAGTCTTAGCGAAAGGCTTCTTGAGAGGAAAGCTGTACCTCGGTGATATGTACTAACAGAACACACCGCATTTTCTCAGAATGGGTCTTTCCAGTTTTTAGCGGAAGATATTTCCTTTTTCACCTTAGCCCTCTATGGGCTTCCAAATATCACTTTGCAAATTTCACAAAACAGTCTTAGTTAACGGCTCCTTGAGGGGAAAGCTGTAACTCTGTGAGATGAACTAACAGAACACAAAGCAGTTTATCAGAAAGCTTCTTTACAGTTTGTATCGGAAAATATTTCCTTTTTCACCATTGCCCTCGATGAGATTCTAAATATCACTTTCCAAATTTCAGAAGAACAGTCTTAGTGAACGGCCTCATGAGGGGAAATCTGTGACACTTTGAGATGAATTAACAGAACACAAAGCAGTTTCTCAGAAAGCTTCTTTTCGGATTTTATCTTACTATATTTCCTTTTTCAACATAGCCCTCTATGGTCTTCCAAATATCACTTTGCAAATTACACAAGAACAGTCTTTGTGAAAGACTTCTTGAGGGGAAAGCTGTAACTCTCTGAGATGAATTAACAGAACACAAAGCAGTTTCTCAGAAAGCTTCTTTTCAGTTTTTATCGTAGCATATTTCCTTTTTCAGCATAGCCCTCTATGGGCTTCCAAAAACATTTTGCAAATTCCACAAGAACAGTCTTAGCGAAAGGATTCTGGAGATAAAAGCTGTAAATCTGTAAGATGAATTAAAAGAATTCAAAGAAGTTTCTCAGAAACCTTCTTTTCGTTTTTTATCTTAGGATATTTCCATTTTCACCATAGGGCTATAGGGTTTCCAAATATCACTTTGCAAATTCCAGAAGAAAAGTCTTAGCGAAAGGCTTCTTGAGGGTAAAGCTGTAACTCTGTAAGATGAATTAACAGAACACAAAACATTTTCTCAGAAACCTACTTTTCAGTTTTTACCTTAGGATATTTCCTTTTTCACCATAGCCCTCTATGGGATTCCAATTATCACTTTGAAAATTCGACATGAACAGTCTTAGCGAAAGCCTTCTTGAGGGGAAAGCTGTAACTCTGTGAGAGGAACTAACTGAACACAAAGCAGTTTCTCAGAAAGCTTCTTTCCAGTTTTTAACTGAGGATATTTCCTTTTTCACCATAGACCTCTATGGGCTTCCAAATATCACTTTGCAAATTCCACAAGAACAGTCTTAGAGAAAGGCTTCTTGAGGGGAAAGCTCTAACTCTGTGAGATGAATTAACAGAACACAAAGCATTTTCTCACAAATCTTCTTTCCAGTTTTTAACGGAGGATATTTCCTTTCTCACCATAGTCCTCTATGGGCTTCCAAATATCACATTGCAAATCCCACAAGAACAGTCTTAGCGAAAGGCTTCTTGAGAGGAAAGCTGTAACTCAGTGAGACGTGTTAACAGAAGACACGGCATTTTCTCAGACTGCTTCTTTCCAGTTTTTAACGGAAGATATTTCCTTTTTCACCATAGTCCTCTATGGGTTTTCAAATATCAATTTCCAAATTTCACAAAACAGTCTTAATGAACGGCTTCTTGAGGGAAAAGCTGTAGCTCTGTGAGATGAACTAACAGAACACAAAGCAGTTTTTCAGACAGCTTCTCTTCGGTAAGTATCTTAGGATATTTCCATTTTCACCATAGCCCTCTATGGGCTTCCACATATCACTTTGGGAATTCCTCAAAAACAGTCTTAGCAGAAGGCTTCTTGAGGGGAAAGCTGTAATTCTTTGAGATGAATTAACAGAACACAAAGCAGTTTCTCGGAAAGCTTCTTTTCATTTTTTAATTGAAGGTATTTCCATTTTCACCTTAGCCCTCCATGGGATTACAAATATCACTATGCAAATTCCACAAGAACTGTGGAAGCGAAAGACTTCTGGAGGGGAAAACTGTAACTCTGTGAGATGAATTAACAGAACACAAAGCAGTTTCTCAGATAGCTTCTTTCCAGTTTCTAACGGAGGATATTTCCTTTTAAGCCATAGCCCTCTATGGGCTTCCAAATATCACTTTGCAAGTTTCACAAGAACAGTCTTAGCGAAAGGCTTCCTGAGGGGAAAGTTGTAACTCTGTGAGATGAATTAACAGAACACAAAGCAGTTTCTCAAAAAGCTTCTTTTCAGTTTTTAACCGAAGATATTTCCTTTTTCAACATAACCCTGTATGGGCTTCCAAATATCACTTTGCAAATTCCACAAGAACAGTCTTAGCGAAAGGCTTTTAGAGGGAAATGTTGTAACTATGTGAGATGAATTAACAGAACACAAGGCAATTTCTCAGAAAGCTTCTTTTCAGTTTTTATCTTACGATATTTCCTTTTTCACCATAGACCTCTATGGGCTTCCAAATCTCACTTTGCAAATTCCACAAGAACAGTCTTAGCGAAAGAATTATTGAGTGGAAAGCTGTAACTCTTTGAGGTGAATTAACAGAACAAAAAGGAGTTTCTCAGAAAGCTTCTTTCCGCTTTGTAACAGAAGATATTTCCTTTTTCACCATAGCGCTCTATGGGCTTCCAAATATCATTTTGCAAATCCCACAACAACAGTCTTAGCGAAAGGCTTCTTGAAGGGAAAGCTGTAACTGGGTGAGGTCTATTATCAGAACACATGGCAGTTTCTCAGAAAGCTTCTTTCCAGTTTTTAACTGAAGATATTTCCTTTTTCACCATAGCCCTCTATGGGCTTCCAAATATCACTTTGCAAATTCGACAACAGCCTTAGCGAAAGGCTTTTAGAGGGAAATGTAACTCTGTGAGATGAATTAACAGAACACAAAGCAGTTTCTCAGAAAGCTTCTTTTCAGTTTTTGTCTTAGGATATTTCCTTTTTCACCGTAGCCCTCTATGGGCTTCCAAATATCACTTTGCATATTCCAAAAGAACAGCCTTAGTGATCGGCTTCATGATAGGAAAGCTGTAACTCTGTGAGATTAATTAACGGAACACAAAGCAGTTTCTCAGAAAGGTTCTTTCCAGTTTTTAGCGGAAGATATTTCCTTTTTCACCATAGTCCACTATGGGCTTCAAAATATCACTTTGCAAATTCCACAAGAACAGTCTTAGTGAACGGCCTCTTGAGGGGAAATCTGTAACTCTCTGAGATGAATTAACAGAACACAAAGCAGTTTCTCAGAAATCTTCTTTCCAGTTTTTAACGAAAGATATTTCCTTTTTCACCAAAGTCCTCTATGGGATTACAAATATCAGTTTGCAAATTTCACAAGAACAGTCTTAGTGAAGGGCTTCTTGAGGGGAAAGCTGTAACACTGTGAGATGAACTAACACAACACAAAGCAGTTTCTCAGACAGCTTCTTTTCGGTTTTTATCCTAGGATATTTCCATTTTAAAAATAGCCCTCTATGGGCTTCCAAGTATCACTTTGCAAATTCCACAAGAACAGTCTTATAGAAAGGCTTCTTGAGGGGAAAGCTGTAACTCGGTGAGATGTATTAACAGAACACACGGCAGTTTCTCAGAAAGCTTCTTTCCAGTTTTTAACGGAAGTTATTTCCCTTTTCACCGTAGCCCTCCATGGGCTTCCAAATATCACTTTGCAAATTCCAGAAGAACAGTCTTAGCGAAAGGCTTCTGAAGGGGAAATCTGTAACTCTGTGAGTTGAATTAACAGAACACAAAGCAGTTTCTCACAAATCTTCTTTCCAGTTTTTAACGGAAGTTAGTTCCTTTTTCACCATAGTCCTCTATGGGCTTCCAAATATGACTTTGCAAATTCCACAAGAACAGTCTTAGCGAAAGGCTTCTTGAGGGGGGAAGCTGTAACTCTGTGAGATGAATTAACAGAACACAAAGCAGTCTTTCAGAAAGCTTCTTTCCAGTATTTAACTGAAGATATTTCCTTTTTCACTATAGCCCTCTATGGGCTTCCAAATATCACTTTGGAAATCCCACAAGAACAGTCTTAGCGAAAGGCTTCTTGAGAGGAAAGCTGTACCTCGGTGATATGTACTAACAGAACACACCGCATTTTCTCAGAATGGTTCTTTCCAGTTTTTAACGGAAGATATTTCCTTTTTCACCTTAGCCCTCTATGGTCTTCCAAATATCACTTTGCAAATTACACAAGAACAGTCTTTGTGAAAGACTTCTTGAGGGGAAAGCTGTAACTCTCTGAGATGAATTAACAGAACACAAAGCAGTTTCTCAGAAAGCTTCTTTTCACTTTTTATCGTAGCATATTTCCTTTTTCAGCATAGCCCTCTATGGGCTTCCAAAAACATTTTGCAAATTCCACAAGAACAGTCTTAGCGAAAGGATTCTGGAGATAAAAGCTGTAAATCTGTAAGATGAATTAAAAGAATTCAAAGAAGTTTCTCAGAAACCTTCTTTTCGTTTTTTATCTTAGGATATTTTCATTTTCACCATAGGGCTATAGGGTTTCCAAATATCACTTTGCAAATTCCAGAAGAAAAGTCTTAGCGAAAGGCTTCTTGAGGGTAAAGCTGTAACTCTGTAAGATGAATTAACAGAACACAAAACATTTTCTCAGAAACCTACTTTTCAGTTTTTACCTTAGGATATTTCCTTTTTCACCATAGCCCTCTATGGGATTCCAATTATCACTTTGAAAATTCGACATGAACAGTCTTAGCGAAAGCCTTCTTGAGGGGAAAGCTGTAACTCTGTGAGAGGAACTAACTGAACACAAAGCAGTTTCTCAGAAAGCTTCTTTCCAGTTTTTAACTGAGGATATTTCCTTTTTCACCATAGACCTCTATGGGCTTCCAAATATCACTTTGCAAATTCCACAAGAACAGTCTTAGCGAAAGGCTTCTTGAGGGGAAAGCTCTAACTCTGTGAGATGAATTAACAGAACACAAAGCATTTTCTCACAAATCTTCTTTCCAGTTTTTAACGGAGGATATTTCCTTTCTCACCATAGTCCTCTATGGGCTTCCAAATATCACATTGCAAATCCCACAAGAACAGTCTTAGCGAAAGGCTTCTTTAGAGGAAAGCTGTAACTCAGTGAGACGTATTAACAGAAGACACGGCATTTTCTCAGAATGCTTCTTTCCAGATTTTAACGGAAGATATTTCCTTTTTCACCATAGTCCTCTATGGGTTTCCAAATATCACTTTCCAAATTTCACAAAACAGTCTTAATGAACGGCTTCTTGAGGGAAAAGATGTAGCTCTGTGAGATGAACTAACAGAACACAAAGCAGTTTTTTAGACAGCTTCTCTTCGGTAAGTATCTTAGGATATTTCCATTTTCACCATAGCCCTCTATGGGCTTCCACATATCACTTTGGGAATTCCTCAAAAACAGTCTTAGCAGAAGGCTTCTTGAGGGGAAAGCTGTAATTCTTTGAGATGAATTAACAGAACACAAAGCAGTTTCTCGGAAAGCTTCTTTTCATTTTTTAATTGAAGGTATTTCCATTTTCACCATAGCCCTCTATGGGATTACAAATATCACTATGCAAATTCCACAAGAACTGTGGAAGCGAAAGACTTCTGGAGGGGAAAACTGTAACTCTGTGAGATGAATTAACAGAACACAAAGCAGTTTCTCAGATAGCTTCTTTCCAGTTTCTAACGGAGGATATTTCCTTTTAAGCCATAGCCCTCTATGGGCTTCCAAATATCACTTTGCAAGTTTCACAAGAACAGTCTTAGCGAAAGGCTTCCTGAGGGGAAAGTTGTAACTCTGTGAGATGAATTAACAGAACACAAAGCAGTTTCTCAAAAAGCTTCTTTTCAGTTTTTAACCGAAGATATTTCCTTTTTCAACATAACCCTGTATGGGCTTCCAAATATCACTTTGCAAATTCCACAAGAACAGTCTTAGCGAAAGGCTTTTAGAGGGAAATGTTGTAACTATGTGAGATGAATTAACAGAACACAAGGCAATTTCTCAGAAAGCTTCTTTTCAGTTTTTATCTTACGATATTTCCTTTTTCACCATAGACCTCTATGGGCTTCCAAATCTCACTTTGCAAATTCCACAAGAACAGTCTTAGCGAAAGAATTATTGAGTGGAAAGCTGTAACTCTTTGAGGTGAATTAACAGAACAAAAAGGAGTTTCTCAGAAAGCTTCTTTCCGCTTTGTAACAGAAGATATTTCCTTTTTCACCATAGCGCTCTATGGGCTTCCAAATATCATTTTGCAAATCCCACAACAACAGTCTTAGCGAAAGGCTTCTTGAAGGGAAAGCTGTAACTGGGTGAGGTCTATTATCAGAACACATGGCAGTTTCTCAGAAAGCTTCTTTCCAGTTTTTAACTGAAGATATTTCCTTTTTCACCATAGCCCTCTATGGGCTTCCAAATATCACTTTGCAAATTCGACAACAGCCTTAGCGAAAGGCTTTTAGAGGGAAATGTAACTCTGTGAGATGAATTAACAGAACACAAAGCAGTTTCTCAGAAAGCTTCTTTTCAGTTTTTGTCTTAGGATATTTCCTTTTTCACCGTAGCCCTCTATGGGCTTCCAAATATCACTTTGCATATTCCAAAAGAACAGCCTTAGTGATCGGCTTCATGATAGGAAAGCTGTAACTCTGTGAGATTAATTAACGGAACACAAAGCAGTTTCTCAGAAAGGTTCTTTCCAGTTTTTAGCGGAAGATATTTCCTTTTTCACCATAGTCCACTATGGGCTTCAAAATATCACTTTGCAAATTCCACAAGAACAGTCTTAGTGAACGGCCTCTTGAGGGGAAATCTGTAACTCTCTGAGATGAATTAACAGAACACAAAGCAGTTTCTCAGAAATCTTCTTTCCAGTTTTTAACGAAAGATATTTCCTTTTTCACCAAAGTCCTCTATGGGATTACAAATATCAGTTTGCAAATTTCACAAGAACAGTCTTAGTGAAGGGCTTCTTGAGGGGAAAGCTGTAACACTGTGAGATGAACTAACACAACACAAAGCAGTTTCTCAGACAGCTTCTTTTCGGTTTTTATCCTAGGATATTTCCATTTTAAAAATAGCCCTCTATGGGCTTCCACGTATCACTTTGCAAATTCCACAAGAACAGTCTTATAGAAAGGCTTCTTGAGGGGAAAGCTGTAACTCGGTGAGATGTATTAACAGAACACACGGCAGTTTCTCAGAAAGCTTCTTTCCAGTTTTTAACGGAAGTTATTTCCCTTTTCACCGTAGCCCTCCATGGGCTTCCAAATATCACTTTGCAAATTCCAGAAGAACAGTCTTAGCGAAAGGCTTCTGAAGGGGAAATCTGTAACTCTGTGAGTTGAATTAACAGAACACAAAGCAGTTTCTCACAAATCTTCTTTCCAGTTTTTAACGGAAGTTAGTTCCTTTTTCACCATAGTCCTCTATGGGCTTCCAAATATGACTTTGCAAATTCCACAAGAACAGTCTTAGCGAAAGGCTTCTTGAGGGGGGAAGCTGTAACTCTGTGAGATGAATTAACAGAACACAAAGCAGTCTTTCAGAAAGCTTCTTTCCAGTATTTAACTGAAGATATTTCCTTTTTCACTATAGCCCTCTATGGGCTTCCAAATATCACTTTGGAAATCCCACAAGAACAGTCTTAGCGAAAGGCTTCTTGAGAGGAAAGCTGTACCTCGGTGATATGTACTAACAGAACACACCGCATTTTCTCAGAATGGGTCTTTCCAGTTTTTAGCGGAAGATATTTCCTTTTTCACCTTAGCCCTCTATGGGCTTCCAAATATCACTTTGCAAATTTCACAAAACAGTCTTAGTTAACGGCTCCTTGAGGGGAAAGCTGTAACTCTGTGAGATGAACTAACAGAACACAAAGCAGTTTATCAGAAAGCTTCTTTACAGTTTGTATCGGAAAATATTTCCTTTTTCACCATTGCCCTCGATGAGATTCTAAATATCACTTTCCAAATTTCAGAAGAACAGTCTTAGTGAACGGCCTCATGAGGGGAAATCTGTGACACTTTGAGATGAATTAACAGAACACAAAGCAGTTTCTCAGAAAGCTTCTTTTCGGATTTTATCTTACTATATTTCCTTTTTCAACATAGCCCTCTATGGTCTTCCAAATATCACTTTGCAAATTACACAAGAACAGTCTTTGTGAAAGACTTCTTGAGGGGAAAGCTGTAACTCTCTGAGATGAATTAACAGAACACAAAGCAGTTTCTCAGAAAGCTTCTTTTCAGTTTTTATCGTAGCATATTTCCTTTTTCAGCATAGCCCTCTATGGGCTTCCAAAAACATTTTGCAAATTCCACAAGAACAGTCTTAGCGAAAGGATTCTGGAGATAAAAGCTGTAAATCTGTAAGATGAATTAAAAGAATTCAAAGAAGTTTCTCAGAAACCTTCTTTTCGTTTTTTATCTTAGGATATTTCCATTTTCACCATAGGGCTATAGGGTTTCCAAATATCACTTTGCAAATTCCAGAAGAAAAGTCTTAGCGAAAGGCTTCTTGAGGGTAAAGCTGTAACTCTGTAAGATGAATTAACAGAACACAAAACATTTTCTCAGAAACCTACTTTTCAGTTTTTACCTTAGGATATTTCCTTTTTCACCATAGCCCTCTATGGGATTCCAATTATCACTTTGAAAATTCGACATGAACAGTCTTAGCGAAAGCCTTCTTGAGGGGAAAGCTGTAACTCTGTGAGAGGAACTAACTGAACACAAAGCAGTTTCTCAGAAAGCTTCTTTCCAGTTTTTAACTGAGGATATTTCCTTTTTCACCATAGACCTCTATGGGCTTCCAAATATCACTTTGCAAATTCCACAAGAACAGTCTTAGAGAAAGGCTTCTTGAGGGGAAAGCTCTAACTCTGTGAGATGAATTAACAGAACACAAAGCATTTTCTCACAAATCTTCTTTCCAGTTTTTAACGGAGGATATTTCCTTTCTCACCATAGTCCTCTATGGGCTTCCAAATATCACATTGCAAATCCCACAAGAACAGTCTTAGCGAAAGGCTTCTTGAGAGGAAAGCTGTAACTCAGTGAGACGTGTTAACAGAAGACACGGCATTTTCTCAGACTGCTTCTTTCCAGTTTTTAACGGAAGATATTTCCTTTTTCACCATAGTCCTCTATGGGTTTTCAAATATCACTTTCCAAATTTCACAAAACAGTCTTAATGAACGGCTTCTTGAGGGAAAAGCTGTAGCTCTGTGAGATGAACTAACAGAACACAAAGCAGTTTTTCAGACAGCTTCTCTTCGGTAAGTATCTTAGGATATTTCCATTTTCACCATAGCCCTCTATGGGCTTCCACATATCACTTTGGGAATTCCTCAAAAACAGTCTTAGCAGAAGGCTTCTTGAGGGGAAAGCTGTAATTCTTTGAGATGAATTAACAGAACACAAAGCAGTTTCTCGGAAAGCTTCTTTTCATTTTTTAATTGAAGGTATTTCCATTTTCACCATAGCCCTCCATGGGATTACAAATATCACTATGCAAATTCCACAAGAACTGTGGAAGCGAAAGACTTCTGGAGGGGAAAACTGTAACTCTGTGAGATGAATTAACAGAACACAAAGCAGTTTCTCAGATAGCTTCTTTCCAGTTTCTAACGGAGGATATTTCCTTTTAAGCCATAGCCCTCTATGGGCTTCCAAATATCACTTTGCAAGTTTCACAAGAACAGTCTTAGCGAAAGGCTTCCTGAGGGGAAAGTTGTAACTCTGTGAGATGAATTAACAGAACACAAAGCAGTTTCTCAAAAAGCTTCTTTTCAGTTTTTAACCGAAGATATTTCCTTTTTCAACATAACCCTGTATGGGCTTCCAAATATCACTTTGCAAATTCCACAAGAACAGTCTTAGCGAAAGGCTTTTAGAGGGAAATGTTGTAACTATGTGAGATGAATTAACAGAACACAAGGCAATTTCTCAGAAAGCTTCTTTTCAGTTTTTATCTTACGATATTTCCTTTTTCACCATAGACCTCTATGGGCTTCCAAATCTCACTTTGCAAATTCCACAAGAACAGTCTTAGCGAAAGAATTATTGAGTGGAAAGCTGTAACTCTTTGAGGTGAATTAACAGAACAAAAAGGAGTTTCTCAGAAAGCTTCTTTCCGCTTTGTAACAGAAGATATTTCCTTTTTCACCATAGCGCTCTATGGGCTTCCAAATATCATTTTGCAAATCCCACAACAACAGTCTTAGCGAAAGGCTTCTTGAAGGGAAAGCTGTAACTGGGTGAGGTCTATTATCAGAACACATGGCAGTTTCTCAGAAAGCTTCTTTCCAGTTTTTAACTGAAGATATTTCCTTTTTCACCATAGCCCTCTATGGGCTTCCCAATATCACTTTGCAAATTCGACAACAGCCTTAGCGAAAGGCTTTTAGAGGGAAATGTAACTCTGTGAGATGAATTAACAGAACACAAAGCAGTTTCTCAGAAAGCTTCTTTTCAGTTTTTGTCTTAGGATATTTCCTTTTTCACCGTAGCCCTCTATGGGCTTCCAAATATCACTTTGCATATTCCAAAAGAACAGCCTTAGTGATCGGCTTCATGATAGGAAAGCTGTAACTCTGTGAGATTAATTAACGGAACACAAAGCAGTTTCTCAGAAAGGTTCTTTCCAGTTTTTAGCGGAAGATATTTCCTTTTTCACCATAGTCCACTATGGGCTTCAAAATATCACTTTGCAAATTCCACAAGAACAGTCTTAGTGAACGGCCTCTTGAGGGGAAATCTGTAACTCTCTGAGATGAATTAACAGAACACAAAGCAGTTTCTCAGAAATCTTCTTTCCAGTTTTTAACGAAAGATATTTCCTTTTTCACCAAAGTCCTCTATGGGATTACAAATATCAGTTTGCAAATTTCACAAGAACAGTCTTAGTGAAGGGCTTCTTGAGGGGAAAGCTGTAACACTGTGAGATGAACTAACACAACACAAAGCAGTTTCTCAGACAGCTTCTTTTCGGTTTTTATCCTAGGATATTTCCATTTTAAAAATAGCCCTCTATGGGCTTCCAAGTATCACTTTGCAAATTCCACAAGAACAGTCTTATAGAAAGGCTTCTTGAGGGGAAAGCTGTAACTCGGTGAGATGTATTAACAGAACACACGGCAGTTTCTCAGAAAGCTTCTTTCCAGTTTTTAACGGAAGTTATTTCCCTTTTCACCGTAGCCCTCCATGGGCTTCCAAATATCACTTTGCAAATTCCAGAAGAACAGTCTTAGCGAAAGGCTTCTGAAGGGGAAATCTGTAACTCTGTGAGTTGAATTAACAGAACACAAAGCAGTTTCTCACAAATCTTCTTTCCAGTTTTTAACGGAAGTTAGTTCCTTTTTCACCATAGTCCTCTATGGGCTTCCAAATATGACTTTGCAAATTCCACAAGAACAGTCTTAGCGAAAGGCTTCTTGAGGGGGGAAGCTGTAACTCTGTGAGATGAATTAACAGAACACAAAGCAGTCTTTCAGAAAGCTTCTTTCCAGTATTTAACTGAAGATATTTCCTTTTTCACTATAGCCCTCTATGGGCTTCCAAATATCACTTTGGAAATCCCACAAGAACAGTCTTAACGAAAGGCTTCTTGAGAGGAAAGCTGTACCTCGGTGATATGTACTAACAGAACACACCGCATTTTCTCAGAATGGTTCTTTCCAGTTTTTAACGGAAGATATTTCCTTTTTCACCTTAGCCCTCTATGGTCTTCCAAATATCACTTTGCAAATTACACAAGAACAGTCTTTGTGAAAGACTTCTTGAGGGGAAAGCTGTAACTCTCTGAGATGAATTAACAGAACACAAAGCAGTTTCTCAGAAAGCTTCTTTTCACTTTTTATCGTAGCATATTTCCTTTTTCAGCATAGCCCTCTATGGGCTTCCAAAAACATTTTGCAAATTCCACAAGAACAGTCTTAGCGAAAGGATTCTGGAGATAAAAGCTGTAAATCTGTAAGATGAATTAAAAGAATTCAAAGAAGTTTCTCAGAAACCTTCTTTTCGTTTTTTATCTTAGGATATTTCCATTTTCACCATAGGGCTATAGGGTTTCCAAATATCACTTTGCAAATTCCAGAAGAAAAGTCTTAGCGAAAGGCTTCTTGAGGGTAAAGCTGTAACTCTGTAAGATGAATTAACAGAACACAAAACATTTTCTCAGAAACCTACTTTTCAGTTTTTACCTTAGGATATTTCCTTTTTCACCATAGCCCTCTATGGGATTCCAATTATCACTTTGAAAATTCGACATGAACAGTCTTAGCGAAAGCCTTCTTGAGGGGAAAGCTGTAACTCTGTGAGAGGAACTAACTGAACACAAAGCAGTTTCTCAGAAAGCTTCTTTCCAGTTTTTAACTGAGGATATTTCCTTTTTCACCATAGACCTCTATGGGCTTCCAAATATCACTTTGCAAATTCCACAAGAACAGTCTTAGAGAAAGGCTTCTTGAGGGGAAAGCTCTAACTCTGTGAGATGAATTAACAGAACACAAAGCATTTTCTCACAAATCTTCTTTCCAGTTTTTAACGGAGGATATTTCCTTTCTCACCATAGTCCTCTATGGGCTTCCAAATATCACATTGCAAATCCCACAAGAACAGTCTTAGCGAAAGGCTTCTTGAGAGGAAAGCTGTAACTCAGTGAGACGTGTTAACAGAAGACACGGCATTTTCTCAGACTGCTTCTTTCCAGTTTTTAACGGAAGATATTTCCTTTTTCACCATAGTCCTCTATGGGTTTTCAAATATCAATTTCCAAATTTCACAAAACAGTCTTAATGAACGGCTTCTTGAGGGAAAAGCTGTAGCTCTGTGAGATGAACTAACAGAACACAAAGCAGTTTTTCAGACAGCTTCTCTTCGGTAAGTATCTTAGGATATTTCCATTTTCACCATAGCCCTCTATGGGCTTCCACATATCACTTTGGGAATTCCTCAAAAACAGTCTTAGCAGAAGGCTTCTTGAGGGGAAAGCTGTAATTCTTTGAGATGAATTAACAGAACACAAAGCAGTTTCTCGGAAAGCTTCTTTTCATTTTTTAATTGAAGGTATTTCCATTTTCACCATAGCCCTCCATGGGATTACAAATATCACTATGCAAATTCCACAAGAACTGTGGAAGCGAAAGACTTCTGGAGGGGAAAACTGTAACTCTGTGAGATGAATTAACAGAACACAAAGCAGTTTCTCAGATAGCTTCTTTCCAGTTTCTAACGGAGGATATTTCCTTTTAAGCCATAGCCCTCTATGGGCTTCCAAATATCACTTTGCAAGTTTCACAAGAACAGTCTTAGCGAAAGGCTTCCTGAGGGGAAAGTTGTAACTCTGTGAGATGAATTAACAGAACACAAAGCAGTTTCTCAAAAAGCTTCTTTTCAGTTTTTAACCGAAGATATTTCCTTTTTCAACATAACCCTGTATGGGCTTCCAAATATCACTTTGCAAATTCCACAAGAACAGTCTTAGCGAAAGGCTTTTAGAGGGAAATGTTGTAACTATGTGAGATGAATTAACAGAACACAAGGCAATTTCTCAGAAAGCTTCTTTTCAGTTTTTATCTTACGATATTTCCTTTTTCACCATAGACCTCTATGGGCTTCCAAATCTCACTTTGCAAATTCCACAAGAACAGTCCTAGCGAAAGAATTATTGAGTGGAAAGCTGTAACTCTTTGAGGTGAATTAACAGAACAAAAAGGAGTTTCTCAGAAAGCTTCTTTCCGCTTTGTAACAGAAGATATTTCCTTTTTCACCATAGCGCTCTATGGGCTTCCAAATATCATTTTGCAAATCCCACAACAACAGTCTTAGCGAAAGGCTTCTTGAAGGGAAAGCTGTAACTGGGTGAGGTCTATTATCAGAACACATGGCAGTTTCTCAGAAAGCTTCTTTCCAGTTTTTAACTGAAGATATTTCCTTTTTCACCATAGCCCTCTATGGGCTTCCAAATATCACTTTGCAAATTCGACAACAGCCTTAGCGAAAGGCTTTTAGAGGGAAATGTAACTCTGTGAGATGAATTAACAGAACACAAAGCAGTTTCTCAGAAAGCTTCTTTTCAGTTTTTGTCTTAGGATATTTCCTTTTTCACCGTAGCCCTCTATGGGCTTCCAAATATCACTTTGCATATTCCAAAAGAACAGCCTTAGTGATCGGCTTCATGATAGGAAAGCTGTAACTCTGTGAGATTAATTAACGGAACACAAAGCAGTTTCTCAGAAAGGTTCTTTCCAGTTTTTAGCGGAAGATATTTCCTTTTTCACCATAGTCCACTATGGGCTTCAAAATATCACTTTGCAAATTCCACAAGAACAGTCTTAGTGAACGGCCTCTTGAGGGGAAATCTGTAACTCTCTGAGATGAATTAACAGAACACAAAGCAGTTTCTCAGAAATCTTCTTTCCAGTTTTTAACGAAAGATATTTCCTTTTTCACCAAAGTCCTCTATGGGATTACAAATATCAGTTTGCAAATTTCACAAGAACAGTCTTAGTGAAGGGCTTCTTGAGGGGAAAGCTGTAACACTGTGAGATGAACTAACACAACACAAAGCAGTTTCTCAGACAGCTTCTTTTCGGTTTTTATCCTAGGATATTTCCATTTTAAAAATAGCCCTCTATGGGCTTCCACGTATCACTTTGCAAATTCCACAAGAACAGTCTTATAGAAAGGCTTCTTGAGGGGAAAGCTGTAACTCGGTGAGATGTATTAACAGAACACACGGCAGTTTCTCAGAAAGCTTCTTTCCAGTTTTTAACGGAAGTTATTTCCCTTTTCACCGTAGCCCTCCATGGGCTTCCAAATATCACTTTGCAAATTCCAGAAGAACAGTCTTAGCGAAAGGCTTCTGAAGGGGAAATCTGTAACTCTGTGAGTTGAATTAACAGAACACAAAGCAGTTTCTCACAAATCTTCTTTCCAGTTTTTAACGGAAGTTAGTTCCTTTTTCACCATAGTCCTCTATGGGCTTCCAAATATGACTTTGCAAATTCCACAAGAACAGTCTTAGCGAAAGGCTTCTTGAGGGGGGAAGCTGTAACTCTGTGAGATGAATTAACAGAACACAAAGCAGTCTTTCAGAAAGCTTCTTTCCAGTATTTAACTGAAGATATTTCCTTTTTCACTATAGCCCTCTATGGGCTTCCAAATATCACTTTGGAAATCCCACAAGAACAGTCTTAGTGAAAGGCTTCTTGAGAGGAAAGCTGTACCTCGGTAATATGTACTAACAGAACACACCGCATTTTCTCAGAATGGTTCTTTCCAGTTTTTAACGGAAGATATTTCCTTTTTCACCTTAGCCCTCTATGGGCTTCCAAATATCACTTTGCAAATTACACAAGAACAGTCTTTGTGAAAGACTTCTTGAGGGGAAAGCTGTAACTCTCTGAGATGAATTAACAGAACACAAAGCAGTTTCTCAGAAAGCTTCTTTTCAGTTTTTATCGTAGGATATTTCCTTTTTCAGCATAGCCCTCTATGGGCTTCCAAAAACATTTTGCAAATTCCACAAGAACAGTCTTAGCCAAAGGATTCTGGAGATAAAAGCTGTAAATCTGTAAGGTGAATTAAAAGAATTCAAAGAAGTTTCTCAGAAACCTTCTTTTCGTTTTTTATCTTACGATATTTCCATTTTCACCATAGGGCTATAGGGTTTCCAAATATCACTTTGCAAATTCCAGAAGAAAAGTCTTAGCGAAAGGCTTCTTGAGGGTAAAGCTGTAACTCTGTAAGATGAATTAACAGAACACAAAACATTTTCTCAGAAACCTACTTTTCAGTTTTTACCTTAGGATATTTCCTTTTTCACCATAGCCCTCTATGGGATTCCAATTATCACTTTGAAAATTCGACATGAACAGTCTTAGCGAAAGCCTTCTTGAGGGGAAAGCTGTAACTCTGTGAGAGGAACTAACTGAACACAAAGCAGTTTCTCAGAAAGCTTCTTTCCAGTTTTTAACTGAGGATATTTCCTTTTTCACCATAGACCTCTATGGGCTTCCAAATATCACTTTGCAAATTCCACAAGAACAGTCTTAGCGAAAGGCTTCTTGAGGGGAAAGCTCTAACTCTGTGAGATGAATTAACAGAACACAAAGCATTTTCTCACAAATCTTCTTTCCAGTTTTTAACGGAGGATATTTCCTTTCTCACCATAGTCCTCTATGGGCTTCCAAATATCACATTGCAAATCCCACAAGAACAGTCTTAGCGAAAGGCTTCTTGAGAGGAAAGCTGTAACTCAGTGAGACGTATTAACAGAAGACACGGCATTTTCTCACAATGCTTCTTTCCAGTTTTTAACGGAAGATATTTCCTTTTTCACCATAGTCCTCTATGGGTTTCCAAATATCACTTTCCAAATTTCACAAAACAGTCTTAATGAACGGCTTCTTGAGGGAAAAGCTGTAGCTCTGTGAGATGAACTAACAGAACACAAAGCAGTTTTTCAGACAGCTTCTCTTCGGAAAGTATCTTAGGATATTTCCATTTTCACCATAGCCCTCTATGGGCTTCCACATATCACTTTGGGAATTCCTCAAAAACAGTCTTAGCAGAAGGCTTCTTGAGGGGAAAGCTGTAATTCTTTGAGATGAATTAACAGAACACAAAGCAGTTTCTCGGAAAGCTTCTTTTCATTTTTTAATTGAAGGTATTTCCATTTTCACCATAGCCCTCTAAGGGATTACAAATATCACTATGCAAATTCCACAAGAACTGTGGAAGCGAAAGACTTCTGGAGGGGAAAACTGTAACTCTGTGAGATGAATTAACAGAACACAAAGCAGTTTCTCAGATAGCTTCTTTCCAGTTTCTAACGGAGGATATTTCCTTTTAAGCCATAGCCCTCTATGGGCTTCCAAATATCACTTTGCATATTCCAAAAGAACAGCCTTAGTGATCGGCTTCATGATAGGAAAGTTGTAACTCTGTGAGATTAATTAACGGAACACAAAGCAGTTTCTCAGAAAGGTTCTTTCCAGTTTTTAGCGGAAGATATTTCCTTTTTCACCATAGTCCACTATGGGCTTCAAAATATCACTTTGCAAATTCCACAAGAACAGTCTTAGTGAACGGCCTCTTGAGGGGAAATCTGTAACTCTCTGAGATGAATTAACAGAACACAAAGCAGTTTCTCAGAAATCTTCTTTCCAGTTTTTAACGAAAGATATTTCCTTTTTCACCAAAGTCCTCTATGGGATTACAAATATCAGTTTGCAAATTTCACAAGAACAGTCTTAGTGAAGGGCTTCTTGAGGGGAAAGCTGTAACACTGTGAGATGAACTAACACAACACAAAGCAGTTTCTCAGACAGCTTCTTTTCGGTTTTTATCCTAGGATATTTCCATTTTAAAAATAGCCCTCTATGGGCTTCCAAGTATCACTTTGCAAATTCCACAAGAACAGTCTTATAGAAAGGCTTCTTGAGGGGAAAGCTGTAACTCGGTGAGATGTATTAACAGAACACACGGCAGTTTCTCAGAAAGCTTCTTTCCAGTTTTTAATGGAAGTTATTTCCCTTTTCACCGTAGCCCTCCATGGGCATCCAAATATCACTTTGCAAATTCCAGAAGAACAGTCTTAGCGAAAGCCTTCTTGAGGGGAAAGCTGTAACTCTGTGAGAGGAACTAACTGAACACAAAGCAGTTTCTCAGAAAGCTTCTTTCCAGTTTTTAACTGAGGATATTTCCTTTTTCACCATAGACCTCTATGGGCTTCCAAATATCACTTTGCAAATTCCAGAAGAACAGTCTTAGCGAAAGCCTTCTTGAGGGGAAAGCTGTAACTCTGTGAGAGGAACTAACTGAACACAAAGCAGTTTCTCAGAAAGCTTCTTTTCAGTTTTTATCGTAGCATATTTCCTTTTTCAGCATAGCCCTCTATGGGCTTCCAAAAACATTTTGCAAATTCCACAAGAACAGTCTTAGTGAAAGGATTCTGGAGATAAAAGCTGTAAATCTGTAAGATGAATTAAAAGAATTCAAAGAAGTTTCTCAGAAACCTTCTTTTCGTTTTTTATCTTAGGATATTTCCATTTTCACCATAGGGCTATAGGGTTTCCAAATATCACTTTGCAAATTCCAGAGGAAAAGTCTTAGCGAAAGGCTTCTTGAGGGTAAAGCTGTAACTCTGTAAGATGAATTAACAGAACACAAAACATTTTCTCAGAAACCTACTTTTCAGTTTTTACCTTAGGATATTTCCTTTTTCACCATAGCCCTCTATGGGATTCCAATTATCACTTTGAAAATTCGACATGAACAGTCTTAGCGAAAGCCTTCTTGAGGGGAAAGCTGTAACTCTGTGAGAGGAACTAACTGAACACAAAGCAGTTTCTCAGAAAGCTTCTTTCCAGTTTTTAACTGAGGATATTTCCTTTTTCACCATAGACCTCTATGGGCTTCCAAATATCACTTTGCAAATTCCACAAGAACAGTCTTAGCGAAAGGCTTCTTGAGGGGAAAGCTCTAACTCTGTGAGATGAATTAACAGAACACAAAGCATTTTCTCACAAATCTTCTTTCCAGTTTTTAACGGAGGATATTTCCTTTCTCACCATAGTCCTCTATGGGCTTCCAAATATCTCATTGCAAATCCCACAAGAACAGTCTTAGCGAAAGGCTTCTTGAGAGGAAAGCTGTAACTCAGTGAGACGTATTAACAGAAGACACGGCATTTTCTCAGAATGCTTCTTTCCAGATTTTAACGGAAGATATTTCCTTTTTCACCATAGTCCTCTATGGGTTTCCAAATATCACTTTCCAAATTTCACAAAACAGTCTTAATGAACGGCTTCTTGAGGGAAAAGATGTAGCTCTGTGAGATGAACTAACAGAACACAAAGCAGTTTTTTAGACAGCTTCTCTTCGGTAAGTATCTTAGGATATTTCCATTTTCACCATAGCCCTCTATGGGCTTCCACATATCACTTTGGGAATTCCTCAAAAACAGTCTTAGCAGAAGGCTTCTTGAGGGGAAAGCTGTAATTCTTTGAGATGAATTAACAGAACACAAAGCAGTTTCTCGGAAAGCTTCTTTTCATTTTTTAATTGAAGGTATTTCCATTTTCACCATAGCCCTCTATGGGATTACAAATATCACTATGCAAATTCCACAAGAACTGTGGAAGCGAAAGACTTCTGGAGGGGAAAACTGTAACTCTGTGAGAATAATTAACAGAACACAAAGCAGTTTCTCAGATAGCTTCTTTCCAGTTTCTAACGGAGGATATTTCCTTTTAAGCCATAGCCCTCTATGGGCTTCCAAATATCACTTTGCAAGTTTCACAAGAACAGTCTTAGCGAAAGGCTTCCTGAGGGGAAAGTTGTAACTCTGTGAGATGAATTAACAGAACACAAAGCAGTTTCTCAAAAAGCTTCTTTTCAGTTTTTAACCGAAGATATTTCCTTTTTCAACATAACCCTGTATGGGCTTCCAAATATCACTTTGCAAATTCCACAAGAACAGTCTTAGCGAAAGGCTTTTAGAGGGAAATGTTGTAACTATGTGAGATGAATTAACAGAACACAAGGCAATTTCTCAGAAAGCTTCTTTTCAGTTTTTATCTTACGATATTTCCTTTTTCACCATAGACCTCTATGGGCTTCCAAATCTCACTTTGCAAATTCCACAAGAACAGTCCTAGCGAAAGAATTATTGAGTGGAAAGCTGTAACTCTTTGAGGTGAATTAACAGAACAAAAAGGAGTTTCTCAGAAAGCTTCTTTCCGCTTTGTAACAGAAGATATTTCCTTTTTCACCATAGCGCTCTATGGGCTTCCAAATATCATTTTGCAAATCCCACAACAACAGTCTTAGCGAAAGGCTTCTTGAAGGGAAAGCTGTAACTGGGTGAGGTCTATTATCAGAACACATGGCAGTTTCTCAGAAAGCTTCTTTCCAGTTTTTAACTGAAGATATTTCCTTTTTCACCATAGCCCTCTATGGGCTTCCAAATATCACTTTGCAAATTCGACAACAGCCTTAGCGAAAGGCTTTTAGAGGGAAATGTAACTCTGTGAGATGAATTAACAGAACACAAAGCAGTTTCTCAGAAAGCTTCTTTTCAGTTTTTGTCTTAGGATATTTCCTTTTTCACCGTAGCCCTCTATGGGCTTCCAAATATCACTTTGCATATTCCAAAAGAACAGCCTTAGTGATCGGCTTCATGATAGGAAAGCTGTAACTCTGTGAGATTAATTAACGGAACACAAAGCAGTTTCTCAGAAAGGTTCTTTCCAGTTTTTAGCGGAAGATATTTCCTTTTTCACCATAGTCCACTATGGGCTTCAAAATATCACTTTGCAAATTCCACAAGAACAGTCTTAGTGAACGGCCTCTTGAGGGGAAATCTGTAACTCTCTGAGATGAATTAACAGAACACAAAGCAGTTTCTCAGAAATCTTCTTTCCAGTTTTTAACGAAAGATATTTCCTTTTTCACCAAAGTCCTCTATGGGATTACAAATATCAGTTTGCAAATTTCACAAGAACAGTCTTAGTGAAGGGCTTCTTGAGGGGAAAGCTGTAACACTGTGAGATGAACTAACACAACACAAAGCAGTTTCTCAGACAGCTTCTTTTCGGTTTTTATCCTAGGATATTTCCATTTTAAAAATAGCCCTCTATGGGCTTCCACGTATCACTTTGCAAATTCCACAAGAACAGTCTTATAGAAAGGCTTCTTGAGGGGAAAGCTGTAACTCGGTGAGATGTATTAACAGAACACACGGCAGTTTCTCAGAAAGCTTCTTTCCAGTTTTTAACGGAAGTTATTTCCCTTTTCACCGTAGCCCTCCATGGGCTTCCAAATATCACTTTGCAAATTCCAGAAGAACAGTCTTAGCGAAAGGCTTCTGAAGGGGAAATCTGTAACTCTGTGAGTTGAATTAACAGAACACAAAGCAGTTTCTCACAAATCTTCTTTCCAGTTTTTAACGGAAGTTAGTTCCTTTTTCACCATAGTCCTCTATGGGCTTCCAAATATGACTTTGCAAATTCCACAAGAACAGTCTTAGCGAAAGGCTTCTTGAGGGGGGAAGCTGTAACTCTGTGAGATGAATTAACAGAACACAAAGCAGTCTTTCAGAAAGCTTCTTTCCAGTATTTAACTGAAGATATTTCCTTTTTCACTATAGCCCTCTATGGGCTTCCAAATATCACTTTGGAAATCCCACAAGAACAGTCTTAGTGAAAGGCTTCTTGAGAGGAAAGCTGTACCTCGGTAATATGTACTAACAGAACACACCGCATTTTCTCAGAATGGTTCTTTCCAGTTTTTAACGGAAGATATTTCCTTTTTCACCTTAGCCCTCTATGGGCTTCCAAATATCACTTTGCAAATTACACAAGAACAGTCTTTGTGAAAGACTTCTTGAGGGGAAAGCTGTAACTCTCTGAGATGAATTAACAGAACACAAAGCAGTTTCTCAGAAAGCTTCTTTTCAGTTTTTATCGTAGGATATTTCCTTTTTCAGCATAGCCCTCTATGGGCTTCCAAAAACATTTTGCAAATTCCACAAGAACAGTCTTAGCCAAAGGATTCTGGAGATAAAAGCTGTAAATCTGTAAGGTGAATTAAAAGAATTCAAAGAAGTTTCTCAGAAACCTTCTTTTCGTTTTTTATCTTACGATATTTCCATTTTCACCATAGGGCTATAGGGTTTCCAAATATCACTTTGCAAATTCCAGAAGAAAAGTCTTAGCGAAAGGCTTCTTGAGGGTAAAGCTGTAACTCTGTAAGATGAATTAACAGAACACAAAACATTTTCTCAGAAACCTACTTTTCAGTTTTTACCTTAGGATATTTCCTTTTTCACCATAGCCCTCTATGGGATTCCAATTATCACTTTGAAAATTCGACATGAACAGTCTTAGCGAAAGCCTTCTTGAGGGGAAAGCTGTAACTCTGTGAGAGGAACTAACTGAACACAAAGCAGTTTCTCAGAAAGCTTCTTTCCAGTTTTTAACTGAGGATATTTCCTTTTTCACCATAGACCTCTATGGGCTTCCAAATATCACTTTGCAAATTCCACAAGAACAGTCTTAGCGAAAGGCTTCTTGAGGGGAAAGCTCTAACTCTGTGAGATGAATTAACAGAACACAAAGCATTTTCTCACAAATCTTCTTTCCAGTTTTTAACGGAGGATATTTCCTTTCTCACCATAGTCCTCTATGGGCTTCCAAATATCACATTGCAAATCCCACAAGAACAGTCTTAGCGAAAGGCTTCTTGAGAGGAAAGCTGTAACTCAGTGAGACGTATTAACAGAAGACACGGCATTTTCTCAGAATGCTTCTTTCCAGTTTTTAACGGAAGATATTTCCTTTTTCACCATAGTCCTCTATGGGTTTCCAAATATCACTTTCCAAATTTCACAAAACAGTCTTAATGAACGGCTTCTTGAGGGAAAAGCTGTAGCTCTGTGAGATGAACTAACAGAACACAAAGCAGTTTTTCAGACAGCTTCTCTTCGGAAAGTATCTTAGGATATTTCCATTTTCACCATAGCCCTCTATGGGCTTCCACATATCACTTTGGGAATTCCTCAAAAACAGTCTTAGCAGAAGGCTTCTTGAGGGGAAAGCTGTAATTCTTTGAGATGAATTAACAGAACACAAAGCAGTTTCTTGGAAAGCTTCTTTTCATTTTTTAATTGAAGGTATTTCCATTTTCACCATAGCCCTCTAAGGGATTACAAATATCACTATGCAAATTCCACAAGAACTGTGGAAGCGAAAGACTTCTGGAGGGGAAAACTGTAACTCTGTGAGATGAATTAACAGAACACAAAGCAGTTTCTCAGATAGCTTCTTTCCAGTTTCTAACGGAGGATATTTCCTTTTAAGCCATAGCCCTCTATGGGCTTCCAAATATCACTTTGCATATTCCAAAAGAACAGCCTTAGTGATCGGCTTCATGATAGGAAAGTTGTAACTCTGTGAGATTAATTAACGGAACACAAAGCAGTTTCTCAGAAAGGTTCTTTCCAGTTTTTAGCGGAAGATATTTCCTTTTTCACCATAGTCCACTATGGGCTTCAAAATATCACTTTGCAAATTCCACAAGAACAGTCTTAGTGAACGGCCTCTTGAGGGGAAATCTGTAACTCTCTGAGATGAATTAACAGAACACAAAGCAGTTTCTCAGAAATCTTCTTTCCAGTTTTTAACGAAAGATATTTCCTTTTTCACCAAAGTCCTCTATGGGATTACAAATATCAGTTTGCAAATTTCACAAGAACAGTCTTAGTGAAGGGCTTCTTGAGGGGAAAGCTGTAACACTGTGAGATGAACTAACACAACACAAAGCAGTTTCTCAGACAGCTTCTTTTCGGTTTTTATCCTAGGATATTTCCATTTTAAAAATAGCCCTCTATGGGCTTCCAAGTATCACTTTGCAAATTCCACAAGAACAGTCTTATAGAAAGGCTTCTTGAGGGGAAAGCTGTAACTCGGTGAGATGTATTAACAGAACACACGGCAGTTTCTCAGAAAGCTTCTTTCCAGTTTTTAATGGAAGTTATTTCCCTTTTCACCGTAGCCCTCCATGGGCATCCAAATATCACTTTGCAAATTCCAGAAGAACAGTCTTAGCGAAAGCCTTCTTGAGGGGAAAGCTGTAACTCTGTGAGAGGAACTAACTGAACACAAAGCAGTTTCTCAGAAAGCTTCTTTCCAGTTTTTAACTGAGGATATTTCCTTTTTCACCATAGACCTCTATGGGCTTCCAAATATCACTTTGCAAATTCCAGAAGAACAGTCTTAGCGAAAGCCTTCTTGAGGGGAAAGCTGTAACTCTGTGAGAGGAACTAACTGAACACAAAGCAGTTTCTCAGAAAGCTTCTTTTCAGTTTTTATCGTAGCATATTTCCTTTCTCAGCATAGCCCTCTATGGGCTTCCAAAAACATTTTGCAAATTCCACAAGAACAGTCTTAGTGAAAGGATTCTGGAGATAAAAGCTGTAAATCTGTAAGATGAATTAAAAGAATTCAAAGAAGTTTCTCAGAAACCTTCTTTTCGTTTTTTATCTTAGGATATTTCCATTTTCACCATAGGGCTATAGGGTTTCCAAATATCACTTTGCAAATTCCAGAGGAAAAGTCTTAGCGAAAGGCTTCTTGAGGGTAAAGCTGTAACTCTGTAAGATGAATTAACAGAACACAAAACATTTTCTCAGAAACCTACTTTTCAGTTTTTACCTTAGGATATTTCCTTTTTCACCATAGCCCTCTATGGGATTCCAATTATCACTTTGAAAATTCGACATGAACAGTCTTAGCGAAAGCCTTCTTGAGGGGAAAGCTGTAACTCTGTGAGAGGAACTAACTGAACACAAAGCAGTTTCTCAGAAAGCTTCTTTCCAGTTTTTAACTGAGGATATTTCCTTTTTCACCATAGACCTCTATGGGCTTCCAAATATCACTTTGCAAATTCCACAAGAACAGTCTTAGCGAAAGGCTTCTTGAGGGGAAAGCTCTAACTCTGTGAGATGAATTAACAGAACACAAAGCATTTTCTCACAAATCTTCTTTCCAGTTTTTAACGGAGGATATTTCCTTTCTCACCATAGTCCTCTATGGGCTTCCAAATATCTCATTGCAAATCCCACAAGAACAGTCTTAGCGAAAGGCTTCTTGAGAGGAAAGCTGTAACTCAGTGAGACGTATTAACAGAAGACACGGCATTTTCTCAGAATGCTTCTTTCCAGTTTTTAACGGAAGATATTTCCTTTTTCACCATAGTCCTCTATGGGTTTCCAAATATCACTTTCCAAATTTCACAAAACAGTCTTAATGAACGGCTTCTTGAGGGAAAAGATGTAGCTCTGTGAGATGAACTAACAGAACACAAAGCAGTTTTTTAGACAGCTTCTCTTCGGTAAGTATCTTAGGATATTTCCATTTTCACCATAGCCCTCTATGGGCTTCCACATATCACTTTGGGAATTCCTCAAAAACAGTCTTAGCAGAAGGCTTCTTGAGGGGAAAGCTGTAATTCTTTGAGATGAATTAACAGAACACAAAGCAGTTTCTCGGAAAGCTTCTTTTCATTTTTTAATTGAAGGTATTTCCATTTTCACCATAGCCCTCTATGGGATTACAAATATCACTATGCAAATTCCACAAGAACTGTGGAAGCGAAAGACTTCTGGAGGGGAAAACTGTAACTCTGTGAGAATAATTAACAGAACACAAAGCAGTTTCTCAGATAGCTTCTTTCCAGTTTCTAACGGAGGATATTTCCTTTTAAGCCATAGCCCTCTATGGGCTTCCAAATATCACTTTGCAAGTTTCACAAGAACAGTCTTAGCGAAAGGCTTCCTGAGGGGAAAGTTGTAACTCTGTGAGATGAATTAACAGAACACAAAGCAGTTTCTCAAAAAGCTTCTTTTCAGTTTTTAACCGAAGATATTTCCTTTTTCAACATAACCCTGTATGGGCTTCCAAATATCACTTTGCAAATTCCACAAGAACAGTCTTAGCGAAAGGCTTTTAGAGGGAAATGTTGTAACTATGTGAGATGAATTAACAGAACACAAGGCAATTTCTCAGAAAGCTTCTTTTCAGTTTTTATCTTACGATATTTCCTTTTTCACCATAGACCTCTATGGGCTTCCAAATCTCACTTTGCAAATTCCACAAGAACAGTCCTAGCGAAAGAATTATTGAGTGGAAAGCTGTAACTCTTTGAGGTGAATTAACAGAACAAAAAGGAGTTTCTCAGAAAGCTTCTTTCCGCTTTGTAACAGAAGATATTTCCTTTTTCACCATAGCGCTCTATGGGCTTCCAAATATCATTTTGCAAATCCCACAACAACAGTCTTAGCGAAAGGCTTCTTGAAGGGAAAGCTGTAACTGGGTGAGGTCTATTATCAGAACACATGGCAGTTTCTCAGAAAGCTTCTTTCCAGTTTTTAACTGAAGATATTTCCTTTTTCACCATAGCCCTCTATGGGCTTCCAAATATCACTTTGCAAATTCGACAACAGCCTTAGCGAAAGGCTTTTAGAGGGAAATGTAACTCTGTGAGATGAATTAACAGAACACAAAGCAGTTTCTCAGAAAGCTTCTTTTCAGTTTTTGTCTTAGGATATTTCCTTTTTCACCGTAGCCCTCTATGGGCTTCCAAATATCACTTTGCATATTCCAAAAGAACAGCCTTAGTGATCGGCTTCATGATAGGAAAGCTGTAACTCTGTGAGATTAATTAACGGAACACAAAGCAGTTTCTCAGAAAGGTTCTTTCCAGTTTTTAGCGGAAGATATTTCCTTTTTCACCATAGTCCACTATGGGCTTCAAAATATCACTTTGCAAATTCCACAAGAACAGTCTTAGTGAACGGCCTCTTGAGGGGAAATCTGTAACTCTCTGAGATGAATTAACAGAACACAAAGCAGTTTCTCAGAAATCTTCTTTCCAGTTTTTAACGAAAGATATTTCCTTTTTCACCAAAGTCCTCTATGGGATTACAAATATCAGTTTGCAAATTTCACAAGAACAGTCTTAGTGAAGGGCTTCTTGAGGGGAAAGCTGTAACACTGTGAGATGAACTAACACAACACAAAGCAGTTTCTCAGACAGCTTCTTTTCGGTTTTTATCCTAGGATATTTCCATTTTAAAAATAGCCCCCTATGGGCTTCCAAGTATCACTTTGCAAATTCCACAAGAACAGTCTTATAGAAAGGCTTCTTGAGGGGAAAGCTGTAACTCGGTGAGATGTATTAACAGAACACACGGCAGTTTCTCAGAAAGCTTCTTTCCAGTTTTTAACGGAAGTTATTTCCCTTTTCACCGTAGCCCTCCATGGGCTTCCAAATATCACTTTGCAAATTCCAGAAGAACAGTCTTAGCGAAAGGCTTCTGAAGGGGAAATCTGTAACTCTGTGAGTTGAATTAACAGAACACAAAGCAGTTTCTCACAAATCTTCTTTCCAGTTTTTAACGGAAGTTAGTTCCTTTTTCACCATAGTCCTCTATGGGCTTCCAAATATGACTTTGCAAATTCCACAAGAACAGTCTTAGCGAAAGGCTTCTTGAGGGGGGAAGCTGTAACTCTGTGAGATGAATTAACAGAACACAAAGCAGTCTTTCAGAAAGCTTCTTTCCAGTATTTAACTGAAGATATTTCCTTTTTCACTATAGCCCTCTATGGGCTTCCAAATATCACTTTGGAAATCCCACAAGAACAGTCTTAGCGAAAGGCTTCTTGAGAGGAAAGCTGTACCTCGGTGATATGTACTAACAGAACACACCGCATTTTCTCAGAATGGGTCTTTCCAGTTTTTAGCGGAAGATATTTCCTTTTTCACCTTAGCCCTCTATGGGCTTCCAAATATCACTTTGCAAATTTCACAAAACAGTCTTAGTTAACGGCTCCTTGAGGGGAAAGCTGTAACTCTGTGAGATGAACTAACAGAACACAAAGCAGTTTATCAGAAAGCTTCGTTACAGTTTTTATCGGAAAATATTTCCTTTTTCACCATTGCCCTCGATGAGATTCTAAATATCACTTTCCAAATTTCAGAAGAACAGTCTTAGTGAACGGCCTCATGAGGGGAAATCTGTGACACTTTGAGATGAATTAACAGAACACAAAGCAGTTTCTCAGAAAGCTTCTTTTCGGATTTTATCTTACTATATTTCCTTTTTCAACATAGCCCTCTATGGTCTTCCAAATATCACTTTGCAAATTACACAAGAACAGTCTTTGTGAAAGACTTCTTGAGGGGAAAGCTGTAACTCTCTGAGATGAATTAACAGAACACAAAGCAGTTTCTCAGAAAGCTTCTTTTCAGTTTTTATCGTAGCATATTTCCTTTTTCAGCATAGCCCTCTATGGGCTTCCAAAAACATTTTGCAAATTCCACAAGAACAGTCTTAGCGAAAGGATTCTGGAGATAAAAGCTGTAAATCTGTAAGATGAATTAAAAGAATTCAAAGAAGTTTCTCAGAAACCTTCTTTTCGTTTTTTATCTTAGGATATTTCCATTTTCACCATAGGGCTATAGGGTTTCCAAATATCACTTTGCAAATTCCAGAAGAAAAGTCTTAGCGAAAGGCTTCTTGAGGGTAAAGCTGTAACTCTGTAAGATGAATTAACAGAACACAAAACATTTTCTCAGAAACCTACTTTTCAGTTTTTACCTTAGGATATTTCCTTTTTCACCATAGCCCTCTATGGGATTCCAATTATCACTTTGAAAATTCGACATGAACAGTCTTAGCGAAAGCCTTCTTGAGGGGAAAGCTGTAACTCTGTGAGAGGAACTAACTGAACACAAAGCAGTTTCTCAGAAAGCTTCTTTCCAGTTTTTAACTGAGGATATTTCCTTTTTCACCATAGACCTCTATGGGCTTCCAAATATCACTTTGCAAATTCCACAAGAACAGTCTTAGAGAAAGGCTTCTTGAGGGGAAAGCTCTAACTCTGTGAGATGAATTAACAGAACACAAAGCATTTTCTCACAAATCTTCTTTCCAGTTTTTAACGGAGGATATTTCCTTTCTCACCATAGTCCTCTATGGGCTTCCAAATATCACATTGCAAATCCCACAAGAACAGTCTTAGCGAAAGGCTTCTTGAGAGGAAAGCTGTAACTCAGTGAGACGTGTTAACAGAAGACACGGCATTTTCTCAGACTGCTTCTTTCCAGTTTTTAACGGAAGATATTTCCTTTTTCACCATAGTCCTCTATGGGTTTTCAAATATCAATTTCCAAATTTCACAAAACAGTCTTAATGAACGGCTTCTTGAGGGAAAAGCTGTAGCTCTGTGAGATGAACTAACAGAACACAAAGCAGTTTTTCAGACAGCTTCTCTTCGGTAAGTATCTTAGGATATTTCCATTTTCACCATAGCCCTCTATGGGCTTCCACATATCACTTTGGGAATTCCTCAAAAACAGTCTTAGCAGAAGGCTTCTTGAGGGGAAAGCTGTAATTCTTTGAGGTGAATTAACAGAACACAAAGCAGTTTCTCGGAAAGCTTCTTTTCATTTTTTAATTGAAGGTATTTCCATTTTCACCATAGCCCTCCATGGGATTACAAATATCACTATGCAAATTCCACAAGAACTGTGGAAGCGAAAGACTTCTGGAGGGGAAAACTGTAACTCTGTGAGATGAATTAACAGAACACAAAGCAGTTTCTCAGATAGCTTCTTTCCAGTTTCTAACGGAGGATATTTCCTTTTAAGCCATAGCCCTCTATGGGCTTCCAAATATCACTTTGCAAGTTTCACAAGAACAGTCTTAGCGAAAGGCTTCCTGAGGGGAAAGTTGTAACTCTGTGAGATGAATTAACAGAACACAAAGCAGTTTCTCAAAAAGCTTCTTTTCAGTTTTTAACCGAAGATATTTCCTTTTTCAACATAACCCTGTATGGGCTTCCAAATATCACTTTGCAAATTCCACAAGAACAGTCTTAGCGAAAGGCTTTTAGAGGGAAATGTTGTAACTATGTGAGATGAATTAACAGAACACAAGGCAATTTCTCAGAAAGCTTCTTTTCAGTTTTTATCTTACGATATTTCCTTTTTCACCATAGACCTCTATGGGCTTCCAAATCTCACTTTGCAAATTCCACAAGAACAGTCCTAGCGAAAGAATTATTGAGTGGAAAGCTGTAACTCTTTGAGGTGAATTAACAGAACAAAAAGGAGTTTCTCAGAAAGCTTCTTTCCGCTTTGTAACAGAAGATATTTCCTTTTTCACCATAGCGCTCTATGGGCTTCCAAATATCATTTTGCAAATCCCACAACAACAGTCTTAGCGAAAGGCTTCTTGAAGGGAAAGCTGTAACTGGGTGAGGTCTATTATCAGAACACATGGCAGTTTCTCAGAAAGCTTCTTTCCAGTTTTTAACTGAAGATATTTCCTTTTTCACCATAGCCCTCTATGGGCTTCCAAATATCACTTTGCAAATTCGACAACAGCCTTAGCGAAAGGCTTTTAGAGGGAAATGTAACTCTGTGAGATGAATTAACAGAACACAAAGCAGTTTCTCAGAAAGCTTCTTTTCAGTTTTTGTCTTAGGATATTTCCTTTTTCACCGTAGCCCTCTATGGGCTTCCAAATATCACTTTGCATATTCCAAAAGAACAGCCTTAGTGATCGGCTTCATGATAGGAAAGCTGTAACTCTGTGAGATTAATTAACGGAACACAAAGCAGTTTCTCAGAAAGGTTCTTTCCAGTTTTTAGCGGAAGATATTTCCTTTTTCACCATAGTCCACTATGGGCTTCAAAATATCACTTTGCAAATTCCACAAGAACAGTCTTAGTGAACGGCCTCTTGAGGGGAAATCTGTAACTCTCTGAGATGAATTAACAGAACACAAAGCAGTTTCTCAGAAATCTTCTTTCCAGTTTTTAACGAAAGATATTTCCTTTTTCACCAAAGTCCTCTATGGGATTACAAATATCAGTTTGCAAATTTCACAAGAACAGTCTTAGTGAAGGGCTTCTTGAGGGGAAAGCTGTAACACTGTGAGATGAACTAACACAACACAAAGCAGTTTCTCAGACAGCTTCTTTTCGGTTTTTATCCTAGGATATTTCCATTTTAAAAATAGCCCCCTATGGGCTTCCAAGTATCACTTTGCAAATTCCACAAGAACAGTCTTATAGAAAGGCTTCTTGAGGGGAAAGCTGTAACTCGGTGAGATGTATTAACAGAACACACGGCAGTTTCTCAGAAAGCTTCTTTCCAGTTTTTAACGGAAGTTATTTCCCTTTTCACCGTAGCCCTCCATGGGCTTCCAAATATCACTTTGCAAATTCCAGAAGAACAGTCTTAGCGAAAGGCTTCTGAAGGGGAAATCTGTAACTCTGTGAGTTGAATTAACAGAACACAAAGCAGTTTCTCACAAATCTTCTTTCCAGTTTTTAACGGAAGTTAGTTCCTTTTTCACCATAGTCCTCTATGGGCTTCCAAATATGACTTTGCAAATTCCACAAGAACAGTCTTAGCGAAAGGCTTCTTGAGGGGGGAAGCTGTAACTCTGTGAGATGAATTAACAGAACACAAAGCAGTCTTTCAGAAAGCTTCTTTCCAGTATTTAACTGAAGATATTTCCTTTTTCACTATAGCCCTCTATGGGCTTCCAAATATCACTTTGGAAATCCCACAAGAACAGTCTTAGTGAAAGGCTTCTTGAGAGGAAAGCTGTACCTCGGTAATATGTACTAACAGAACACACCGCATTTTCTCAGAATGGTTCTTTCCAGTTTTTAACGGAAGATATTTCCTTTTTCACCTTAGCCCTCTATGGGCTTCCAAATATCACTTTGCAAATTACACAAGAACAGTCTTTGTGAAAGACTTCTTGAGGGGAAAGCTGTAACTCTCTGAGATGAATTAACAGAACACAAAGCAGTTTCTCAGAAAGCTTCTTTTCAGTTTTTATCGTAGGATATTTCCTTTTTCAGCATAGCCCTCTATGGGCTTCCAAAAACATTTTGCAAATTCCACAAGAACAGTCTTAGCCAAAGGATTCTGGAGATAAAAGCTGTAAATCTGTAAGGTGAATTAAAAGAATTCAAAGAAGTTTCTCAGAAACCTTCTTTTCGTTTTTTATCTTACGATATTTCCATTTTCACCATAGGGCTATAGGGTTTCCAAATATCACTTTGCAAATTCCAGAAGAAAAGTCTTAGCGAAAGGCTTCTTGAGGGTAAAGCTGTAACTCTGTAAGATGAATTAACAGAACACAAAACATTTTCTCAGAAACCTACTTTTCAGTTTTTACCTTAGGATATTTCCTTTTTCACCATAGCCCTCTATGGGATTCCAATTATCACTTTGAAAATTCGACATGAACAGTCTTAGCGAAAGCCTTCTTGAGGGGAAAGCTGTAACTCTGTGAGAGGAACTAACTGAACACAAAGCAGTTTCTCAGAAAGCTTCTTTCCAGTTTTTAACTGAGGATATTTCCTTTTTCACCATAGACCTCTATGGGCTTCCAAATATCACTTTGCAAATTCCACAAGAACAGTCTTAGCGAAAGGCTTCTTGAGGGGAAAGCTCTAACTCTGTGAGATGAATTAACAGAACACAAAGCATTTTCTCACAAATCTTCTTTCCAGTTTTTAACGGAGGATATTTCCTTTCTCACCATAGTCCTCTATGGGCTTCCAAATATCACATTGCAAATCCCACAAGAACAGTCTTAGCGAAAGGCTTCTTGAGAGGAAAGCTGTAACTCAGTGAGACGTATTAACAGAAGACACGGCATTTTCTCACAATGCTTCTTTCCAGTTTTTAACGGAAGATATTTCCTTTTTCACCATAGTCCTCTATGGGTTTCCAAATATCACTTTCCAAATTTCACAAAACAGTCTTAATGAACGGCTTCTTGAGGGAAAAGCTGTAGCTCTGTGAGATGAACTAACAGAACACAAAGCAGTTTTTCAGACAGCTTCTCTTCGGAAAGTATCTTAGGATATTTCCATTTTCACCATAGCCCTCTATGGGCTTCCACATATCACTTTGGGAATTCCTCAAAAACAGTCTTAGCAGAAGGCTTCTTGAGGGGAAAGCTGTAATTCTTTGAGATGAATTAACAGAACACAAAGCAGTTTCTCGGAAAGCTTCTTTTCATTTTTTAATTGAAGGTATTTCCATTTTCACCATAGCCCTCTAAGGGATTACAAATATCACTATGCAAATTCCACAAGAACTGTGGAAGCGAAAGACTTCTGGAGGGGAAAACTGTAACTCTGTGAGATGAATTAACAGAACACAAAGCAGTTTCTCAGATAGCTTCTTTCCAGTTTCTAACGGAGGATATTTCCTTTTAAGCCATAGCCCTCTATGGGCTTCCAAATATCACTTTGCATATTCCAAAAGAACAGCCTTAGTGATCGGCTTCATGATAGGAAAGTTGTAACTCTGTGAGATTAATTAACGGAACACAAAGCAGTTTCTCAGAAAGGTTCTTTCCAGTTTTTAGCGGAAGATATTTCCTTTTTCACCATAGTCCACTATGGGCTTCAAAATATCACTTTGCAAATTCCACAAGAACAGTCTTAGTGAACGGCCTCTTGAGGGGAAATCTGTAACTCTCTGAGATGAATTAACAGAACACAAAGCAGTTTCTCAGAAATCTTCTTTCCAGTTTTTAACGAAAGATATTTCCTTTTTCACCAAAGTCCTCTATGGGATTACAAATATCAGTTTGCAAATTTCACAAGAACAGTCTTAGTGAAGGGCTTCTTGAGGGGAAAGCTGTAACACTGTGAGATGAACTAACACAACACAAAGCAGTTTCTCAGACAGCTTCTTTTCGGTTTTTATCCTAGGATATTTCCATTTTAAAAATAGCCCTCTATGGGCTTCCAAGTATCACTTTGCAAATTCCACAAGAACAGTCTTATAGAAAGGCTTCTTGAGGGGAAAGCTGTAACTCGGTGAGATGTATTAACAGAACACACGGCAGTTTCTCAGAAAGCTTCTTTCCAGTTTTTAATGGAAGTTATTTCCCTTTTCACCGTAGCCCTCCATGGGCATCCAAATATCACTTTGCAAATTCCAGAAGAACAGTCTTAGCGAAAGCCTTCTTGAGGGGAAAGCTGTAACTCTGTGAGAGGAACTAACTGAACACAAAGCAGTTTCTCAGAAAGCTTCTTTCCAGTTTTTAACTGAGGATATTTCCTTTTTCACCATAGACCTCTATGGGCTTCCAAATATCACTTTGCAAATTCCAGAAGAACAGTCTTAGCGAAAGCCTTCTTGAGGGGAAAGCTGTAACTCTGTGAGAGGAACTAACTGAACACAAAGCAGTTTCTCAGAAAGCTTCTTTTCAGTTTTTATCGTAGCATATTTCCTTTTTCAGCATAGCCCTCTATGGGCTTCCAAAAACATTTTGCAAATTCCACAAGAACAGTCTTAGTGAAAGGATTCTGGAGATAAAAGCTGTAAATCTGTAAGATGAATTAAAAGAATTCAAAGAAGTTTCTCAGAAACCTTCTTTTCGTTTTTTATCTTAGGATATTTCCATTTTCACCATAGGGCTATAGGGTTTCCAAATATCACTTTGCAAATTCCAGAGGAAAAGTCTTAGCGAAAGGCTTCTTGAGGGTAAAGCTGTAACTCTGTAAGATGAATTAACAGAACACAAAACATTTTCTCAGAAACCTACTTTTCAGTTTTTACCTTAGGATATTTCCTTTTTCACCATAGCCCTCTATGGGATTCCAATTATCACTTTGAAAATTCGACATGAACAGTCTTAGCGAAAGCCTTCTTGAGGGGAAAGCTGTAACTCTGTGAGAGGAACTAACTGAACACAAAGCAGTTTCTCAGAAAGCTTCTTTCCACTTTTTAACTGAGGATATTTCCTTTTTCACCATAGACCTCTATGGGCTTCCAAATATCACTTTGCAAATTCCACAAGAACAGTCTTAGCGAAAGGCTTCTTGAGGGGAAAGCTCTAACTCTGTGAGATGAATTAACAGAACACAAAGCATTTTCTCACAAATCTTCTTTCCAGTTTTTAACGGAGGATATTTCCTTTCTCACCATAGTCCTCTATGGGCTTCCAAATATCTCATTGCAAATCCCACAAGAACAGTCTTAGCGAAAGGCTTCTTGAGAGGAAAGCTGTAACTCAGTGAGACGTATTAACAGAAGACACGGCATTTTCTCAGAATGCTTCTTTCCAGATTTTAACGGAAGATATTTCCTTTTTCACCATAGTCCTCTATGGGTTTCCAAATATCACTTTCCAAATTTCACAAAACAGTCTTAATGAACGGCTTCTTGAGGGAAAAGATGTAGCTCTGTGAGATGAACTAACAGAACACAAAGCAGTTTTTTAGACAGCTTCTCTTCGGTAAGTATCTTAGGATATTTCCATTTTCACCATAGCCCTCTATGGGCTTCCACATATCACTTTGGGAATTCCTCAAAAACAGTCTTAGCAGAAGGCTTCTTGAGGGGAAAGCTGTAATTCTTTGAGATGAATTAACAGAACACAAAGCAGTTTCTCGGAAAGCTTCTTTTCATTTTTTAATTGAAGGTATTTCCATTTTCACCATAGCCCTCTATGGGATTACAAATATCACTATGCAAATTCCACAAGAACTGTGGAAGCGAAAGACTTCTGGAGGGGAAAACTGTAACTCTGTGAGAATAATTAACAGAACACAAAGCAGTTTCTCAGATAGCTTCTTTCCAGTTTCTAACGGAGGATATTTCCTTTTAAGCCATAGCCCTCTATGGGCTTCCAAATATCACTTTGCAAGTTTCACAAGAACAGTCTTAGCGAAAGGCTTCCTGAGGGGAAAGTTGTAACTCTGTGAGATGAATTAACAGAACACAAAGCAGTTTCTCAAAAAGCTTCTTTTCAGTTTTTAACCGAAGATATTTCCTTTTTCAACATAACCCTGTATGGGCTTCCAAATATCACTTTGCAAATTCCACAAGAACAGTCTTAGCGAAAGGCTTTTAGAGGGAAATGTTGTAACTATGTGAGATGAATTAACAGAACACAAGGCAATTTCTCAGAAAGCTTCTTTTCAGTTTTTATCTTACGATATTTCCTTTTTCACCATAGACCTCTATGGGCTTCCAAATCTCACTTTGCAAATTCCACAAGAACAGTCCTAGCGAAAGAATTATTGAGTGGAAAGCTGTAACTCTTTGAGGTGAATTAACAGAACAAAAAGGAGTTTCTCAGAAAGCTTCTTTCCGCTTTGTAACAGAAGATATTTCCTTTTTCACCATAGCGCTCTATGGGCTTCCAAATATCATTTTGCAAATCCCACAACAACAGTCTTAGCGAAAGGCTTCTTGAAGGGAAAGCTGTAACTGGGTGAGGTCTATTATCAGAACACATGGCAGTTTCTCAGAAAGCTTCTTTCCAGTTTTTAACTGAAGATATTTCCTTTTTCACCATAGCCCTCTATGGGCTTCCAAATATCACTTTGCAAATTCGACAACAGCCTTAGCGAAAGGCTTTTAGAGGGAAATGTAACTCTGTGAGATGAATTAACAGAACACAAAGCAGTTTCTCAGAAAGCTTCTTTTCAGTTTTTGTCTTAGGATATTTCCTTTTTCACCGTAGCCCTCTATGGGCTTCCAAATATCACTTTGCATATTCCAAAAGAACAGCCTTAGTGATCGGCTTCATGATAGGAAAGCTGTAACTCTGTGAGATTAATTAACGGAACACAAAGCAGTTTCTCAGAAAGGTTCTTTCCAGTTTTTAGCGGAAGATATTTCCTTTTTCACCATAGTCCACTATGGGCTTCAAAATATCACTTTGCAAATTCCACAAGAACAGTCTTAGTGAACGGCCTCTTGAGGGGAAATCTGTAACTCTCTGAGATGAATTAACAGAACACAAAGCAGTTTCTCAGAAATCTTCTTTCCAGTTTTTAACGAAAGATATTTCCTTTTTCACCAAAGTCCTCTATGGGATTACAAATATCAGTTTGCAAATTTCACAAGAACAGTCTTAGTGAAGGGCTTCTTGAGGGGAAAGCTGTAACACTGTGAGATGAACTAACACAACACAAAGCAGTTTCTCAGACAGCTTCTTTTCGGTTTTTATCCTAGGATATTTCCATTTTAAAAATAGCCCCCTATGGGCTTCCAAGTATCACTTTGCAAATTCCACAAGAACAGTCTTATAGAAAGGCTTCTTGAGGGGAAAGCTGTAACTCGGTGAGATGTATTAACAGAACACACGGCAGTTTCTCAGAAAGCTTCTTTCCAGTTTTTAACGGAAGTTATTTCCCTTTTCACCGTAGCCCTCCATGGGCTTCCAAATATCACTTTGCAAATTCCAGAAGAACAGTCTTAGCGAAAGGCTTCTGAAGGGGAAATCTGTAACTCTGTGAGTTGAATTAACAGAACACAAAGCAGTTTCTCACAAATCTTCTTTCCAGTTTTTAACGGAAGTTAGTTCCTTTTTCACCATAGTCCTCTATGGGCTTCCAAATATGACTTTGCAAATTCCACAAGAACAGTCTTAGCGAAAGGCTTCTTGAGGGGGGAAGCTGTAACTCTGTGAGATGAATTAACAGAACACAAAGCAGTCTTTCAGAAAGCTTCTTTCCAGTATTTAACTGAAGATATTTCCTTTTTCACTATAGCCCTCTATGGGCTTCCAAATATCACTTTGGAAATCCCACAAGAACAGTCTTAGCGAAAGGCTTCTTGAGAGGAAAGCTGTACCTCGGTGATATGTACTAACAGAACACACCGCATTTTCTCAGAATGGGTCTTTCCAGTTTTTAGCGGAAGATATTTCCTTTTTCACCTTAGCCCTCTATGGGCTTCCAAATATCACTTTGCAAATTTCACAAAACAGTCTTAGTTAACGGCTCCTTGAGGGGAAAGCTGTAACTCTGTGAGATGAACTAACAGAACACAAAGCAGTTTATCAGAAAGCTTCTTTACAGTTTGTATCGGAAAATATTTCCTTTTTCACCATTGCCCTCGATGAGATTCTAAATATCACTTTCCAAATTTCAGAAGAACAGTCTTAGTGAACGGCCTCATGAGGGGAAATCTGTGACACTTTGAGATGAATTAACAGAACACAAAGCAGTTTCTCAGAAAGCTTCTTTTCGGATTTTATCTTACTATATTTCCTTTTTCAACATAGCCCTCTATGGTCTTCCAAATATCACTTTGCAAATTACACAAGAACAGTCTTTGTGAAAGACTTCTTGAGGGGAAAGCTGTAACTCTCTGAGATGAATTAACAGAACACAAAGCAGTTTCTCAGAAAGCTTCTTTTCAGTTTTTATCGTAGCATATTTCCTTTTTCAGCATAGCCCTCTATGGGCTTCCAAAAACATTTTGCAAATTCCACAAGAACAGTCTTAGCGAAAGGATTCTGGAGATAAAAGCTGTAAATCTGTAAGATGAATTAAAAGAATTCAAAGAAGTTTCTCAGAAACCTTCTTTTCGTTTTTTATCTTAGGATATTTCCATTTTCACCATAGGGCTATAGGGTTTCCAAATATCACTTTGCAAATTCCAGAAGAAAAGTCTTAGCGAAAGGCTTCTTGAGGGTAAAGCTGTAACTCTGTAAGATGAATTAACAGAACACAAAACATTTTCTCAGAAACCTACTTTTCAGTTTTTACCTTAGGATATTTCCTTTTTCACCATAGCCCTCTATGGGATTCCAATTATCACTTTGAAAATTCGACATGAACAGTCTTAGCGAAAGCCTTCTGGAGGGGAAAGCTGTAACTCTGTGAGAGGAACTAACTGAACACAAAGCAGTTTCTCAGAAAGCTTCTTTCCAGTTTTTAACTGAGGATATTTCCTTTTTCACCATAGACCTCTATGGGCTTCCAAATATCACTTTGCAAATTCCACAAGAACAGTCTTATCGAAAGGCTTCTTGAGGGGAAAGCTCTAACTCTGTGAGATGAATTAACAGAACACAAAGCATTTTCTCACAAATCTTCTTTCCAGTTTTTAAAGGAGGATATTTCCTTTCTCACCATAGTCCTCTATGGGCTTCCAAATATCACATTGCAAATCCCACAAGAACAGTCTTAGCGAAAGGCTTCTTGAGAGGAAAGCTGTAACTCAGTGAGACGTGTTAACAGAAGACACGGCATTTTCTCAGAATGCTTCTTTCCAGTTTTTAACGGAAGATATTTCCTTTTTCACCATAGTCCTCTATGGGTTTCCAAATATCACTTTCCAAATTTCACAAAACAGTCTTAATGAACGGCTTCTTGAGGGAAAAGATGTAGCTCTGTGAGATGAACTAACAGAACACAAAGCAGTTTTTCAGACAGCTTCTCTTCGGTAAGTATCTTAGGATATTTCCATTTTCACCATAGCCCTCTATGGGCTTCCACATATCACTTTGGGAATTCCTCAAAAACAGTCTTAGCAGAAGGCTTCTTGAGGGGAAAGCTGTAATTCTTTGAGATGAATTAACAGAACACAAAGCAGTTTCTCGGAAAGCTTCTTTTCATTTTTTAATTGAAGGTATTTCCATTTTCACCATAGCCCTCTATGGGATTACAAATATCACTATGCAAATTCCACAAGAACTGTGGAAGCGAAAGACTTCTGGAGGGGAAAACTGTAACTCTGTGAGATGAATTAACAGAACACAAAGCAGTTTCTCAGATAGCTTCTTTCCAGTTTCTAACGGAGGATATTTCCTTTTTCACCATAGCCCTCTATGGGCTTCCAAATATCAGTTTGCAAGTTTCACAAGAACAGTCTTAGCGAAAGGCTTCCTGAGGGGAAAGTTGTAACTCTGTGAGATGAATTAACAGAACACAAAGCAGTTTCTCAAAAAGCTTCTTTTCAGTTTTTAACCGAAGATATTTCCTTTTTCAACATAACCCAGTATGGGCTTCCAAATATCACTTTGCAAATTCCACAAGAACAGTCTTAGCGAAAGGCTTTTAGAGGGAAATGTTGTAACTATGTGAGATGAATTAACAGAACACAAGGCAATTTCTCAGAAAGCTTCTTTTCAGTTTTTATCTTACGATATTTCCTTTTTCACCATAGACCTCTATGGGCTTCCAAATCTCACTTTGCAAATTCCACAAGAACAGTCTTAGCGAAAGAATTATTGAGTGGAAAGCTGTAACTCTTTGAGGTGAATTAACAGAACAAAAAGGAGTTTCTCAGAAAGCTTCCTTCCGCTTTGTAACAGGAGATATTTCCTTTTTCACCATAGCGCTCTATGGGCTTCCAAATATCATTTTGCAAATCCCACAACAACAGTCTTAGCGAAAGGCTTCTTGAAGGGAAAGCTGTAACTGGGTGAGGTCTATTATCAGAACACATGGCAGTTTCTCAGAAAGCTTCTTTCCAGTTTTTAACTGAAGATATTTCCTTTTTCACCATAGCCCTCTATGGGCTTCCAAATATCACTTTGCAAATTCGACAACAGCCTTAGCGAAAGGCTTTTAGAGGGAAATGTAACTCTGTGAGATGAATTAACAGAACACAAAGCAGTTTCTCAGAAAGCTTCTTTTCAGTTTTTGTCTTAGGATATTTCCTTTTTCACCGTAGCCCTCTATGGGCTTCCAAATATCACTTTGCATATTCCAAAAGAACAGCCTTAGTGATCGGCTTCATGATAGGAAAGCTGTAACTCTGTGAGATTAATTAACGGAACACAAAGCAGTTTCTCAGAAAGGTTCTTTCCAGTTTTTAGCGGAAGATATTTCCTTTTTCACCATAGTCCACTATGGGCTTCAAAATATCACTTTGCAAATTCCACAAGAACAGTCTTAGTGAACGGCCTCTTGAGGGGAAATCTGTAACTCTCTGAGATGAATTAACAGAACACAAAGCAGTTTCTCAGAAATCTTCTTTCCAGTTTTTAACGAAAGATATTTCCTTTTTCACCAAAGTCCTCTATGGGATTACAAATATCAGTTTGCAAATTTCACAAGAACAGTCTTAGTGAAGGGCTTCTTGAGGGGAAAGCTGTAACACTGTGAGATGAACTAACACAACACAAAGCAGTTTCTCAGACAGCTTCTTTTCGGTTTTTATCCTAGGATATTTCCATTTTAAAAATAGCCCTCTATGGGCTTCCAAGTATCACTTTGCAAATTCCACAAGAACAGTCTTATAGAAAGGCTTCTTGAGGGGAAAGCTGTAACTCGGTGAGATGTATTAACAGAACACACGGCAGTTTCTCAGAAAGCTTCTTTCCAGTTTTTAATGGAAGTTATTTCCCTTTTCACCGTAGCCCTCCATGGGCATCCAAATATCACTTTGCAAATTCCAGAAGAACAGTCTTAGCGAAAGCCTTCTTGAGGGGAAAGCTGTAACTCTGTGAGAGGAACTAACTGAACACAAAGCAGTTTCTCAGAAAGCTTCTTTCCAGTTTTTAACTGAGGATATTTCCTTTTTCACCATAGACCTCTATGGGCTTCCAAATATCACTTTGCAAATTCCACAAGAACAGTCTTATCGAAAGGCTTCTTGAGGGGAAAGCTCTAAATCTGTGAGATGAATTAACAGAACACAAAGCATTTTCTCACAAATCTTCTTTCCAGTTTTTAACGGAGGATATTTCCTTTCTCACCATAGTCCTCTATGGGCTTCCAAATATCACATTGCAAATCCCACAAGAACAGTCTTAGCGAAAGGCTTCTTGAGAGGAAAGCTGTAACTCAGTGAGACGTGTTAACAGAAGACACGGCATTTTCTCAGAATGCTTCTTTCCAGTTTTTAACGGAAGATATTTCCTTTTTCACCATAGTCCTCTATGGGTTTTCAAATATCACTTTCCAAATTTCACAAAACAGTCTTAATGAACGGCTTCTTGAGGGAAAAGCTGTAGCTCTGTGAGATGAACTAACAGAACACAAAGCAGTTTTTCAGACAGCTTCTCTTCGGTAAGTATCTTAGGATATTTCCATTTTCACCATAGCCCTCTATGGGCTTCCACATATCACTTTGGGAATTCCTCAAAAACAGTCTTAGCAGAAGGCTTCTTGAGTGGAAAGCTGTAATTCTTTGAGATGAATTAACAGAACACAAAGCAGTTTCTCGGAAAGCTTCTTTTCATTTTTTAATTGAAGGTATTTCCATTTTCACCATAGCCCTCCATGGGATTACAAATATCACTATGCAAATTCCACAAGAACTGTGGAAGCGAAAGACTTCTGGAGGGGAAAACTGTAACTCTGTGAGATGAATTAACAGAACACAAAGCAGTTTCTCAGAAAGCTTCTTTTCGGATTTTATCTTACTATATTTCCTTTTTCAACATAGCCCTCTATGGTCTTCCACATATCACTTTGCAAATTACACAAGAACAGTCTTTGTGAAAGACTTCTTGAGGGGAAAGCTGTAACTCTCTGAGATGAATTAACAGAACACAAAGCAGTTTCTCAGAAAGCTTCTTTTCAGTTTTTATCATAGCATATTTCCTTTTTCAGCATAGCCCTCTATGGGCTTCCAAAAACATTTTGCAAATTCCACAAGAACAGTCTTAGCGAAAGGATTCTGGAGATAAAAGCTGTAAATCTGTAATATGAATTAAAAGAATTCAAAGAAGTTTCTCAGAAACCTTCTTTTCGTTTTTTATCTTAGGATATTTCCATTTTCACCATAGGGCTATAGGGTTTCCAAATATCACTTTGCAAATTCCAGAAGAAAAGTCTTAGCGAAAGGCTTCTTGAGGGTAAAGCTGTAACTCTGTAAGATGAATTAACAGAACACAAAACATTTTCTCAGAAACCTACTTTTCAGTTTTTACCTTAGGATATTTCCTTTTTCACCATAGCCCTCTATGGGATTCCAATTATCACTTTGAAAATTCGACATGAACAGTCTTAGCGAAAGCCTTCTTGAGGGGAAAGCTGTAACTCTGTGAGAGGAACTAACTGAACACAAAGCAGTTTCTCAGAAAGCTTCTTTCCAGTTTTTAACTGAGGATATTTCCTTTTTCACCATAGACCTCTATGGGCTTCCAAATATCACTTTGCAAATTCCACAAGAACAGTCTTAGAGAAAGGCTTCTTGAGGGGAAAGCTCTAAATCTGTGAGATGAATTAACAGAACACAAAGCATTTTCTCACAAATCTTCTTTCCAGTTTTTAACGGAGGATATTTCCTTTCTCACCATAGTCCTCTATGGGCTTCCAAATATCACATTGCAAATCCCACAAGAACAGTCTTAGCGAAAGGCTTCTTGAGAGGAAAGCTGTAACTCAGTGAGACGTATTAACAGAAGACACGGCATTTTCTCAGAATGCTTCTTTCCAGTTTTTAACGGAAGATATTTCCTTTTTCACCATAGTCCTCTATGGGTTTCCAAATATCACTTTCCAAATTTCACAAAACAGTCTTAATGAACGGCTTCTTGAGGGAAAAGCTGTAGCTCTGTGAGATGAACTAACAGAACACAAAGCAGTTTTTCAGACAGCTTCTCTTCGGAAAGTATCTTAGGATATTTCCATTTTCACCATAGCCCTCTATGGGCTTCCACATATCACTTTGGGAATTCCTCAAAAACAGTCTTAGCAGAAGGCTTCTTGAGGGGAAAGCTGTAATTCTTTGAGATGAATTAACAGAACACAAAGCAGTTTCTCGGAAAGCTTCTTTTCATTTTTTAATTGAAGGTATTTCCATTTTCACCATAGCCCTCTAAGGGATTACAAATATCACTATGCAAATTCCACAAGAACTGTGGAAGCGAAAGACTTCTGGAGGGGAAAACTGTAACTCTGTGAGATGAATTAACAGAACACAAAGCAGTTTCTCAGATAGCTTCTTTCCAGTTTCTAACGGAGGATATTTCCTTTTAAGCCATAGCCCTCTATGGGCTTCCAAATATCACTTTGCATATTCCAAAAGAACAGCCTTAGTGATCGGCTTCATGATAGGAAAGTTGTAACTCTGTGAGATTAATTAACGGAACACAAAGCAGTTTCTCAGAAAGGTTCTTTCCAGTTTTTAGCGGAAGATATTTCCTTTTTCACCATAGTCCACTATGGGCTTCAAAATATCACTTTGCAAATTCCACAAGAACAGTCTTAGTGAACGGCCTCTTGAGGGGAAATCTGTAACTCTCTGAGATGAATTAACAGAACACAAAGCAGTTTCTCAGAAATCTTCTTTCCAGTTTTTAACGAAAGATATTTCCTTTTTCACCAAAGTCCTCTATGGGATTACAAATATCAGTTTGCAAATTTCACAAGAACAGTCTTAGTGAAGGGCTTCTTGAGGGGAAAGCTGTAACACTGTGAGATGAACTAACACAACACAAAGCAGTTTCTCAGACAGCTTCTTTTCGGTTTCTATCCTAGGATATTTCCATTTTAAAAATAGCCCTCTATGGGCTTCCAAGTATCACTTTGCAAATTCCACAAGAACAGTCTTATAGAAAGGCTTCTTGAGGGGAAAGCTGTAACTCGGTGAGATGTATTAACAGAACACACGGCAGTTTCTCAGAAAGCTTCTTTCCAGTTTTTAATGGAAGTTATTTCCCTTTTCACCGTAGCCCTCCATGGGCATCCAAATATCACTTTGCAAATTCCAGAAGAACAGTCTTAGCGAAAGCCTTCTTGAGGGGAAAGCTGTAACTCTGTGAGAGGAACTAACTGAACACAAAGCAGTTTCTCAGAAAGCTTCTTTCCAGTTTTTAACTGAGGATATTTCCTTTTTCACCATAGACCTCTATGGGCTTCCAAATATCACTTTGCAAATTCCACAAGAACAGTCTTAGAGAAAGGCTTCTTGAGGGGAAAGCTCTAAATCTGTGAGATGAATTAACAGAACACAAAGCATTTTCTCACAAATCTTCTTTCCAGTTTTTAACGGAGGATATTTCCTTTCTCACCATAGTCCTCTATGGGCTTCCAAATATCACATTGCAAATCCCACAAGAACAGTCTTAGCGAAAGGCTTCTTGAGAGGAAAGCTGTAACTCAGTGAGACGTGTTAACAGAAGACACGGCATTTTCTCAGAATGCTTCTTTCCAGTTTTTAACGGAAGATATTTCCTTTTTCACCATAGTCCTCTATGGGTTTTCAAATATCACTTTCCAAATTTCACAAAACAGTCTTAATGAACGGCTTCTTGAGGGAAAAGCTGTAGCTCTGTGAGATGAACTAACAGAACACAAAGCAGTTTTTCAGACAGCTTCTCTTCGGTAAGTATCTTAGGATATTTCCATTTTCACCATAGCCCTCTATGGGCTTCCACATATCACTTTGGGAATTCCTCAAAAACAGTCATAGCAGAAGGCTTCTTGAGGGGAAAGATGTAATTCTTTGAGATGAATTAACAGAACACAAAGCAGTTTCTCGGAAAGCTTCTTTTCATTTTTTAATTGAAGGTATTTCCATTTTCACCATAGCCCTCCATGGGATTACAAATATCACTATGCAAATTCCACAAGAACTGTGGAAGCGAAAGACTTCTGGAGGGGAAAACTGTAACTCTGTGAGATGAATTAACAGAACACAAAGCAGTTTCTCAGATAGCTTCTTTCCAGTTTCTAACGGAGGATATTTCCTTTTTCACCATAGCCCTCTATGGGCTTCCAAATATCACTTTGCAAGTTTCACAAGAACAGTCTTAGCGAAAGGCTTCCTGAGGGGAAAGTTGTAACTCTGTGAGATGAATTAACAGAACACAAAGCAGTTTCTCAAAAAGCTTCTTTTCAGTTTTTAACCGAAGATATTTCCTTTTTCAACATAACCCAGTATGCGCTTCCAAATATCACTTTGCAAATTCCACAAGAACAGTCTTAGCGAAAGGCTTTTAGAGGGAAATGTTGTAACTATGTGAGATGAATTAACAGAACACAAAGCAATTTCTCAGAAAGCTTCTTTTCAGTTTTTATCTTACGATATTTCCTTTTTCACCATAGACCTCTATGGGCTTCCAAATCTCACTTTGCAAATTCCACAAGAACAGTCTTAGCGAAAGAATTATTGAGTGGAAAGCTGTAACTCTTTGAGGTGAATTAACAGAACAAAAAGGAGTTTCTCAGAAAGCTTCCTTCCGCTTTGTAACAGGAGATATTTCCTTTTTCACCATAGCGCTCTATGGGCTTCCAAATATCATTTTGCAAATCCCACAACAACAGTCTTAGCGAAAGGCTTCTTGAAGGGAAAGCTGTAACTGGGTGAGGTCTATTATCAGAACACATGGCAGTTTCTCAGAAAGCTTCTTTCCAGTTTTTAACTGAAGATATTTCCTTTTTCACCATAGCCCTCTATGGGCTTCCAAATATCACTTTGCAAATTCGACAACAGCCTTAGCGAAAGGCTTTTAGAGGGAAATGTAACTCTGTGAGATGAATTAACAGAACACAAAGCAGTTTCTCAGAAAGCTTCTTTTCAGTTTTTGTCTTAGGATATTTCCTTTTTCACCGTAGCCCTCTATGGGCTTCCAAATATCACTTTGCATATTCCAAAAGAACAGCCTTAGTGATCGGCTTCATGATAGGAAAGCTGTAACTCTGTGAGATTAATTAACGGAACACAAAGCAGTTTCTCAGAAAGGTTCTTTCCAGTTTTTAGCGGAAGATATTTCCTTTTTCACCATAGTCCACTATGGGCTTCAAAATATCACTTTGCAAATTCCACAAGAACAGTCTTAGTGAACGGCCTCTTGAGGGGAAATCTGTAACTCTCTGAGATGAATTAACAGAACACAAAGCAGTTTCTCAGAAATCTTCTTTCCAGTTTTTAACGAAAGATATTTCCTTTTTCACCAAAGTCCTCTATGGGATTACAAATATCAGTTTGCAAATTTCACAAGAACAGTCTTAGTGAAGGGCTTCTTGAGGGGAAAGCTGTAACACTGTGAGATGAACTAACACAACACAAAGCAGTTTCTCAGACAGCTTCTTTTCGGTTTTTATCCTAGGATATTTCCATTTTAAAAATAGCCCCCTAGGGGTTCCAAGTATCACTTTGCAAATTCCACAAGAACAGTCTTATAGAAAGGCTTCTTGAGGGGAAAGCTGTAACTCGGTGAGATGTATTAACAGAACACACGGCAGTTTCTCAGAAAGCTTCTTTCCAGTTTTTAATGGAAGTTATTTCCCTTTTCACCGTAGCCCTCCATGGGCATCCAAATATCACTTTGCAAATTCCAGAAGAACAGTCTTAGCGAAAGGCTTCTGAAGGGGAAATCTGTAACTCTGTGAGTTGAATTAACAGAACACAAAGCAGTTTCTCACAAATCTTCTTTCCAGTTTTTAACGGAAGTTAGTTCCTTTTTCACCATAGTCCTCTATGGGCTTCCAAATATGACTTTGCAAATTCCACAAGAACAGTCTTAGCGAAAGGCTTCTTGAGGGGGGAAGCTGTAACTCTGTGAGATGAATTAACAGAACACAAAGCAGTCTTTCAGAAAGCTTCTTTCCAGTATTTAACTGAAGATATTTCCTTTTTCACTATAGCCCTCTATGGGCTTCCAAATATCACTTTGGAAATCCCACAAGAACAGTCTTAGCGAAAGGCTTCTTGAGAGGAAAGCTGTACCTCGGTGATATGTACTAACAGAACACACCGCATTTTCTCAGAATAGTTCTTTCCAGTTTTTAGCGGAAGATATTTCCTTTTTCACCTTAGCCCTCTATGGGCTTCCAAATATCAATTTGCAAATTTCACAAAACAGTCTTAGTTAACGGCTCCTTGAGGGGAAAGCTGTAACTCTGTGAGATGAACTAACAGAACACAAAGCAGTTTATCAGAAAGCTTCTTTACAGTTTGTATCGGAAAATATTTCCTTTTTCACCATTGCCCTCGATGAGATTCTAAATATCACTTTCCAAATTTCAGAAGAACAGTCTTAGTGAACGGCCTCATGAGGGGAAATCTGTGACACTTTGAGATGAATTAACAGAACACAAAGCAGTTTCTCAGAAAGCTTCTTTTCGGATTTTATCTTACTATATTTCCTTTTTCAACATAGCCCTCTATGGTCTTCCAAATATCACTTTGCAAATTACACAAGAACAGTCTTTGTGAAAGACTTCTTGAGGGGAAAGCTGTAACTCTCTGAGATGAATTAACAGAACACAAAGCAGTTTCTCAGAAAGCTTCTTTTCAGTTTTTATCGTAGCATATTTCCTTTTTCAGCATAGCCCTCTATGGGCTTCCAAAAACATTTTGCAAATTCCACAAGAACAGTCTTAGCGAAAGGATTCTGGAGATAAAAGCTGTAAATCTGTAAGATGAATTAAAAGAATTCAAAGAAGTTTCTCAGAAACCTTCTTTTCGTTTTTTATCTTAGGATATTTCCATTTTCACCATAGGGCTATAGGGTTTCCAAATATCACTTTGCAAATTCCAGAAGAAAAGTCTTAGCGAAAGGCTTCTTGAGGGTAAAGCTGTAACTCTGTAAGATGAATTAACAGAACACAAAACATTTTCTCAGAAACCTACTTTTCAGTTTTTACCTTAGGATATTTCCTTTTTCACCATAGCCCTCTATGGGATTCCAATTATCACTTTGAAAATTCGACATGAACAGTCTTAGCGAAAGCCTTCTTGAGGGGAAAGCTGTAACTCTGTGAGAGGAACTAACTGAACACAAAGCAGTTTCTCAGAAAGCTTCTTTCCAGTTTTTAACTGAGGATATTTCCTTTTTCACCATAGACCTCTATGGGCTTCCAAATATCACTTTGCAAATTCCACAAGAACAGTCTTATCGAAAGGCTTCTTGAGGGGAAAGCTCTAACTCTGTGAGATGAATTAACAGAACACAAAGCATTTTCTCACAAATCTTCTTTCCAGTTTTTAACGGAGGATATTTCCTTTCTCACCATAGTCCTCTATGGGCTTCCAAATATCACATTGCAAATCCCACAAGAACAGTCTTAGCGAAAGGCTTCTTGAGAGGAAAGCTGTAACTCAGTGAGATGTATTAACAGAAGACACGGCATTTTCTCAGAATGCTTCTTTCCAGTTTTTAACGGAAGATATTTCCTTTTTCACCATAGTCCTCTATGGGTTTCCAAATATCACTTTCCAAATTTCACAAAACAGTCTTAATGAACGGCTTCTTGAGGGAAAAGCTGTAGCTCTGTGAGATGAACTAACAGAACACAAAGCAGTTTTTCAGACAGCTTCTCTTCGGTAAGTATCTTAGGATATTTCCATTTTCACCATAGCCCTCTATGGGCTTCCACATATCACTTTGGGAATTCCTCAAAAACAGTCTTAGCAGAAGGCTTCTTGAGGGGAAAGCTGTAATTCTTTGAGATGAATTAACAGAACACAAAGCAGTTTCTCGGAAAGCTTCTTTTCATTTTTTAATTGAAGGTATTTCCATTTTCACCATAGCCCTCTATGGGATTACAAATATCACTATGCAAATTCCACAAGAACTGTGGAAGCGAAAGACTTCTGGAGGGGAAAACTGTAACTCTGTGAGATGAATTAACAGAACACAAAGCAGTTTCTCAGATAGCTTCTTTCCAGTTTCTAACGGAGGATATTTCCTTTTTCGCCATAGCCCTCTATGGGCTTCCAAATATCACTTTGCATGTTTCACAAGAACAGTCTTAGCGAAAGGCTTCCTGAGGGGAAAGTTGTAACTCTGTGAGATGAATTAACAGAACACAAAGCAGTTTCTCAAAAAGCTTCTTTTCAGTTTTTAACCGAAGATATTTCCTTTTTCAACATAACCCAGTATGGGCTTCCAAATATCACTTTGCAAATTCCACAAGAACAGTCTTAGCGAAAGGCTTTTAGAGGGAAATGTTGTAACTATGTGAGATGAATTAACAGAACACAAGGCAATTTCTCAGAAAGCTTCTTTTCAGTTTTTATCTTACGATATTTCCTTTTTCACCATAGACCTCTATGGGCTTCCAAATCTCACTTTGCAAATTCCACAAGAACAGTCTTAGCGAAAGAATTATTGAGTGGAAAGCTGTAACTCTTTGAGGTGAATTAACAGAACAAAAAGGAGTTTCTCAGAAAGCTTCCTTCCGCTTTGTAACAGGAGATATTTCCTTTTTCACCATAGCGCTCTATGGGCTTCCAAATATCATTTTGCAAATCCCACAACAACAGTCTTAGCGAAAGGCTTCTTGAAGGGAAAGCTGTAACTGGGTGAGGTCTATTATCAGAACACATGGCAGTTTCTCAGAAAGCTTCTTTCCAGTTTTTAACTGAAGATATTTCCTTTTTCACCATAGCCCTCTATGGGCTTCCAAATATCACTTTGCAAATTCGACAACAGCCTTAGCGAAAGGCTTTTAGAGGGAAATGTAACTCTGTGAGATGAATTAACAGAACACAAAGCAGTTTCTCAGAAAGCTTCTTTTCAGTTTTTGTCTTAGGATATTTCCTTTTTCACCGTAGCCCTCTATGGGCTTCCAAATATCACTTTGCATATTCCAAAAGAACAGCCTTAGTGATCGGCTTCATGATAGGAAAGCTGTAACTCTGTGAGATTAATTAACGGAACACAAAGCAGTTTCTCAGAAAGGTTCTTTCCAGTTTTTAGCGGAAGATATTTCCTTTTTCACCATAGTCCACTATGGGCTTCAAAATATCACTTTGCAAATTCCACAAGAACAGTCTTAGTGAACGGCCTCTTGAGGGGAAATCTGTAACTCTCTGAGATGAATTAACAGAACACAAAGCAGTTTCTCAGAAATCTTCTTTCCAGTTTTTAACGAAAGATATTTCCTTTTTCACCAAAGTCCTCTATGGGATTACAAATATCAGTTTGCAAATTTCACAAGAACAGTCTTAGTGAAGGGCTTCTTGAGGGGAAAGCTGTAACACTGTGAGATGAACTAACACAACACAAAGCAGTTTCTCAGACAGCTTCTTTTCGGTTTTTATCCTAGGATATTTCCATTTTAAAAATAGCCCCCTATGGGCTTCCAAGTATCACTTTGCAAATTCCACAAGAACAGTCTTATAGAAAGGCTTCTTGAGGGGAAAGCTGTAACTCGGTGAGATGTATTAACAGAACACACGGCAGTTTCTCAGAAAGCTTCTTTCCAGTTTTTAACGGAAGTTATTTCCCTTTTCACCGTAGCCCTCCATGGGCTTCCAAATATCACTTTGCAAATTCCAGAAGAACAGTCTTAGCGAAAGGCTTCTGAAGGGGAAATCTGTAACTCTGTGAGTTGAATTAACAGAACACAAAGCAGTTTCTCACAAATCTTCTTTCCAGTTTTTAACGGAAGTTAGTTCCTTTTTCACCATAGTCCTCTATGGGCTTCCAAATATGACTTTGCAAATTCCACAAGAACAGTCTTAGCGAAAGGCTTCTTGAGAGGAAAGCTGTAACTCAGTGAGACGTGTTAACAGAAGACACGGCATTTTCTCAGAATGCTTCTTTCCAGTTTTTAACGGAAGATATTTCCTTTTTCACCATAGTCCTCTATGGGTTTCCAAATATCACTTTCCAAATTTCACAAAACAGTCTTAATGAACGGCTTCTTGAGGGAAAAGCTGTAGCTCTGTGAGATGAACTAACAGAACACAAAGCAGTTTTTCAGACAGCTTCTCTTCGGTAAGTATCTTAGGATATTTCCATTTTCACCATAGCCCTCTATGGGCTTCCACATATCACTTTGGGAATTCCTCAAAAACAGTCTTAGCAGAAGGCTTCTTGAGGGGAAAGCTGTAATTCTTTGAGATGAATTAACAGAACACAAAGCAGTTTCTCGGAAATCTTCTTTTCATTTTTTAATTGAAGGTATTTCCATTTTCACCATAGCCCTCTATGGGATTACAAATATCACTATGCAAATTCCACAAGAACTGTGGAAGCGAAAGACTTCTGGAGGGGAAAACTGTAACTCTGTGAGATGAATTAACAGAACACAAAGCAGTTTCTCAGATAGCTTCTTTCCAGTTTCTAACGGAGGATATTTCCTTTTAAGCCATAGCCCTCTATGGGCTTCCAAATATCACTTTGCAAGTTTCACAAGAACAGTCTTAGCGAAAGGCTTCCTGAGGGGAAAGTTGTAACTCTGTGAGATGAATTAACAGAACACAAAGCAGTTTCTCAAAAAGCTTCTTTTCAGTTTTTAACCGAAGATATTTCCTTTTTCAACATAACCCTGTATGGGCTTCCAAATATCACTTTGCAAATTCCACAAGAACAGTCTTAGCGAAAGGCTTTTAGAGGGAAATGTTGTAACTATGTGAGATGAATTAACAGAACACAAGGCAATTTCTCAGAAAGCTTCTTTTCAGTTTTTATCTTACGATATTTCCTTTTTCACCATAGACCTCTATGGGCTTCCAAATCTCACTTTGCAAATTCCACAAGAACAGTCTTAGCGAAAGAATTATTGAGTGGAAAGCTGTAACTCTTTGAGGTGAATTAACAGAACAAAAAGGAGTTTCTCAGAAAGCTTCCTTCCGCTTTGTAACAGGAGATATTTCCTTTTTCACCATAGCGCTCTATGGGCTTCCAAATATCATTTTGCAAATCCCACAACAACAGTCTTAGCGAAAGGCTTCTTGAAGGGAAAGCTGTAACTGGGTGAGGTCTATTATCAGAACACATGGCAGTTTCTCAGAAAGCTTCTTTCCAGTTTTTAACTGAAGATATTTCCTTTTTCACCATAGCCCTCTATGGGCTTCCAAATATCACTTTGCAAATTCGACAACAGCCTTAGCGAAAGGCTTTTAGAGGGAAATGTAACTCTGTGAGATGAATTAACAGAACACAAAGCAGTTTCTCAGAAAGCTTCTTTTCAGTTTTTGTCTTAGGATATTTCCTTTTTCACCGTAGCCCTCTATGGGCTTCCAAATATCACTTTGCATATTCCAAAAGAACAGCCTTAGTGATCGGCTTCATGATAGGAAAGCTGTAACTCTGTGAGATTAATTAACGGAACACAAAGCAGTTTCTCAGAAAGGTTCTTTCCAGTTTTTAGCGGAAGATATTTCCTTTTTCACCATAGTCCACTATGGGCTTCAAAATATCACTTTGCAAATTCCACAAGAACAGTCTTAGTGAACGGCCTCTTGAGGGGAAATCTGTAACTCTCTGAGATGAATTAACAGAACACAAAGCAGTTTCTCAGAAATCTTCTTTCCAGTTTTTAACGAAAGATATTTCCTTTTTCACCAAAGTCCTCTATGGGATTACAAATATCAGTTTGCAAATTTCACAAGAACAGTCTTAGTGAAGGGCTTCTTGAGGGGAAAGCTGTAACACTGTGAGATGAACTAACACAACACAAAGCAGTTTCTCAGACAGCTTCTTTTCGGTTTTTATCCTAGGATATTTCCATTTTAAAAATAGCCCTCTATGGGCTTCCAAGTATCACTTTGCAAATTCCACAAGAACAGTCTTATAGAAAGGCTTCTTGAGGGGAAAGCTGTAACTCGGTGAGATGTATTAACAGAACACACGGCAGTTTCTCAGAAAGCTTCTTTCCAGTTTTTAACGGAAGTTATTTCCCTTTTCACCGTAGCCCTCCATGGGCATCCAAATATCACTTTGCAAATTCCAGAAGAACAGTCTTAGCGAAAGGCTTCTGAAGGGGAAATCTGTAACTCTGTGAGTTGAATTAACAGAACACAAAGCAGTTTCTCACAAATCTTCTTTCCAGTTTTTAACGGAAGTTAGTTCCTTTTTCACCATAGTCCTCTATGGGCTTCCAAATATGACTTTGCAAATTCCACAAGAACAGTCTTAGCGAAAGGCTTCTTGAGGGGGGAAGCTGTAACTCTGTGAGATGAATTAACAGAACACAAAGCAGTCTTTCAGAAAGCTTCTTTCCAGTATTTAACTGAAGATATTTCCTTTTTCACTATAGCCCTCTATGGGCTTCCAAATATCACTTTGGAAATCCCACAAGAACAGTCTTAGCGAAAGGCTTCTTGAGAGGAAAGCTGTACCTCGGTGATATGTACTAACAGAACACACCGCATTTTCTCAGAATGGTTCTTTCCAGTTTTTAGCGGAAGATATTTCCTTTTTCACCTTAGCCCTCTATGGGCTTCCAAATATCACTTTGCAAATTTCACAAAACAGTCTTAGTTAACGGCTCCTTGAGGGGAAAGCTGTAACTCTGTGAGATGAACTAACAGAACACAAAGCAGTTTATCAGAAAGCTTCTTTACAGTTTTTATCGGAAAATATTTCCTTTTTCACCATTGCCCTCGATGAGATTCTAAATATCACTTTCCAAATTTCAGAAGAACAGTCTTAGTGAACGGCCTCATGAGGGGAAATCTGTGACACTTTGAGATGAATTAACAGAACACAAAGCAGTTTCTCAGAAAGCTTCTTTTCGGATTTTATCTTACTATATTTCCTTTTTCAACATAGCCCTCTATGGTCTTCCAAATATCACTTTGCAAATTACACAAGAACAGTCTTTGTGAAAGACTTCTTGAGGGGAAAGCTGTAACTCTCTGAGATGAATTAACAGAACACAAAGCAGTTTCTCAGAAAGCTTCTTTTCAGTTTTTATCGTAGCATATTTCCTTTTTCAGCATAGCCCTCTATGGGCTTCCAAAAACATTTTGCAAATTCCACAAGAACAGTCTTAGCGAAAGGATTCTGGAGATAAAAGCTGTAAATCTGTAAGATGAATTAAAAGAATTCAAAGAAGTTTCTCAGAAACCTTCTTTTCGTTTTTTATCTTAGGATATTTCCATTTTCACCATAGGGCTATAGGGTTTCCAAATATCACTTTGCAAATTCCAGAAGAAAAGTCTTAGCGAAAGGCTTCTTGAGGGTAAAGCTGTAACTCTGTAAGATGAATTAACAGAACACAAAACATTTTCTCAGAAACCTACTTTTCAGTTTTTACCTTAGGATATTTCCTTTTTCACCATAGCCCTCTATGGGATTCCAATTATCACTTTGAAAATTCGACATGAACAGTCTTAGCGAAAGCCTTCTTGAGGGGAAAGCTGTAACTCTGTGAGAGGAACTAACTGAACACAAAGCAGTTTCTCAGAAAGCTTCTTTCCAGTTTTTAACTGAGGATATTTCCTTTTTCACCATAGACCTCTATGGGCTTCCAAATATCACTTTGCAAATTCCACAAGAACAGTCTTAGAGAAAGGCTTCTTGAGGGGAAAGCTCTAACTCTGTGAGATGAATTAACAGAACACAAAGCATTTTCTCACAAATCTTCTTTCCAGTTTTTAACGGAGGATATTTCCTTTCTCACCATAGTCCTCTATGGGCTTCCAAATATCACATTGCAAATCCCACAAGAACAGTCTTAGCGAAAGGCTTCTTGAGAGGAAAGCTGTAACTCAGTGAGACGTATTAACAGAAGACACGGCATTTTCTCAGAATGCTTCTTTCCAGTTTTTAACGGAAGATATTTCCTTTTTCACCATAGTCCTCTATGGGTTTCCAAATATCACTTTCCAAATTTCACAAAACAGTCTTAATGAACGGCTTCTTGAGGGAAAAGCTGTAGCTCTGTGAGATGAACTAACAGAACACAAAGCAGTTTTTCAGACAGCTTCTCTTCGGTAAGTATCTTAGGATATTTCCATTTTCACCATAGCCCTCTATGGGCTTCCACATATCACTTTGGGAATTCCTCAAAAACAGTCATAGCAGAAGGCTTCTTGAGGGGAAAGCTGTAATTCTTTGAGATGAATTAACAGAACACAAAGCAGTTTCTCGGAAAGCTTCTTTTCATTTTTTAATTGAAGGTATTTCCATTTTCACCATAGCCCTCCATGGGATTACAAATATCACTATGCAAATTCCACAAGAACTGTGGAAGCGAAAGACTTCTGGAGGGGAAAACTGTAACTCTGTGAGATGAATTAACAGAACACAAAGCAGTTTCTCAGATAGCTTCTTTCCAGTTTCTAACGGAGGATATTTCCTTTTTCACCATAGCCCTCTATGGGCTTCCAAATATCACTTTGCAAGTTTCACAAGAACAGTCTTAGCGAAAGGCTTCCTGAGGGGAAAGTTGTAACTCTGTGAGATGAATTAACAGAACACAAAGCAGTTTCTCAAAAAGCTTCTTTTCAGTTTTTAACCGAAGATATTTCCTTTTTCAACATAACCCAGTATGGGCTTCCAAATATCACTTTGCAAATTCCACAAGAACAGTCTTAGCGAAAGGCTTTTAGAGGGAAATGTTGTAACTATGTGAGATGAATTAACAGAACACAAAGCAATTTCTCAGAAAGCTTCTTTTCAGTTTTTATCTTACGATATTTCCTTTTTCACCATAGACCTCTATGGGCTTCCAAATCTCACTTTGCAAATTCCACAAGAACAGTCTTAGCGAAAGAATTATTGAGTGGAAAGCTGTAACTCTTTGAGGTGAATTAACAGAACAAAAAGGAGTTTCTCAGAAAGCTTCCTTCCGCTTTGTAACAGGAGATATTTCCTTTTTCACCATAGCGCTCTATGGGCTTCCAAATATCATTTTGCAAATCCCACAACAACAGTCTTAGCGAAAGGCTTCTTGAAGGGAAAGCTGTAACTGGGTGAGGTCTATTATCAGAACACATGGCAGTTTCTCAGAAAGCTTCTTTCCAGTTTTTAACTGAAGATATTTCCTTTTTCACCATAGCCCTCTATGGGCTTCCAAATATCACTTTGCAAATTCGACAACAGCCTTAGCGAAAGGCTTTTAGAGGGAAATGTAACTCTGTGAGATGAATTAACAGAACACAAAGCAGTTTCTCAGAAAGCTTCTTTTCAGTTTTTGTCTTAGGATATTTCCTTTTTCACCGTAGCCCTCTATGGGCTTCCAAATATCACTTTGCATATTCCAAAAGAACAGCCTTAGTGATCGGCTTCATGATAGGAAAGCTGTAACTCTGTGAGATTAATTAACGGAACACAAAGCAGTTTCTCAGAAAGGTTCTTTCCAGTTTTTAGCGGAAGATATTTCCTTTTTCACCATAGTCCACTATGGGCTTCAAAATATCACTTTGCAAATTCCACAAGAACAGTCTTAGTGAACGGCCTCTTGAGGGGAAATCTGTAACTCTCTGAGATGAATTAACAGAACACAAAGCAGTTTCTCAGAAATCTTCTTTCCAGTTTTTAACGAAAGATATTTCCTTTTTCACCAAAGTCCTCTATGGGATTACAAATATCAGTTTGCAAATTTCACAAGAACAGTCTTAGTGAAGGGCTTCTTGAGGGGAAAGCTGTAACACTGTGAGATGAACTAACACAACACAAAGCAGTTTCTCAGACAGCTTCTTTTCGGTTTTTATCCTAGGATATTTCCATTTTAAAAATAGCCCTCTATGGGCTTCCAAGTATCACTTTGCAAATTCCACAAGAACAGTCTTATAGAAAGGCTTCTTGAGGGGAAAGCTGTAACTCGGTGAGATGTATTAACAGAACACACGGCAGTTTCTCAGAAAGCTTCTTTCCAGTTTTTAACGGAAGTTATTTCCCTTTTCACCGTAGCCCTCCATGGGCTTCCAAATATCACTTTGCAAATTCCAGAAGAACAGTCTTAGCGAAAGGCTTCTGAAGGGGAAATCTGTAACTCTGTGAGTTGAATTAACAGAACACAAAGCAGTTTCTCACAAATCTTCTTTCCAGTTTTTAACGGAAGTTAGTTCCTTTTTCACCATAGTCCTCTATGGGCTTCCAAATATGACTTTGCAAATTCCACAAGAACAGTCTTAGCGAAAGGCTTCTTGAGGGGGGAAGCTGTAACTCTGTGAGATGAATTAACAGAACACAAAGCAGTCTTTCAGAAAGCTTCTTTCCAGTATTTAACTGAAGATATTTCCTTTTTCACTATAGCCCTCTATGGGCTTCCAAATATCACTTTGGAAATCCCACAAGAACAGTCTTAGCGAAAGGCTTCTTGAGAGGAAAGCTGTACCTCGGTGATATGTACTAACAGAACACACCGCATTTTCTCAGAATGGTTCTTTCCAGTTTTTAGCGGAAGATATTTCCTTTTTCACCTTAGCCCTCTATGGGCTTCCAAATATCACTTTGCAAATTTCACAAAACAGTCTTAGTTAACGGCTCCTTGAGGGGAAAGCTGTAACTCTGTGAGATGAACTAACAGAACACAAAGCAGTTTATCAGAAAGCTTCTTTACAGTTTTTATCGGAAAATATTTCCTTTTTCACCATTGCCCTCGATGAGATTCTAAATATCACTTTCCAAATTTCAGAAGAACAGTCTTAGTGAACGGCCTCATGAGGGGAAATCTGTGACACTTTGAGATGAATTAACAGAACACAAAGCAGTTTCTCAGAAAGCTTCTTTTCGGATTTTATCTTACTATATTTCCTTTTTCAACATAGCCCTCTATGGTCTTCCAAATATCACTTTGCAAATTACACAAGAACAGTCTTTGTGAAAGACTTCTTGAGGGGAAAGCTGTAACTCTCTGAGATGAATTAACAGAACACAAAGCAGTTTCTCAGAAAGCTTCTTTTCAGTTTTTATCGTAGCATATTTCCTTTTTCAGCATAGCCCTCTATGGGCTTCCAAAAACATTTTGCAAATTCCACAAGAACAGTCTTAGCGAAAGGATTCTGGAGATAAAAGCTGTAAATCTGTAAGATGAATTAAAAGAATTCAAAGAAGTTTCTCAGAAACCTTCTTTTCGTTTTTTATCTTAGGATATTTCCATTTTCACCATAGGGCTATAGGGTTTCCAAATATCACTTTGCAAATTCCAGAAGAAAAGTCTTAGCGAAAGGCTTCTTGAGGGTAAAGCTGTAACTCTGTAAGATGAATTAACAGAACACAAAACATTTTCTCAGAAACCTACTTTTCAGTTTTTACCTTAGGATATTTCCTTTTTCACCATAGCCCTCTATGGGATTCCAATTATCACTTTGAAAATTCGACATGAACAGTCTTAGCGAAAGCCTTCTTGAGGGGAAAGCTGTAACTCTGTGAGAGGAACTAACTGAACACAAAGCAGTTTCTCAGAAAGCTTCTTTCCAGTTTTTAACTGAGGATATTTCCTTTTTCACCATAGACCTCTATGGGCTTCCAAATATCACTTTGCAAATTCCACAAGAACAGTCTTATCGAAAGGCTTCTTGAGGGGAAAGCTCTAACTCTGTGAGATGAATTAACAGAACACAAAGCATTTTCTCACAAATCTTCTTTCCAGTTTTTAACGGAGGATATTTCCTTTCTCACCATAGTCCTCTATGGGCTTCCAAATATCACATTGCAAATCCCACAAGAACAGTCTTAGCGAAAGGCTTCTTGAGAGGAAAGCTGTAACTCAGTGAGACGTATTAACAGAAGACACGGCATTTTCTCAGAATGCTTCTTTCCAGTTTTTAACGGAAGATATTTCCTTTTTCACCATAGTCCTCTATGGGTTTCCAAATATCACTTTCCAAATTTCACAAAACAGTCTTAATGAACGGCTTCTTGAGGGAAAAGCTGTAGCTCTGTGAGATGAACTAACAGAACACAAAGCAGTTTTTCAGACAGCTTCTCTTCGGTAAGTATCTTAGGATATTTCCATTTTCACCATAGCCCTCTATGGGCTTCCACATATCACTTTGGGAATTCCTCAAAAACAGTCATAGCAGAAGGCTTCTTGAGGGGAAAGCTGTAATTCTTTGAGATGAATTAACAGAACACAAAGCAGTTTCTCGGAAAGCTTCTTTTCATTTTTTAATTGAAGGTATTTCCATTTTCACCATAGCCCTCCATGGGATTACAAATATCACTATGCAAATTCCACAAGAACTGTGGAAGCGAAAGACTTCTGGAGGGGAAAACTGTAACTCTGTGAGATGAATTAACAGAACACAAAGCAGTTTCTCAGATAGCTTCTTTCCAGTTTCTAACGGAGGATATTTCCTTTTTCACCATAGCCCTCTATGGGCTTCCAAATATCACTTTGCAAGTTTCACAAGAACAGTCTTAGCGAAAGGCTTCCTGAGGGGAAAGTTGTAACTCTGTGAGATGAATTAACAGAACACAAAGCAGTTTCTCAAAAAGCTTCTTTTCAGTTTTTAACCGAAGATATTTCCTTTTTCAACATAACCCAGTATGCGCTTCCAAATATCACTTTGCAAATTCCACAAGAACAGTCTTAGCGAAAGGCTTTTAGAGGGAAATGTTGTAACTATGTGAGATGAATTAACAGAACACAAAGCAATTTCTCAGAAAGCTTCTTTTCAGTTTTTATCTTACGATATTTCCTTTTTCACCATAGACCTCTATGGGCTTCCAAATCTCACTTTGCAAATTCCACAAGAACAGTCTTAGCGAAAGAATTATTGAGTGGAAAGCTGTAACTCTTTGAGGTGAATTAACAGAACAAAAAGGAGTTTCTCAGAAAGCTTCCTTCCGCTTTGTAACAGGAGATATTTCCTTTTTCACCATAGCGCTCTATGGGCTTCCAAATATCATTTTGCAAATCCCACAACAACAGTCTTAGCGAAAGGCTTCTTGAAGGGAAAGCTGTAACTGGGTGAGGTCTATTATCAGAACACATGGCAGTTTCTCAGAAAGCTTCTTTCCAGTTTTTAACTGAAGATATTTCCTTTTTCACCATAGCCCTCTATGGGCTTCCAAATATCACTTTGCAAATTCGACAACAGCCTTAGCGAAAGGCTTTTAGAGGGAAATGTAACTCTGTGAGATGAATTAACAGAACACAAAGCAGTTTCTCAGAAAGCTTCTTTTCAGTTTTTGTCTTAGGATATTTCCTTTTTCACCGTAGCCCTCTATGGGCTTCCAAATATCACTTTGCATATTCCAAAAGAACAGCCTTAGTGATCGGCTTCATGATAGGAAAGCTGTAACTCTGTGAGATTAATTAACGGAACACAAAGCAGTTTCTCAGAAAGGTTCTTTCCAGTTTTTAGCGGAAGATATTTCCTTTTTCACCATAGTCCACTATGGGCTTCAAAATATCACTTTGCAAATTCCACAAGAACAGTCTTAGTGAACGGCCTCTTGAGGGGAAATCTGTAACTCTCTGAGATGAATTAACAGAACACAAAGCAGTTTCTCAGAAATCTTCTTTCCAGTTTTTAACGAAAGATATTTCCTTTTTCACCAAAGTCCTCTATGGGATTACAAATATCAGTTTGCAAATTTCACAAGAACAGTCTTAGTGAAGGGCTTCTTGAGGGGAAAGCTGTAACACTGTGAGATGAACTAACACAACACAAAGCAGTTTCTCAGACAGCTTCTTTTCGGTTTTTATCCTAGGATATTTCCATTTTAAAAATAGCCCTCTATGGGCTTCCAAGTATCACTTTGCAAATTCCACAAGAACAGTCTTATAGAAAGGCTTCTTGAGGGGAAAGCTGTAACTCGGTGAGATGTATTAACAGAACACACGGCAGTTTCTCAGAAAGCTTCTTTCCAGTTTTTAACGGAAGTTATTTCCCTTTTCACCGTAGCCCTCCATGGGCTTCCAAATATCACTTTGCAAATTCCAGAAGAACAGTCTTAGCGAAAGGCTTCTGAAGGGGAAATCTGTAACTCTGTGAGTTGAATTAACAGAACACAAAGCAGTTTCTCACAAATCTTCTTTCCAGTTTTTAACGGAAGTTAGTTCCTTTTTCACCATAGTCCTCTATGGGCTTCCAAATATGACTTTGCAAATTCCACAAGAACAGTCTTAGCGAAAGGCTTCTTGAGGGGGGAAGCTGTAACTCTGTGAGATGAATTAACAGAACACAAAGCAGTCTTTCAGAAAGCTTCTTTCCAGTATTTAACTGAAGATATTTCCTTTTTCACTATAGCCCTCTATGGGCTTCCAAATATCACTTTGGAAATCCCACAAGAACAGTCTTAGCGAAAGGCTTCTTGAGAGGAAAGCTGTACCTCGGTGATATGTACTAACAGAACACACCGCATTTTCTCAGAATGGTTCTTTCCAGTTTTTAGCGGAAGATATTTCCTTTTTCACCTTAGCCCTCTATGGGCTTCCAAATATCACTTTGCAAATTTCACAAAACAGTCTTAGTTAACGGCTCCTTGAGGGGAAAGCTGTAACTCTGTGAGATGAACTAACAGAACACAAAGCAGTTTATCAGAAAGCTTCTTTACAGTTTTTATCGGAAAATATTTCCTTTTTCACCATTGCCCTCGATGAGATTCTAAATATCACTTTCCAAATTTCAGAAGAACAGTCTTAGTGAACGGCCTCATGAGGGGAAATCTGTGACACTTTGAGATGAATTAACAGAACACAAAGCAGTTTCTCAGAAAGCTTCTTTTCGGATTTTATCTTACTATATTTCCTTTTTCAACATAGCCCTCTATGGTCTTCCAAATATCACTTTGCAAATTACACAAGAACAGTCTTTGTGAAAGACTTCTTGAGGGGAAAGCTGTAACTCTCTGAGATGAATTAACAGAACACAAAGCAGTTTCTCAGAAAGCTTCTTTTCAGTTTTTATCGTAGCATATTTCCTTTTTCAGCATAGCCCTCTATGGGCTTCCAAAAACATTTTGCAAATTCCACAAGAACAGTCTTAGCGAAAGGATTCTGGAGATAAAAGCTGTAAATCTGTAAGATGAATTAAAAGAATTCAAAGAAGTTTCTCAGAAACCTTCTTTTCGTTTTTTATCTTAGGATATTTCCATTTTCACCATAGGGCTATAGGGTTTCCAAATATCACTTTGCAAATTCCAGAAGAAAAGTCTTAGCGAAAGGCTTCTTGAGGGTAAAGCTGTAACTCTGTAAGATGAATTAACAGAACACAAAACATTTTCTCAGAAACCTACTTTTCAGTTTTTACCTTAGGATATTTCCTTTTTCACCATAGCCCTCTATGGGATTCCAATTATCACTTTGAAAATTCGACATGAACAGTCTTAGCGAAAGCCTTCTTGAGGGGAAAGCTGTAACTCTGTGAGAGGAACTAACTGAACACAAAGCAGTTTCTCAGAAAGCTTCTTTCCAGTTTTTAACTGAGGATATTTCCTTTTTCACCATAGACCTCTATGGGCTTCCAAATATCACTTTGCAAATTCCACAAGAACAGTCTTATCGAAAGGCTTCTTGAGGGGAAAGCTCTAACTCTGTGAGATGAATTAACAGAACACAAAGCATTTTCTCACAAATCTTCTTTCCAGTTTTTAACGGAGGATATTTCCTTTCTCACCATAGTCCTCTATGGGCTTCCAAATATCACATTGCAAATCCCACAAGAACAGTCTTAGCGAAAGGCTTCTTGAGAGGAAAGCTGTAACTCAGTGAGACGTGTTAACAGAAGACACGGCATTTTCTCAGAATGCTTCTTTCCAGTTTTTAACGGAAGATATTTCCTTTTTCACCATAGTCCTCTATGGGTTTTCAAATATCACTTTCCAAATTTCACAAAACAGTCTTAATGAACGGCTTCTTGAGGGAAAAGCTGTAGCTCTGTGAGATGAACTAACAGAACACAAAGCAGTTTTTCAGACAGCTTCTCTTCGGTAAGTATCTTAGGATATTTCCATTTTCACCATAGCCCTCTATGGGCTTCCACATATCACTTTGGGAATTCCTCAAAAACAGTCTTAGCAGAAGGCTTCTTGAGGGGAAAGCTGTAATTCTTTGAGATGAATTAACAGAACACAAAGCAGTTTCTCGGAAAGCTTCTTTTCATTTTTTAATTGAAGGTATTTCCATTTTCACCATAGCCCTCCATGGGATTACAAATATCACTATGCAAATTCCACAAGAACTGTGGAAGCGAAAGACTTCTGGAGGGGAAAACTGTAACTCTGTGAGATGAATTAACAGAATACAAAGCAGTTTCTCAGATAGCTTCTTTCCAGTTTCTAACGGAGGATATTTCCTTTTAAGCCATAGCCCTCTATGGGCTTCCAAATATCACTTTGCAAGTTTCACAAGAACAGTCTTAGCGAAAGGCTTCCTGAGGGGAAAGTTGTAACTCTGTGAGATGAATTAACAGAACACAAAGCAGTTTCTCAAAAAGCTTCTTTTCAGTTTTTAACCGAAGATATTTCCTTTTTCAACATAACCCAGTATGGGCTTCCAAATATCACTTTGCAAATTCCACAAGAACAGTCTTAGCGAAAGGCTTTTAGAGGGAAATGTTGTAACTATGTGAGATGAATTAACAGAACACAAGGCAATTTCTCAGAAAGCTTCTTTTCAGTTTTTATCTTACGATATTTCCTTTTTCACCATAGACCTCTATGGGCTTCCAAATCTCACTTTGCAAATTCCACAAGAACAGTCTTAGCGAAAGAATTATTGAGTGGAAAGCTGTAACTCTTTGAGGTGAATTAACAGAACAAAAAGGAGTTTCTCAGAAAGCTTCCTTCCGCTTTGTAACAGGAGATATTTCCTTTTTCACCATAGCGCTCTATGGGCTTCCAAATATCATTTTGCAAATCCCACAACAACAGTCTTAGCGAAAGGCTTCTTGAAGGGAAAGCTGTAACTGGGTGAGGTCTATTATCAGAACACATGGCAGTTTCTCAGAAAGCTTCTTTCCAGTTTTTAACTGAAGATATTTCCTTTTTCACCATAGCCCTCTATGGGCTTCCAAATATCACTTTGCAAATTCGACAACAGCCTTAGCGAAAGGCTTTTAGAGGGAAATGTAACTCTGTGAGATGAATTAACAGAACACAAAGCAGTTTCTCAGAAAGCTTCTTTTCAGTTTTTGTCTTAGGATATTTCCTTTTTCACCGTAGCCCTCTATGGGCTTCCAAATATCACTTTGCATATTCCAAAAGAACAGCCTTAGTGATCGGCTTCATGATAGGAAAGCTGTAACTCTGTGAGATTAATTAACGGAACACAAAGCAGTTTCTCAGAAAGGTTCTTTCCAGTTTTTAGCGGAAGATATTTCCTTTTTCACCATAGTCCACTATGGGCTTCAAAATATCACTTTGCAAATTCCACAAGAACAGTCTTAGTGAACGGCCTCTTGAGGGGAAATCTGTAACTCTCTGAGATGAATTAACAGAACACAAAGCAGTTTCTCAGAAATCTTCTTTCCAGTTTTTAACGAAAGATATTTCCTTTTTCACCAAAGTCCTCTATGGGATTACAAATATCAGTTTGCAAATTTCACAAGAACAGTCTTAGTGAAGGGCTTCTTGAGGGGAAAGCTGTAACACTGTGAGATGAACTAACACAACACAAAGCAGTTTCTCAGACAGCTTCTTTTCGGTTTTTATCCTAGGATATTTCCATTTTAAAAATAGCCCTCTATGGGCTTCCAAGTATCACTTTGCAAATTCCACAAGAACAGTCTTATAGAAAGGCTTCTTGAGGGGAAAGCTGTAACTCGGTGAGATGTATTAACAGAACACACGGCAGTTTCTCAGAAAGCTTCTTTCCAGTTTTTAACGGAAGTTATTTCCCTTTTCACCGTAGCCCTCCATGGGCTTCCAAATATCACTTTGCAAATTCCAGAAGAACAGTCTTAGCGAAAGGCTTCTGAAGGGGAAATCTGTAACTCTGTGAGTTGAATTAACAGAACACAAAGCAGTTTCTCACAAATCTTCTTTCCAGTTTTTAACGGAAGTTAGTTCCTTTTTCACCATAGTCCTCTATGGGCTTCCAAATATGACTTTGCAAATTCCACAAGAACAGTCTTAGCGAAAGGCTTCTTGAGGGGGGAAGCTGTAACTCTGTGAGATGAATTAACAGAACACAAAGCAGTCTTTCAGAAAGCTTCTTTCCAGTATTTAACTGAAGATATTTCCTTTTTCACTATAGCCCTCTATGGGCTTCCAAATATCACTTTGGAAATCCCACAAGAACAGTCTTAGCGAAAGGCTTCTTGAGAGGAAAGCTGTACCTCGGTGATATGTACTAACAGAACACACCGCATTTTCTCAGAATGGTTCTTTCCAGTTTTTAGCGGAAGATATTTCCTTTTTCACCTTAGCCCTCTATGGGCTTCCAAATATCACTTTGCAAATTTCACAAAACAGTCTTAGTTAACGGCTCCTTGAGGGGAAAGCTGTAACTCTGTGAGATGAACTAACAGAACACAAAGCAGTTTATCAGAAAGCTTCTTTACAGTTTTTATCGGAAAATATTTCCTTTTTCACCATTGCCCTCGATGAGATTCTAAATATCACTTTCCAAATTTCAGAAGAACAGTCTTAGTGAACGGCCTCATGAGGGGAAATCTGTGACACTTTGAGATGAATTAACAGAACACAAAGCAGTTTCTCAGAAAGCTTCTTTTCGGATTTTATCTTACTATATTTCCTTTTTCAACATAGCCCTCTATGGTCTTCCAAATATCACTTTGCAAATTACACAAGAACAGTCTTTGTGAAAGACTTCTTGAGGGGAAAGCTGTAACTCTCTGAGATGAATTAACAGAACACAAAGCAGTTTCTCAGAAAGCTTCTTTTCAGTTTTTATCGTAGCATATTTCCTTTTTCAGCATAGCCCTCTATGGGCTTCCAAAAACATTTTGCAAATTCCACAAGAACAGTCTTAGCGAAAGGATTCTGGAGATAAAAGCTGTAAATCTGTAAGATGAATTAAAAGAATTCAAAGAAGTTTCTCAGAAACCTTCTTTTCGTTTTTTATCTTAGGATATTTCCATTTTCACCATAGGGCTATAGGGTTTCCAAATATCACTTTGCAAATTCCAGAAGAAAAGTCTTAGCGAAAGGCTTCTTGAGGGTAAAGCTGTAACTCTGTAAGATGAATTAACAGAACACAAAACATTTTCTCAGAAACCTACTTTTCAGTTTTTACCTTAGGATATTTCCTTTTTCACCATAGCCCTCTATGGGATTCCAATTATCACTTTGAAAATTCGACATGAACAGTCTTAGCGAAAGCCTTCTTGAGGGGAAAGCTGTAACTCTGTGAGAGGAACTAACTGAACACAAAGCAGTTTCTCAGAAAGCTTCTTTCCAGTTTTTAACTGAGGATATTTCCTTTTTCACCATAGACCTCTATGGGCTTCCAAATATCACTTTGCAAATTCCACAAGAACAGTCTTATCGAAAGGCTTCTTGAGGGGAAAGCTCTAACTCTGTGAGATGAATTAACAGAACACAAAGCATTTTCTCACAAATCTTCTTTCCAGTTTTTAACGGAGGATATTTCCTTTCTCACCATAGTCCTCTATGGGCTTCCAAATATCACATTGCAAATCCCACAAGAACAGTCTTAGCGAAAGGCTTCTTGAGAGGAAAGCTGTAACTCAGTGAGACGTGTTAACAGAAGACACGGCATTTTCTCAGAATGCTTCTTTCCAGTTTTTAACGGAAGATATTTCCTTTTTCACCATAGTCCTCTATGGGTTTTCAAATATCACTTTCCAAATTTCACAAAACAGTCTTAATGAACGGCTTCTTGAGGGAAAAGCTGTAGCTCTGTGAGATGAACTAACAGAACACAAAGCAGTTTTTCAGACAGCTTCTCTTCGGTAAGTATCTTAGGATATTTCCATTTTCACCATAGCCCTCTATGGGCTTCCACATATCACTTTGGGAATTCCTCAAAAACAGTCTTAGCAGAAGGCTTCTTGAGGGGAAAGCTGTAATTCTTTGAGATGAATTAACAGAACACAAAGCAGTTTCTCGGAAAGCTTCTTTTCATTTTTTAATTGAAGGTATTTCCATTTTCACCATAGCCCTCCATGGGATTACAAATATCACTATGCAAATTCCACAAGAACTGTGGAAGCGAAAGACTTCTGGAGGGGAAAACTGTAACTCTGTGAGATGAATTAACAGAACACAAAGCAGTTTCTCAGATAGCTTCTTTCCAGTTTCTAACGGAGGATATTTCCTTTTTCGCCATAGCCCTCTATGGGCTTCCAAATATCACTTTGCAAGTTTCACAAGAACAGTCTTAGCGAAAGGCTTCCTGAGGGGAAAGTTGTAACTCTGTGAGATGAATTAACAGAACACAAAGCAGTTTCTCAAAAAGCTTCTTTTCAGTTTTTAACCGAAGATATTTCCTTTTTCAACATAACCCAGTATGGGCTTCCAAATATCACTTTGCAAATTCCACAAGAACAGTCTTAGCGAAAGGCTTTTAGAGGGAAATGTTGTAACTATGTGAGATGAATTAACAGAACACAAGGCAATTTCTCAGAAAGCTTCTTTTCAGTTTTTATCTTACGATATTTCCTTTTTCACCATAGACCTCTATGGGCTTCCAAATCTCACTTTGCAAATTCCACAAGAACAGTCTTAGCGAAAGAATTATTGAGTGGAAAGCTGTAACTCTTTGAGGTGAATTAACAGAACAAAAAGGAGTTTCTCAGAAAGCTTCCTTCCGCTTTGTAACAGGAGATATTTCCTTTTTCACCATAGCGCTCTATGGGCTTCCAAATATCATTTTGCAAATCCCACAACAACAGTCTTAGCGAAAGGCTTCTTGAAGGGAAAGCTGTAACTGGGTGAGGTCTATTATCAGAACACATGGCAGTTTCTCAGAAAGCTTCTTTCCAGTTTTTAACTGAAGATATTTCCTTTTTCACCATAGCCCTCTATGGGCTTCCAAATATCACTTTGCAAATTCGACAACAGCCTTAGCGAAAGGCTTTTAGAGGGAAATGTAACTCTGTGAGATGAATTAACAGAACACAAAGCAGTTTCTCAGAAAGCTTCTTTTCAGTTTTTGTCTTAGGATATTTCCTTTTTCACCGTAGCCCTCTATGGGCTTCCAAATATCACTTTGCATATTCCAAAAGAACAGCCTTAGTGATCGGCTTCATGATAGGAAAGCTGTAACTCTGTGAGATTAATTAACGGAACACAAAGCAGTTTCTCAGAAAGGTTCTTTCCAGTTTTTAGCGGAAGATATTTCCTTTTTCACCATAGTCCACTATGGGCTTCAAAATATCACTTTGCAAATTCCACAAGAACAGTCTTAGTGAACGGCCTCTTGAGGGGAAATCTGTAACTCTCTGAGATGAATTAACAGAACACAAAGCAGTTTCTCAGAAATCTTCTTTCCAGTTTTTAACGAAAGATATTTCCTTTTTCACCAAAGTCCTCTATGGGATTACAAATATCAGTTTGCAAATTTCACAAGAACAGTCTTAGTGAAGGGCTTCTTGAGGGGAAAGCTGTAACACTGTGAGATGAACTAACACAACACAAAGCAGTTTCTCAGACAGCTTCTTTTCGGTTTTTATCCTAGGATATTTCCATTTTAAAAATAGCCCTCTATGGGCTTCCAAGTATCACTTTGCAAATTCCACAAGAACAGTCTTATAGAAAGGCTTCTTGAGGGGAAAGCTGTAACTCGGTGAGATGTATTAACAGAACACACGGCAGTTTCTCAGAAAGCTTCTTTCCAGTTTTTAACGGAAGTTATTTCCCTTTTCACCGTAGCCCTCCATGGGCTTCCAAATATCACTTTGCAAATTCCAGAAGAACAGTCTTAGCGAAAGGCTTCTGAAGGGGAAATCTGTAACTCTGTGAGTTGAATTAACAGAACACAAAGCAGTTTCTCACAAATCTTCTTTCCAGTTTTTAACGGAAGTTAGTTCCTTTTTCACCATAGTCCTCTATGGGCTTCCAAATATGACTTTGCAAATTCCACAAGAACAGTCTTAGCGAAAGGCTTCTTGAGGGGGGAAGCTGTAACTCTGTGAGATGAATTAACAGAACACAAAGCAGTCTTTCAGAAAGCTTCTTTCCAGTATTTAACTGAAGATATTTCCTTTTTCACTATAGCCCTCTATGGGCTTCCAAATATCACTTTGGAAATCCCACAAGAACAGTCTTAGCGAAAGGCTTCTTGAGAGGAAAGCTGTACCTCGGTGATATGTACTAACAGAACACACCGCATTTTCTCAGAATGGTTCTTTCCAGTTTTTAGCGGAAGATATTTCCTTTTTCACCTTAGCCCTCTATGGGCTTCCAAATATCACTTTGCAAATTTCACAAAACAGTCTTAGTTAACGGCTCCTTGAGGGGAAAGCTGTAACTCTGTGAGATGAACTAACAGAACACAAAGCAGTTTATCAGAAAGCTTCTTTACAGTTTTTATCGGAAAATATTTCCTTTTTCACCATTGCCCTCGATGAGATTCTAAATATCACTTTCCAAATTTCAGAAGAACAGTCTTAGTGAACGGCCTCATGAGGGGAAATCTGTGACACTTTGAGATGAATTAACAGAACACAAAGCAGTTTCTCAGAAAGCTTCTTTTCGGATTTTATCTTACTATATTTCCTTTTTCAACATAGCCCTCTATGGTCTTCCAAATATCACTTTGCAAATTACACAAGAACAGTCTTTGTGAAAGACTTCTTGAGGGGAAAGCTGTAACTCTCTGAGATGAATTAACAGAACACAAAGCAGTTTCTCAGAAAGCTTCTTTTCAGTTTTTATCGTAGCATATTTCCTTTTTCAGCATAGCCCTCTATGGGCTTCCAAAAACATTTTGCAAATTCCACAAGAACAGTCTTAGCGAAAGGATTCTGGAGATAAAAGCTGTAAATCTGTAAGATGAATTAAAAGAATTCAAAGAAGTTTCTCAGAAACCTTCTTTTCGTTTTTTATCTTAGGATATTTCCATTTTCACCATAGGGCTATAGGGTTTCCAAATATCACTTTGCAAATTCCAGAAGAAAAGTCTTAGCGAAAGGCTTCTTGAGGGTAAAGCTGTAACTCTGTAAGATGAATTAACAGAACACAAAACATTTTCTCAGAAACCTACTTTTCAGTTTTTACCTTAGGATATTTCCTTTTTCACCATAGCCCTCTATGGGATTCCAATTATCACTTTGAAAATTCGACATGAACAGTCTTAGCGAAAGCCTTCTTGAGGGGAAAGCTGTAACTCTGTGAGAGGAACTAACTGAACACAAAGCAGTTTCTCAGAAAGCTTCTTTCCAGTTTTTAACTGAGGATATTTCCTTTTTCACCATAGACCTCTATGGGCTTCCAAATATCACTTTGCAAATTCCACAAGAACAGTCTTATCGAAAGGCTTCTTGAGGGGAAAGCTCTAACTCTGTGAGATGAATTAACAGAACACAAAGCATTTTCTCACAAATCTTCTTTCCAGTTTTTAACGGAGGATATTTCCTTTCTCACCATAGTCCTCTATGGGCTTCCAAATATCACATTGCAAATCCCACAAGAACAGTCTTAGCGAAAGGCTTCTTGAGAGGAAAGCTGTAACTCAGTGAGACGTGTTAACAGAAGACACGGCATTTTCTCAGAATGCTTCTTTCCAGTTTTTAACGGAAGATATTTCCTTTTTCACCATAGTCCTCTATGGGTTTTCAAATATCACTTTCCAAATTTCACAAAACAGTCTTAATGAACGGCTTCTTGAGGGAAAAGCTGTAGCTCTGTGAGATGAACTAACAGAACACAAAGCAGTTTTTCAGACAGCTTCTCTTCGGTAAGTATCTTAGGATATTTCCATTTTCACCATAGCCCTCTATGGGCTTCCACATATCACTTTGGGAATTCCTCAAAAACAGTCTTAGCAGAAGGCTTCTTGAGGGGAAAGCTGTAATTCTTTGAGATGAATTAACAGAACACAAAGCAGTTTCTCGGAAAGCTTCTTTTCATTTTTTAATTGAAGGTATTTCCATTTTCACCATAGCCCTCCATGGGATTACAAATATCACTATGCAAATTCCACAAGAACTGTGGAAGCGAAAGACTTCTGGAGGGGAAAACTGTAACTCTGTGAGATGAATTAACAGAACACAAAGCAGTTTCTCAGATAGCTTCTTTCCAGTTTCTAACGGAGGATATTTCCTTTTAAGCCATAGCCCTCTATGGGCTTCCAAATATCACTTTGCAAGTTTCACAAGAACAGTCTTAGCGAAAGGCTTCCTGAGGGGAAAGTTGTAACTCTGTGAGATGAATTAACAGAACACAAAGCAGTTTCTCAAAAAGCTTCTTTTCAGTTTTTAACCGAAGATATTTCCTTTTTCAACATAACCCAGTATGGGCTTCCAAATATCACTTTGCAAATTCCACAAGAACAGTCTTAGCGAAAGGCTTTTAGAGGGAAATGTTGTAACTATGTGAGATGAATTAACAGAACACAAGGCAATTTCTCAGAAAGCTTCTTTTCAGTTTTTATCTTACGATATTTCCTTTTTCACCATAGACCTCTATGGGCTTCCAAATCTCACTTTGCAAATTCCACAAGAACAGTCTTAGCGAAAGAATTATTGAGTGGAAAGCTGTAACTCTTTGAGGTGAATTAACAGAACAAAAAGGAGTTTCTCAGAAAGCTTCCTTCCGCTTTGTAACAGGAGATATTTCCTTTTTCACCATAGCGCTCTATGGGCTTCCAAATATCATTTTGCAAATCCCACAACAACAGTCTTAGCGAAAGGCTTCTTGAAGGGAAAGCTGTAACTGGGTGAGGTCTATTATCAGAACACATGGCAGTTTCTCAGAAAGCTTCTTTCCAGTTTTTAACTGAAGATATTTCCTTTTTCACCATAGCCCTCTATGGGCTTCCAAATATCACTTTGCAAATTCGACAACAGCCTTAGCGAAAGGCTTTTAGAGGGAAATGTAACTCTGTGAGATGAATTAACAGAACACAAAGCAGTTTCTCAGAAAGCTTCTTTTCAGTTTTTGTCTTAGGATATTTCCTTTTTCACCGTAGCCCTCTATGGGCTTCCAAATATCACTTTGCATATTCCAAAAGAACAGCCTTAGTGATCGGCTTCATGATAGGAAAGCTGTAACTCTGTGAGATTAATTAACGGAACACAAAGCAGTTTCTCAGAAAGGTTCTTTCCAGTTTTTAGCGGAAGATATTTCCTTTTTCACCATAGTCCACTATGGGCTTCAAAATATCACTTTGCAAATTCCACAAGAACAGTCTTAGTGAACGGCCTCTTGAGGGGAAATCTGTAACTCTCTGAGATGAATTAACAGAACACAAAGCAGTTTCTCAGAAATCTTCTTTCCAGTTTTTAACGAAAGATATTTCCTTTTTCACCAAAGTCCTCTATGGGATTACAAATATCAGTTTGCAAATTTCACAAGAACAGTCTTAGTGAAGGGCTTCTTGAGGGGAAAGCTGTAACACTGTGAGATGAACTAACACAACACAAAGCAGTTTCTCAGACAGCTTCTTTTCGGTTTTTATCCTAGGATATTTCCATTTTAAAAATAGCCCTCTATGGGCTTCCAAGTATCACTTTGCAAATTCCACAAGAACAGTCTTATAGAAAGGCTTCTTGAGGGGAAAGCTGTAACTCGGTGAGATGTATTAACAGAACACACGGCAGTTTCTCAGAAAGCTTCTTTCCAGTTTTTAACGGAAGTTATTTCCCTTTTCACCGTAGCCCTCCATGGGCTTCCAAATATCACTTTGCAAATTCCAGAAGAACAGTCTTAGCGAAAGGCTTCTGAAGGGGAAATCTGTAACTCTGTGAGTTGAATTAACAGAACACAAAGCAGTTTCTCACAAATCTTCTTTCCAGTTTTTAACGGAAGTTAGTTCCTTTTTCACCATAGTCCTCTATGGGCTTCCAAATATGACTTTGCAAATTCCACAAGAACAGTCTTAGCGAAAGGCTTCTTGAGGGGGGAAGCTGTAACTCTGTGAGATGAATTAACAGAACACAAAGCAGTCTTTCAGAAAGCTTCTTTCCAGTATTTAACTGAAGATATTTCCTTTTTCACTATAGCCCTCTATGGGCTTCCAAATATCACTTTGGAAATCCCACAAGAACAGTCTTAGCGAAAGGCTTCTTGAGAGGAAAGCTGTACCTCGGTGATATGTACTAACAGAACACACCGCATTTTCTCAGAATGGTTCTTTCCAGTTTTTAGCGGAAGATATTTCCTTTTTCACCTTAGCCCTCTATGGGCTTCCAAATATCACTTTGCAAATTTCACAAAACAGTCTTAGTTAACGGCTCCTTGAGGGGAAAGCTGTAACTCTGTGAGATGAACTAACAGAACACAAAGCAGTTTATCAGAAAGCTTCTTTACAGTTTTTATCGGAAAATATTTCCTTTTTCACCATTGCCCTCGATGAGATTCTAAATATCACTTTCCAAATTTCAGAAGAACAGTCTTAGTGAACGGCCTCATGAGGGGAAATCTGTGACACTTTGAGATGAATTAACAGAACACAAAGCAGTTTCTCAGAAAGCTTCTTTTCGGATTTTATCTTACTATATTTCCTTTTTCAACATAGCCCTCTATGGTCTTCCAAATATCACTTTGCAAATTACACAAGAACAGTCTTTGTGAAAGACTTCTTGAGGGGAAAGCTGTAACTCTCTGAGGTGAATTAACAGAACACAAAGCAGTTTCTCAGAAAGCTTCTTTTCAGTTTTTATCGTAGGATATTTCCTTTTTCAGCATAGCCCTCTATGGGCTTCCAAAAACATTTTGCAAATTCCACAAGAACAGTCTTAGCGAAAGGATTCTGGAGATAAAAGCTGTAAATCTGTAAGATGAATTAAAAGAATTCAAAGAAGTTTCTCAGAAACCTTCTTTTCGTTTTTTATCTTAGGATATTTCCATTTTCACCATAGGGCTATAGGGTTTCCAAATATCACTTTGCAAATTCCAGAAGAAAAGTCTTAGCGAAAGGCTTCTTGAGGGTAAAGCTGTAACTCTGTAAGATGAATTAACAGAACACAAAACATTTTCTCAGAAACCTACTTTTCAGTTTTTACCTTAGGATATTTCCTTTTTCACCATAGCCCTCTATGGGATTCCAATTATCACTTTGAAAATTCGACATGAACAGTCTTAGCGAAAGCCTTCTTGAGGGGAAAGCTGTAACTCTGTGAGAGGAACTAACTGAACACAAAGCAGTTTCTCAGAAAGCTTCTTTCCAGTTTTTAACTGAGGATATTTCCTTTTTCACCATAGACCTCTATGGGCTTCCAAATATCACTTTGCAAATTCCACAAGAACAGTCTTATCGAAAGGCTTCTTGAGGGGAAAGCTCTAACTCTGTGAGATGAATTAACAGAACACAAAGCATTTTCTCACAAATATTCTTTCCAGTTTTTAACGGAGGATATTTCCTTTCTCACCATAGTCCTCTATGGGCTTCCAAATATCACATTGCAAATCCCACAAGAACAGTCTTAGCGAAAGGCTTCTTGAGAGGAAAGCTGTAACTCAGTGAGATGTGTTAACAGAAGACACGGCATTTTCTCAGAATGCTTCTTTCCAGTTTTTAACGGAAGATATTTCCTTTTTCACCATAGTCCTCTATGGGTTTTCAAATATCACTTTCCAAATTTCACAAAACAGTCTTAATGAACGGCTTCTTGAGGGAAAAGCTGTAGCTCTGTGAGATGAACTAACAGAACACAAAGCAGTTTTTCAGACAGCTTCTCTTCGGTAAGTATCTTAGGATATTTCCATTTTCACCATAGCCCTCTATGGGCTTCCACATATCACTTTGGGAATTCCTCAAAAACAGTCTTAGCAGAAGGCTTCTTGAGGGGAAAGCTGTAATTCTTTGAGATGAATTAACAGAACACAAAGCAGTTTCTCGGAAAGCTTCTTTTCATTTTTTAATTGAAGGTATTTCCATTTTCACCATAGCCCTCCATGGGATTACAAATATCACTATGCAAATTCCACAAGAACTGTGGAAGCGAAAGACTTCTGGAGGGGAAAACTGTAACTCTGTGAGATGAATTAACAGAACACAAAGCAGTTTCTCAGATAGCTTCTTTCCAGTTTCTAACGGAGGTTATTTCCTTTTAAGCCATAGACCTCTATGGGCTTCCAAATATCACTTTGCATGTTTCACAACAACAGTCTTAGCGAAAGGCTTCCTGAGGGGAAAGTTGTAACTCTGTGAGATGAATTAACAGAACACAAAGCAGTTTCTCAAAAAGCTTCTTTTCAGTTTTTAACCGAAGATATTTCCTTTTTCAACATAACCCAGTATGGGCTTCCAAATATCACTTTGCAAATTCCACAAGAACAGTCTTAGCGAAAGGCTTTTAGAGGGAAATGTTGTAACTATGTGAGATGAATTAACAGAACACAAGGCAATTTCTCAGAAAGCTTCTTTTCAGTTTTTATCTTACGATATTTCCTTTTTCACCATAGACCTCTATGGGCTTCCAAATCTCACTTTGCAAATTCCACAAGAACAGTCTTAGCGAAAGAATTATTGAGTGGAAAGCTGTAACTCTTTGAGGTGAATTAACAGAACAAAAAGGAGTTTCTCAGAAAGCTTCCTTCCGCTTTGTAACAGGAGATATTTCCTTTTTCACCATAGCGCTCTATGGGCTTCCAAATATCATTTTGCAAATCCCACAACAACAGTCTTAGCGAAAGGCTTCTTGAAGGGAAAGCTGTAACTGGGTGAGGTCTATTATCAGAACACATGGCAGTTTCTCAGAAAGCTTCTTTCCAGTTTTTAACTGAAGATATTTCCTTTTTCACCATAGCCCTCTATGGGCTTCCAAATATCACTTTGCAAATTCGACAACAGCCTTAGCGAAAGGCTTTTAGAGGGAAATGTAACTCTGTGAGATGAATTAACAGAACACAAAGCAGTTTCTCAGAAAGCTTCTTTTCAGTTTTTGTCTTAGGATATTTCCTTTTTCACCGTAGCCCTCTATGGGCTTCCAAATATCACTTTGCATATTCCAAAAGAACAGCCTTAGTGATCGGCTTCATGATAGGAAAGCTGTAACTCTGTGAGATTAATTAACGGAACACAAAGCAGTTTCTCAGAAAGGTTCTTTCCAGTTTTTAGCGGAAGATATTTCCTTTTTCACCATAGTCCACTATGGGCTTCAAAATATCACTTTGCAAATTCCACAAGAACAGTCTTAGTGAACGGCCTCTTGAGGGGAAATCTGTAACTCTCTGAGATGAATTAACAGAACACAAAGCAGTTTCTCAGAAATCTTCTTTCCAGTTTTTAACGAAAGATATTTCCTTTTTCACCAAAGTCCTCTATGGGATTACAAATATCAGTTTGCAAATTTCACAAGAACAGTCTTAGTGAAGGGCTTCTTGAGGGGAAAGCTGTAACACTGTGAGATGAACTAACACAACACAAAGCAGTTTCTCAGACAGCTTCTTTTCGGTTTTTATCCTAGGATATTTCCATTTTAAAAATAGCCCTCTATGGGCTTCCAAGTATCACTTTGCAAATTCCACAAGAACAGTCTTATAGAAAGGCTTCTTGAGGGGAAAGCTGTAACTCGGTGAGATGTATTAACAGAACACACGGCAGTTTCTCAGAAAGCTTCTTTCCAGTTTTTAACGGAAGTTATTTCCCTTTTCACCGTAGCCCTCCATGGGCTTCCAAATATCACTTTGCAAATTCCAGAAGAACAGTCTTAGCGAAAGGCTTCTGAAGGGGAAATCTGTAACTCTGTGAGTTGAATTAACAGAACACAAAGCAGTTTCTCACAAATCTTCTTTCCAGTTTTTAACGGAAGTTAGTTCCTTTTTCACCATAGTCCTCTATGGGCTTCCAAATATGACTTTGCAAATTCCACAAGAACAGTCTTAGCGAAAGGCTTCTTGAGGGGGGAAGCTGTAACTCTGTGAGATGAATTAACAGAACACAAAGCAGTCTTTCAGAAAGCTTCTTTCCAGTATTTAACTGAAGATATTTCCTTTTTCACTATAGCCCTCTATGGGCTTCCAAATATCACTTTGGAAATCCCACAAGAACAGTCTTAGCGAAAGGCTTCTTGAGAGGAAAGCTGTACCTCGGTGATATGTACTAACAGAACACACCGCATTTTCTCAGAATGGTTCTTTCCAGTTTTTAGCGGAAGATATTTCCTTTTTCACCTTAGCCCTCTATGGGCTTCCAAATATCACTTTGCAAATTTCACAAAACAGTCTTAGTTAACGGCTCCTTGAGGGGAAAGCTGTAACTCTGTGAGATGAACTAACAGAACACAAAGCAGTTTATCAGAAAGCTTCTTTACAGTTTTTATCGGAAAATATTTCCTTTTTCACCATTGCCCTCGATGAGATTCTAAATATCACTTTCCAAATTTCAGAAGAACAGTCTTAGTGAACGGCCTCATGAGGGGAAATCTGTGACACTTTGAGATGAATTAACAGAACACAAAGCAGTTTCTCAGAAAGCTTCTTTTCGGATTTTATCTTACTATATTTCCTTTTTCAACATAGCCCTCTATGGTCTTCCAAATATCACTTTGCAAATTACACAAGAACAGTCTTTGTGAAAGACTTCTTGAGGGGAAAGCTGTAACTCTCTGAGATGAATTAACAGAACACAAAGCAGTTTCTCAGAAAGCTTCTTTTCAGTTTTTATCGTAGCATATTTCCTTTTTCAGCATAGCCCTCTATGGGCTTCCAAAAACATTTTGCAAATTCCACAAGAACAGTCTTAGCGAAAGGATTCTGGAGATAAAAGCTGTAAATCTGTAAGATGAATTAAAAGAATTCAAAGAAGTTTCTCAGAAACCTTCTTTTCGTTTTTTATCTTAGGATATTTCCATTTTCACCATAGGGCTATAGGGTTTCCAAATATCACTTTGCAAATTCCAGAAGAAAAGTCTTAGCGAAAGGCTTCTTGAGGGTAAAGCTGTAACTCTGTAAGATGAATTAACAGAACACAAAACATTTTCTCAGAAACCTACTTTTCAGTTTTTACCTTAGGATATTTCCTTTTTCACCATAGCCCTCTATGGGATTCCAATTATCACTTTGAAAATTCGACATGAACAGTCTTAGCGAAAGCCTTCTTGAGGGGAAAGCTGTAACTCTGTGAGAGGAACTAACTGAACACAAAGCAGTTTCTCAGAAAGCTTCTTTCCAGTTTTTAACTGAGGATATTTCCTTTTTCACCATAGACCTCTATGGGCTTCCAAATATCACTTTGCAAATTCCACAAGAACAGTCTTATCGAAAGGCTTCTTGAGGGGAAAGCTCTAACTCTGTGAGATGAATTAACAGAACACAAAGCATTTTCTCACAAATCTTCTTTCCAGTTTTTAACGGAGGATATTTCCTTTCTCACCATAGTCCTCTATGGGCTTCCAAATATCACATTGCAAATCCCACAAGAACAGTCTTAGCGAAAGGCTTCTTGAGAGGAAAGCTGTAACTCAGTGAGACGTGTTAACAGAAGACACGGCATTTTCTCAGAATGCTTCTTTCCAGTTTTTAACGGAAGATATTTCCTTTTTCACCATAGTCCTCTATGGGTTTTCAAATATCACTTTCCAAATTTCACAAAACAGTCTTAATGAACGGCTTCTTGAGGGAAAAGCTGTAGCTCTGTGAGATGAACTAACAGAACACAAAGCAGTTTTTCAGACAGCTTCTCTTCGGTAAGTATCTTAGGATATTTCCATTTTCACCATAGCCCTCTATGGGCTTCCACATATCACTTTGGGAATTCCTCAAAAACAGTCTTAGCAGAAGGCTTCTTGAGGGGAAAGCTGTAATTCTTTGAGATGAATTAACAGAACACAAAGCAGTTTCTCGGAAAGCTTCTTTTCATTTTTTAATTGAAGGTATTTCCATTTTCACCATAGCCCTCCATGGGATTACAAATATCACTATGCAAATTCCACAAGAACTGTGGAAGCGAAAGACTTCTGGAGGGGAAAACTGTAACTCTGTGAGATGAATTAACAGAACACAAAGCAGTTTCTCAGATAGCTTCTTTCCAGTTTCTAACGGAGGATATTTCCTTTTTCGCCATAGCCCTCTATGGGCTTCCAAATATCACTTTGCAAGTTTCACAAGAACAGTCTTAGCGAAAGGCTTCCTGAGGGGAAAGTTGTAACTCTGTGAGATGAATTAACAGAACACAAAGCAGTTTCTCAAAAAGCTTCTTTTCAGTTTTTAACCGAAGATATTTCCTTTTTCAACATAACCCAGTATGGGCTTCCAAATATCACTTTGCAAATTCCACAAGAACAGTCTTAGCGAAAGGCTTTTAGAGGGAAATGTTGTAACTATGTGAGATGAATTAACAGAACACAAGGCAATTTCTCAGAAAGCTTCTTTTCAGTTTTTATCTTACGATATTTCCTTTTTCACCATAGACCTCTATGGGCTTCCAAATCTCACTTTGCAAATTCCACAAGAACAGTCTTAGCGAAAGAATTATTGAGTGGAAAGCTGTAACTCTTTGAGGTGAATTAACAGAACAAAAAGGAGTTTCTCAGAAAGCTTCCTTCCGCTTTGTAACAGGAGATATTTCCTTTTTCACCATAGCGCTCTATGGGCTTCCAAATATCATTTTGCAAATCCCACAACAACAGTCTTAGCGAAAGGCTTCTTGAAGGGAAAGCTGTAACTGGGTGAGGTCTATTATCAGAACACATGGCAGTTTCTCAGAAAGCTTCTTTCCAGTTTTTAACTGAAGATATTTCCTTTTTCACCATAGCCCTCTATGGGCTTCCAAATATCACTTTGCAAATTCGACAACAGCCTTAGCGAAAGGCTTTTAGAGGGAAATGTAACTCTGTGAGATGAATTAACAGAACACAAAGCAGTTTCTCAGAAAGCTTCTTTTCAGTTTTTGTCTTAGGATATTTCCTTTTTCACCGTAGCCCTCTATGGGCTTCCAAATATCACTTTGCATATTCCAAAAGAACAGCCTTAGTGATCGGCTTCATGATAGGAAAGCTGTAACTCTGTGAGATTAATTAACGGAACACAAAGCAGTTTCTCAGAAAGGTTCTTTCCAGTTTTTAGCGGAAGATATTTCCTTTTTCACCATAGTCCACTATGGGCTTCAAAATATCACTTTGCAAATTCCACAAGAACAGTCTTAGTGAACGGCCTCTTGAGGGGAAATCTGTAACTCTCTGAGATGAATTAACAGAACACAAAGCAGTTTCTCAGAAATCTTCTTTCCAGTTTTTAACGAAAGATATTTCCTTTTTCACCAAAGTCCTCTATGGGATTACAAATATCAGTTTGCAAATTTCACAAGAACAGTCTTAGTGAAGGGCTTCTTGAGGGGAAAGCTGTAACACTGTGAGATGAACTAACACAACACAAAGCAGTTTCTCAGACAGCTTCTTTTCGGTTTTTATCCTAGGATATTTCCATTTTAAAAATAGCCCTCTATGGGCTTCCAAGTATCACTTTGCAAATTCCACAAGAACAGTCTTATAGAAAGGCTTCTTGAGGGGAAAGCTGTAACTCGGTGAGATGTATTAACAGAACACACGGCAGTTTCTCAGAAAGCTTCTTTCCAGTTTTTAACGGAAGTTATTTCCCTTTTCACCGTAGCCCTCCATGGGCTTCCAAATATCACTTTGCAAATTCCAGAAGAACAGTCTTAGCGAAAGGCTTCTGAAGGGGAAATCTGTAACTCTGTGAGTTGAATTAACAGAACACAAAGCAGTTTCTCACAAATCTTCTTTCCAGTTTTTAACGGAAGTTAGTTCCTTTTTCACCATAGTCCTCTATGGGCTTCCAAATATGACTTTGCAAATTCCACAAGAACAGTCTTAGCGAAAGGCTTCTTGAGGGGGGAAGCTGTAACTCTGTGAGATGAATTAACAGAACACAAAGCAGTCTTTCAGAAAGCTTCTTTCCAGTATTTAACTGAAGATATTTCCTTTTTCACTATAGCCCTCTATGGGCTTCCAAATATCACTTTGGAAATCCCACAAGAACAGTCTTAGCGAAAGGCTTCTTGAGAGGAAAGCTGTACCTCGGTGATATGTACTAACAGAACACACCGCATTTTCTCAGAATGGTTCTTTCCAGTTTTTAGCGGAAGATATTTCCTTTTTCACCTTAGCCCTCTATGGGCTTCCAAATATCACTTTGCAAATTTCACAAAACAGTCTTAGTTAACGGCTCCTTGAGGGGAAAGCTGTAACTCTGTGAGATGAACTAACAGAACACAAAGCAGTTTATCAGAAAGCTTCTTTACAGTTTTTATCGGAAAATATTTCCTTTTTCACCATTGCCCTCGATGAGATTCTAAATATCACTTTCCAAATTTCAGAAGAACAGTCTTAGTGAACGGCCTCATGAGGGGAAATCTGTGACACTTTGAGATGAATTAACAGAACACAAAGCAGTTTCTCAGAAAGCTTCTTTTCGGATTTTATCTTACTATATTTCCTTTTTCAACATAGCCCTCTATGGTCTTCCAAATATCACTTTGCAAATTACACAAGAACAGTCTTTGTGAAAGACTTCTTGAGGGGAAAGCTGTAACTCTCTGAGATGAATTAACAGAACACAAAGCAGTTTCTCAGAAAGCTTCTTTTCAGTTTTTATCGTAGGATATTTCCTTTTTCAGCATAGCCCTCTATGGGCTTCCAAAAACATTTTGCAAATTCCACAAGAACAGTCTTAGCCAAAGGATTCTGGAGATAAAAGCTGTAAATCTGTAAGATGAATTAAAAGAATTCAAAGAAGTTTCTCAGAAACCTTCTTTTCGTTTTTTATCTTAGGATATTTCCATTTTCACCATAGGGCTATAGGGTTTCCAAATATCACTTTGCAAATTCCAGAAGAAAAGTCTTAGCGAAAGGCTTCTTGAGGGTAAAGCTGTAACTCTGTAAGATGAATTAACAGAACACAAAACATTTTCTCAGAAACCTACTTTTCAGTTTTTACCTTAGGATATTTCCTTTTTCACCATAGCCCTCTATGGGATTCCAATTATCACTTTGAAAATTCGACATGAACAGTCTTAGCGAAAGCCTTCTTGAGGGGAAAGCTGTAACTCTGTGAGAGGAACTAACTGAACACAAAGCAGTTTCTCAGAAAGCTTCTTTCCAGTTTTTAACTGAGGATATTTCCTTTTTCACCATAGACCTCTATGGGCTTCCAAATATCACTTTGCAAATTCCACAAGAACAGTCTTATCGAAAGGCTTCTTGAGGGGAAAGCTCTAACTCTGTGAGATGAATTAACAGAACACAAAGCATTTTCTCACAAATCTTCTTTCCAGTTTTTAACGGAGGATATTTCCTTTCTCACCATAGTCCTCTATGGGCTTCCAAATATCACATTGCAAATCCCACAAGAACAGTCTTAGCGAAAGGCTTCTTGAGAGGAAAGCTGTAACTCAGTGAGACGTGTTAACAGAAGACACGGCATTTTCTCAGAATGCTTCTTTCCAGTTTTTAACGGAAGATATTTCCTTTTTCACCATAGTCCTCTATGGGTTTCCAAATATCACTTTCCAAATTTCACAAAACAGTCTTAATGAACGGCTTCTTGAGGGAAAAGCTGTAGCTCTGTGAGATGAACTAACAGAACACAAAGCAGTTTTTCAGACAGCTTCTCTTCGGTAAGTATCTTAGGATATTTCCATTTTCACCATAGCCCTCTATGGGCTTCCACATATCACTTTGGGAATTCCTCAAAAACAGTCTTAGCAGAAGGCTTCTTGAGGGGAAAGCTGTAATTCTTTGAGATGAATTAACAGAACACAAAGCAGTTTCTCGGAAAGCTTCTTTTCATTTTTTAATTGAAGGTATTTCCATTTTCACCATAGCCCTCCATGGGATTACAAATATCACTATGCAAATTCCACAAGAACTGTGGAAGTGAAAGACTTCTGGAGGGGAAAACTGTAACTCTGTGAGATGAATTAACAGAACACAAAGCAGTTTCTCAGATAGCTTCTTTCCAGTTTCTAACGGAGGATATTTCCTTTTTCGCCATAGCCCTCTATGGGCTTCCAAATATCACTTTGCAAGTTTCACAAGAACAGTCTTAGCGAAAGGCTTCCTGAGGGGAAAGTTGTAACTCTGTGAGATGAATTAACAGAACACAAAGCAGTTTCTCAAAAAGCTTCTTTTCAGTTTTTAACCGAAGATATTTCCTTTTTCAACATAACCCAGTATGGGCTTCCAAATATCACTTTGCAAATTCCACAAGAACAGTCTTAGCGAAAGGCTTTTAGAGGGAAATGTTGTAACTATGTGAGATGAATTAACAGAACACAAGGCAATTTCTCAGAAAGCTTCTTTTCAGTTTTTATCTTACGATATTTCCTTTTTCACCATAGACCTCTATGGGCTTCCAAATCTCACTTTGCAAATTCCACAAGAACAGTCTTAGCGAAAGAATTATTGAGTGGAAAGCTGTAACTCTTTGAGGTGAATTAACAGAACAAAAAGGAGTTTCTCAGAAAGCTTCCTTCCGCTTTGTAACAGGAGATATTTCCTTTTTCACCATAGCGCTCTATGGGCTTCCAAATATCATTTTGCAAATCCCACAACAACAGTCTTAGCGAAAGGCTTCTTGAAGGGAAAGCTGTAACTGGGTGAGGTCTATTATCAGAACACATGGCAGTTTCTCAGAAAGCTTCTTTCCAGTTTTTAACTGAAGATATTTCCTTTTTCACCATAGCCCTCTATGGGCTTCCAAATATCACTTTGCAAATTCGACAACAGCCTTAGCGAAAGGCTTTTAGAGGGAAATGTAACTCTGTGAGATGAATTAACAGAACACAAAGCAGTTTCTCAGAAAGCTTCTTTTCAGTTTTTGTCTTAGGATATTTCCTTTTTCACCGTAGCCCTCTATGGGCTTCCAAATATCACTTTGCATATTCCAAAAGAACAGCCTTAGTGATCGGCTTCATGATAGGAAAGCTGTAACTCTGTGAGATTAATTAACGGAACACAAAGCAGTTTCTCAGAAAGGTTCTTTCCAGTTTTTAGCGGAAGATATTTCCTTTTTCACCATAGTCCACTATGGGCTTCAAAATATCACTTTGCAAATTCCACAAGAACAGTCTTAGTGAACGGCCTCTTGAGGGGAAATCTGTAACTCTCTGAGATGAATTAACAGAACACAAAGCAGTTTCTCAGAAATCTTCTTTCCAGTTTTTAACGAAAGATATTTCCTTTTTCACCAAAGTCCTCTATGGGATTACAAATATCAGTTTGCAAATTTCACAAGAACAGTCTTAGTGAAGGGCTTCTTGAGGGGAAAGCTGTAACACTGTGAGATGAACTAACACAACACAAAGCAGTTTCTCAGACAGCTTCTTTTCGGTTTTTATCCTAGGATATTTCCATTTTAAAAATAGCCCTCTATGGGCTTCCAAGTATCACTTTGCAAATTCCACAAGAACAGTCTTATAGAAAGGCTTCTTGAGGGGAAAGCTGTAACTCGGTGAGATGTATTAACAGAACACACGGCAGTTTCTCAGAAAGCTTCTTTCCAGTTTTTAACGGAAGTTATTTCCCTTTTCACCGTAGCCCTCCATGGGCTTCCAAATATCACTTTGCAAATTCCAGAAGAACAGTCTTAGCGAAAGGCTTCTGAAGGGGAAATCTGTAACTCTGTGAGTTGAATTAACAGAACACAAAGCAGTTTCTCACAAATCTTCTTTCCAGTTTTTAACGGAAGTTAGTTCCTTTTTCACCATAGTCCTCTATGGGCTTCCAAATATGACTTTGCAAATTCCACAAGAACAGTCTTAGCGAAAGGCTTCTTGAGGGGGGAAGCTGTAACTCTGTGAGATGAATTAACAGAACACAAAGCAGTCTTTCAGAAAGCTTCTTTCCAGTATTTAACTGAAGATATTTCCTTTTTCACTATAGCCCTCTATGGGCTTCCAAATATCACTTTGGAAATCCCACAAGAACAGTCTTAGCGAAAGGCTTCTTGAGAGGAAAGCTGTACCTCGGTGATATGTACTAACAGAACACACCGCATTTTCTCAGAATGGTTCTTTCCAGTTTTTAGCGGAAGATATTTCCTTTTTCACCTTAGCCCTCTATGGGCTTCCAAATATCACTTTGCAAATTTCACAAAACAGTCTTAGTTAACGGCTCCTTGAGGGGAAAGCTGTAACTCTGTGAGTGAACTAACAAAACACAAAGCAGCTTTCCATACAGCTTCTTTTCGGTTTTTATCTTAGGATATTTCCATTTTCACCATAGCCTACTATGGGTATCGAAATATCACTTTGGAAATTCCACGAAAACAGTCTTAGCGGAAGGATTCTTGAGGCAAAAGCAGTAACTCTTTGAGATGAATTAACAGAACACAAAGCAGTTTCTCAGAAAGCTTCTTTTCAGTTTTTAACTGAAGGTATTTCCTTTTTCACCATAGCCCTCTATGGGCTTCAAAATATCACTTTGTAAATTCCACAACAACAGCCTTAGCGAAAGGCTTCCTGAGGTAAAAGAGTAACTGTGAGTTGAATTAACAGAACACAAAGCAGTTTCTCAGAAAGCTTCTTTTCAGTTTTTATCTTAGGATGTTTCCTTTTTCACCATTGCCCTCTATGTGCCTCCAAATATCACTTTGCAATTCCACAAGAACAGTCTTAGTGAACGGCTTCCTGAGGGGAAAGCTGTAGCTCGGTGATATGTACTAACAGAACACACCGCATTTTCTCAGAATGGTTCTTTCCAGTTTTTAACGGAAGATATTTCCTTTTTCACCTTAGCCCTCTATGGGCTTCCAAATATCACTTTGCAAATTTCACAAAACAGTCTTAGTGAACGGCTTCTTGAGGGAAAAGCTGTAGCTCTGTGAGATGAACTAACAGAACACAAAGCAGTTTTTCAGACAGCTTCTTTTCGGTAAGTATCTTACGATATTTCCATTTTCACCATAGCCCTCTATGGGCTTCCACATATCACTTTGGAAATTCCTCAAAAACAGTCTTAGCGGAAGGCTTCTTGAGGGGAAAGCTGTAACTCTTTGAGATGAATTAACAGAACACAAAGCAGTTTCTCGGAAAGCTTCTTTTCATTTTTTAACTGAAGTTATTTCCATTTTCACCATAGCCCTCTATGGGATTCCAAATATCACTATGCAAATTCCACAAGAACAGTGGAAGCGAAAGACTTCTGGAGGGGAAAACTGTAACTCTGTGAGATGAATTAACAGAACACAAAGCAGTTTCTCAGATATCTTCTTTCCAGTTTTTAACGAAAGATATTTCCTTTTTCACCATAGCCCTCTAGGGACTTCCAAATATCACTTTGCAAATCCCACAAGAACAGTCTTAGCGAAAGCCTTCTTGAGGGGAAAGCTGTAACTCGGTGAGATGCTTTAACAGAACACACGGCAGTTTCTCAAAAAGCTTCTTTCCAGTTTTTAACGGAAGATATTTCCTTTTTCACCATAGCCCTCTAGGAGTTTTCTAATATCACTTTGCAAATTTCACAAGAATAGTCTCAGTGAACTGCTTCTTGAAGGGAAAGCTGTAACTCTGTGAGATGAACTAACAGAACACAAAGCAGTTTATCAGAAAGCTTCTTTACAGTTTTTATCGGAAAATATTTCCTTTTTCACCATTGCCCTCTATGAGATTCTAAATATCACTTTCCAAATTTCAGAAGATCAGTCTTAGTGAACGGCCTCATGAGGGGAAATCTGTGACACTTTGAGATGAATTAACAGAACACAAAGCAGTTTCTCAGAAAGCTTCTTTTCGGATTTTATCTTACTATAGTTGCTTTTTCAACATAGCCCACTATGGTCTTCCAAATATCACTTTGCAAATTACACAAGAACAGTCTTTGTGAAAGACTTCTTGAGGGGAAAGCTGTAACTCTCTGAGATGAATTAACAGAACACAAAGCAGTTTCTCAGAAAGCTTCTTTTCAGTTTTTAACCGAAGATATTTCCTTTTTCAACATAACCCAGTATGGGCATCCAAATATCACTTTGCAAATTCCACAAGAACAGTCTTAGCGAAAGGCTTTTAGAGGGA